>NC_135279.1:19715943-20023038 GCF_051311805.1 Agelaius phoeniceus | reverse complement strand
CCCTTGGCAGCCACTCACCCTGGCAGAAAGTGGGAGCCTAGCTAGAATGATGCAATCGTTGCTGGATTTTTCCAAAAGAAAAGCTGGCAGCAACTAGGGCCCTGGAAGTACTTAGAGCCTCAAACGCCACCTTGAACATATTACTGAGACCCTGGGGAAAGGACTTCGTTTTTCCCATGGAAAATGGCCTTCATTTGTGGCCACTTGGCCTGGCAGGCAGGGCAGTGCCAAGCCAGGAATCTACAAACTCTGCTGGATCCTTCCAGAACGAAAGCTGCCAGCAACTAGGACCCTGCAAGTCCTTAGAGCCCCAGATGCCACCTGTCATCTGACACCCAGAGCCTGGGCCAATGACTTCGTTTTCCCCATGGAAAATGGCCTCCATTTCTGGCCACTCGCCCTGACCAAGAGGGTGGTGCCCAGCAAGAAATTTGCAAGCTTTGCTGGATTGCTCCAAATCGAAAGCTGCCACTTGTTGTTGTTCTATTTCTCTAGAGTCCCATCATGCTGTTCTCAGATTGCTAAAGTCCATACCTCCTCGGTGTGTTCTTATGGCTGCAGATCATCACAGCACAGACGCTTTCTTCTGCATGCTGTTCTTTCCCAGTTCAGGGCTCCTTCAAGGCTCTCCCTGAATGGCTACGCCGCCCCCTTTTATCCCAGTTCTCTTCAATGCTCACAGCTGCAGCCCATCAAGGACAACCAGGACCTGTGGGGCAAAGCCTCTAGACAGATATTCAAATAGAATCCATTTCCTCTACTCTAGCCAGTAAGTACTACCCTACAAGTCCTCAGAACCCCAAAGGCCACCTTTCATCTGACACCCAGACCCTGGGGAAAGGACTTCTTTTTCCCATGGCAAATGGCCTCCCTTGGCAGCCACTCACCCTGGCAGAAAGTGGGAGCCTAGCAAAAATGATGCAATCGTTGCTGGATTTTTCCAAAAGAAAAGCTGGCAGCAACTAGGGCCCTGGAAGTACTTAGAGCCTCAAACGCCACCTTGAACATATTACTGAGACCCTGGGGAAAGGACTTCGTTTTTCCCATGGAAAATGGCCTTCATTTGTGGCCACTTGGCCTGGCAGGCAGGGCAGTGCCAAGCCAGGAATCTACAAACTCTGCTGGATCCTTCCAGAACGAAAGCTGCCAGCAACTAGGACCCTGCAAGTCCTTAGAGCCCCAGATGCCACCAGTCATCTGACACCCAGAGCCTGGGCCAATGACTTCGTTTTCCCCATGGAAAATGGCCTCCATTTCTGGCCACTCGCCCTGACCAAGAGGGTGGTTGCCCAGCAAGAAATTTGCAAGCTTTGCTGGATTGCTCCAAATCGAAAGCTGCCACTTGTTGTTGTTCTATTTCTCTAGAGTCCCATCATGCTGTTCTCAGATTGCTAAAGTCCATACCTCCTCGGTGTGTTCTTATGGCTGCAGATCTTCACAGCACAGACGCTTTCTTCTGCATGCTGTTCTTTCCCAGTTCAGGGCTCCTTCAAGGCTCTCCCTGAATGGCTACGCCGCCCCTTTTATCCCAGTTCTCTTCAATGCTCACAGCTGCAGCCCATCAAGGACAACCAGGACCTGTGGGACAGATATTCAAATAGAATCCATTTCCTCTACTCTAGCCAGTAAGTACTACCCTACAAGTCCTCAGAACCCCAAAGGCCACCTTTCATCTGACACCCAGACCCTGGGGAAAGGACTTCTTTTTCCCATGGCAAATGGCCTCCCTTGGCAGCCACTCACCCTGGCAGAAAGTGGGAGCCTAGCTAGAATGATGCAATCGTTGCTGGATTTTTCCAAAAGAAAAGCTGGCAGCAACTAGGGCCCTGGAAGTACTTAGAGCCTCAAACGCCACCTTGAACATATTACTGAGACCCTGGGGAAAGGACTTCGTTTTTCCCATGGAAAATGGCCTTCATTTGTGGCCACTTGGCCTGGCAGGCAGGGCAGTGCCAAGCCAGGAATCTACAAACTCTGCTGGATCCTTCCAGAACGAAAGCTGCCAGCAACTAGGACCCTGCAAGTCCTTACAGCCCCAGATGCCACCAGTCATCTGACACCCAGAGCCTGGGCCAATGACTTCGTTTTCCCCATGGAAAATGGCCTCCATTTCTGGCCACTCGCCCTGACCAAGAGGGTGGTGCCCAGCAAGAAATTTGCAAGCTTTGCTGGATTGCTCCAAATCGAAAGCTGCCACTTGTTGTTGTTCTATTTCTCTAGAGTCCCATCATGCTGTTCTCAGATTGCTAAAGTCCATACCTCCTCGGTGTGTTCTTATGGCTGCAGATCTTCACAGCACAGACGCTTTCTTCTGCATGCTGTTCTTTCCCAGTTCAGGGCTCCTTCAAGGCTCTCCCTGAATGGCTACGCCGCCCCCTTTTATCCCAGTTCTCTTCAATGCTCACAGCTGCAGCCCATCAAGGACAACCAGGACCTGTGGGGCAAAGCCTCTAGACAGATATTCAAATAGAATCCATTTCCTCTACTCTAGCCAGTAAGTACTACCCTACAAGTCCTCAGAACCCCAAAGGCCACCTTTCATCTGACACCCAGACCCTGGGGAAAGGACTTCTTTTTCCCATGGCAAATGGCCTCCCTTGGCAGCCACTCACCCTGGCAGAAAGTGGGAGCCTAGCAAAAATGATGCAATCGTTGCTGGATTTTTCCAAAAGAAAAGCTGGCAGCAACTAGGGCCCTGGAAGTACTTAGAGCCTCAAACGCCACCTTGAACATATTACTGAGACCCTGGGGAAAGGACTTCGTTTTTCCCATGGAAAATGGCCTTCATTTGTGGCCACTTGGCCTGGCAGGCAGGGCAGTGCCAAGCCAGGAATCTACAAACTCTGCTGGATCCTTCCAGAACGAAAGCTGCCAGCAACTAGGACCCTGCAAGTCCTTAGAGCCCCAGATGCCACCAGTCATCTGACACCCAGAGCCTGGGCCAATGACTTCGTTTTCCCCATGGAAAATGGCCTCCATTTCTGCCACTCGCCCTGACCAAGAGGGTGGTGCCCAGCAAGAAATTTGCAAGCTTTGCTGGATTGCTCCAAATCGAAAGCTGCCACTTGTTGTTGTTCTATTTCTCTAGAGTCCCATCATGCTGTTCTCAGATTGCTAAAGTCCATACCTCCTCGGTGTGTTCTTATGGCTGCAGATCTTCACAGCACAGACGCTTTCTTCTGCATGCTGTTCTTTCCCAGTTCAGGGCTCCTTCAAGGCTCTCCCTGAATGGCTACGCCGCCCCCTTTTATCCCAGTTCTCTTCAATGCTCACAGCTGCAGCCCATCAAGGACAACCAGGACCTGTGGGGCAAAGCCTCTAGACAGATATTCAAATAGAATCCATTTCCTCTACTCTAGCCAGTAAGTACTACCCTACAAGTCCTCAGAACCCCAAAGGCCACCTTTCATCTGACACCCAGACCCTGGGGAAAGGACTTCTTTTTCCCATGGCAAATGGCCTCCCTTGGCAGCCACTCACCCTGGCAGAAAGTGGGAGCCTAGCAAAAATGATGAAATCGTTGCTGGATTTTTCCAAAAGAAAAGCTGCCAGCAACTAGGGCCCTGGAAGTACTTAGAGCCTCAAACGCCACCTTGAACATATTACTGAGACCCTGGGGAAAGGACTTCGTTTTTCCCATGGAAAATGGCCTTCATTTGTGGCCACTCTGCCTGGCAGGCAGGGCAGTGCCAAGCCAGGAATCTACAAACTGTGCTGGATCCTTCCAGAACGAAAGCTGCCAGCAACTAGGACCCTGCAAGTCCTTACAGCCCCAGATGCCACCAGTCATCTGACACCCAGAGCCTGGGCCAATGACTTCGTTTTCCCCATGGAAAATTGCCTCCATTTCTGGCCACTCGCCCTGACCAAGAGGGTGGTGCCCAGCAAGAAATTTGCAAGCTTTGCTGGATTGCTCCAAATCGAAAGCTGCCACTTGTTGTTCTTCTATTTCTCTAGAGTCCCATCATGCTGTTCTCAGATTGCTAAAGTCCATACCTCCTCGGTGTGTTCTTATGGCTGCAGATCTTCACAGCACAGACGCTTTCTTCTGCATGCTGTTCTTTCCCAGTTCAGGGCTCCTTCAAGGCTCTCCCTGAATGGCTACGCCGCCCCCTTTTATCCCAGTTCTCTTCAATGCTCACAGCTGCAGCCCATCAAGGACAACCAGGACCTGTGGGACAGATATTCAAATAGAATCCATTTCCTCTACTCTAGCCAGTAAGTACTACCCTACAAGTCCTCAGAACCCCAAAGGCCACCTTTCATCTGACACCCAGACCCTGGGGAAAGGACTTCTTTTTCCCATGGCAAATGGCCTCCCTTGGCAGCCACTCACCCTGGCAGAAAGTGGGAGCCTAGCTAGAATGATGCAATCGTTGCTGGATTTTTCCAAAAGAAAAGCTGGCAGCAACTAGGGCCCTGGAAGTACTTAGAGCCTCAAACGCCACCTTGAACATATTACTGAGACCCTGGGGAAAGGACTTCGTTTTTCCCATGGAAAATGGCCTTCATTTGTGGCCACTTGGCCTGGCAGGCAGGGCAGTGCCAAGCCAGGAATCTACAAACTCTGCTGGATCCTTCCAGAACGAAAGCTGCCAGCAACTAGGACCCTGCAAGTCCTTAGAGCCCCAGATGCCACCTGTCATCTGACACCCAGAGCCTGGGCCAATGACTTCGTTTTCCCCATGGAAAATGGCCTCCATTTCTGGCCACTCGCCCTGACCAAGAGGGTGGTGCCCAGCAAGAAATTTGCAAGCTTTGCTGGATTGCTCCAAATCGAAAGCTGCCACTTGTTGTTGTTCTATTTCTCTAGAGTCCCATCATGCTGTTCTCAGATTGCTAAAGTCCATACCTCCTCGGTGTGTTCTTATGGCTGCAGATCTTCACAGCACAGACGCTTTCTTCTGCATGCTGTTCTTTCCCAGTTCAGGGCTCCTTCAAGGCTCTCCCTGAATGGCTACGCCGCCCCCTTTTATCCCAGTTCTCTTCAATGCTCACAGCTGCAGCCCATCAAGGACAACCAGGACCTGTGGGACAGATATTCAAATAGAATCCATTTCCTCTACTCTAGCCAGTAAGTACTACCCTACAAGTCCTCAGAACCCCAAAGGCCACCTTTCATCTGACACCCAGACCCTGGGGAAAGGACTTCTTTTTCCCATGGCAAATGGCCTCCCTTGGCAGCCACTCACCCTGGCAGAAAGTGGGAGCCTAGCTAGAATGATGCAATCGTTGCTGGATTTTTCCAAAAGAAAAGCTGCCAGCAACTAGGGCCCTGGAAGTACTTAGAGCCTCAAACGCCACCTTGAACATATTACTGAGACCCTGGGGAAAGGACTTCGTTTTTCCCATGGAAAATGGCCTTCATTTCTGGCCACTTGGCCTGGCAGGCAGGGCAGTGCCAAGCCAGGAATCTACAAACTCTGCTGGATCCTTCCAGAACGAAAGCTGCCAGCAACTAGGACCCTGCAAGTCCTTAGAGCCCCAGATGCCACCAGTCATCTGACACCCAGAGCCTGGGCCAATGACTTCGTTTTCCCCATGGAAAATGGCCTCCATTTCTGGCCACTCGCCCTGACCAAGAGGGTGGTGCCCAGCAAGAAATTTGCAAGCTTTGCTGGATTGCTCCAAATCGAAAGCTGCCACTTGTTGTTGTTCTATTTCTCTAGAGTCCCATCATGCTGTTCTCAGATTGCTAAAGTCCATACCTCCTCGGTGTGTTCTTATGGCTGCAGATCTTCACAGCACAGACGCTTTCTTCTGCATGCTGTTCTTTCCCAGTTCAGGGCTCCTTCAAGGCTCTCCCTGAATGGCTAAGCCGCCCCCTTTTATCCCAGTTCTCTTCAATGCTCACAGCTGCAGCCCATCAAGGACAACCAGGACCTGTGGGGCAAAGCCTCTAGACAGATATTCAAATAGAATCCATTTCCTCTACTCTAGCCAGTAAGTACTACCCTACAAGTCCTCAGAACCCCAAAGGCCACCTTTCATCTGACACCCAGACCCTGGGGAAAGGACTTCTTTTTCCCATGGCAAATGGCCTCCCTTGGCAGCCACTCACCCTGGCAGAAAGTGGGAGCCTAGCTAGAATGATGCAATCGTTGCTGGATTTTTCCAAAAGAAAAGCTGGCAGCAACTAGGGCCCTGGAAGTACTTAGAGCCTCAAACGCCACCTTGAACATATTACTGAGACCCTGGGGAAAGGACTTCGTTTTTCCCATGGAAAATGGCCTTCATTTGTGGCCACTTGGCCTGGCAGGCAGGGCAGTGCCAAGCCAGGAATCTACAAACTCTGCTGGATCCTTCCAGAACGAAAGCTGCCAGCAACTAGGACCCTGCAAGTCCTTAGAGCCCCAGATGCCACCTGTCATCTGACACCCAGAGCCTGGGCCAATGACTTCGTTTTCCCCATGGAAAATGGCCTCCATTTCTGGCCACTCGCCCTGACCAAGAGGGTGGTGCCCAGCAAGAAATTTGCAAGCTTTGCTGGATTGCTCCAAATCGAAAGCTGCCACTTGTTGTTGTTCTATTTCTCTAGAGTCCCATCATGCTGTTCTCAGATTGCTAAAGTCCATACCTCCTCGGTGTGTTCTTATGGCTGCAGATCTTCACAGCACAGACGCTTTCTTCTGCATGCTGTTCTTTCCCAGTTCAGGGCTCCTTCAAGGCTCTCCCTGAATGGCTACGCCGCCCCCTTTTATCCCAGTTCTCTTCAATGCTCACAGCTGCAGCCCATCAAGGACAACCAGGACCTGTGGGACAGATATTCAAATAGAATCCATTTCCTCTACTCTAGCCAGTAAGTACTACCCTACAAGTCCTCAGAACCCCAAAGGCCACCTTTCATCTGACACCCAGACCCTGGGGAAAGGACTTCTTTTTCCCATGGCAAATGGCCTCCCTTGGCAGCCACTCACCCTGGCAGAAAGTGGGAGCCTAGCTAGAATGATGCAATCGTTGCTGGATTTTTCCAAAAGAAAAGCTGGCAGCAACTAGGGCCCTGGAAGTACTTAGAGCCTCAAACGCCACCTTGAACATATTACTGAGACCCTGGGGAAAGGACTTCGTTTTTCCCATGGAAAATGGCCTTCATTTGTGGCCACTTGGCCTGGCAGGCAGGGCAGTGCCAAGCCAGGAATCTACAAACTGTGCTGGATCCTTCCAGAACGAAAGCTGCCAGCAACTAGGACCCTGCAAGTCCTTAGAGCCCCAGATGCCACCAGTCATCTGACACCCAGAGCCTGGGCCAATGACTTCGTTTTCCCCATGGAAAATGGCCTCCATTTCTGGCCACTCGCCCTGACCAAGAGGGTGGTGCCCAGCAAGAAATTTGCAAGCTTTGCTGGATTGCTCCAAATCTAAAGCTGCCACTTGTTGTTGTTCTATTTCTCTAGAGTCCCATCATGCTGTTCTCAGATTGCTAAAGTCCATACCTCCTCGGTGTGTTCTTATGGCTGCAGATCTTCACAGCACAGACGCTTTCTTCTGCATGCTGTTCTTTCCCAGTTCAGGGCTCCTTCAAGGCTCTCCCTGAATGGCTAAGCCGCCCCCTTTTATCCCAGTTCTCTTCAATGCTCACAGCTGCAGCCCATCAAGGACAACCAGGACCTGTGGGGCAAAGCCTCTAGACAGATATTCAAATAGAATCCATTTCCTCTACTCTAGCCAGTAAGTACTACCCTACAAGTCCTCAGAACCCCAAAGGCCACCTTTCATCTGACACCCAGACCCTGGGGAAAGGACTTCTTTTTCCCATGGCAAATGGCCTCCCTTGGCAGCCACTCACCCTGGCAGAAAGTGGGAGCCTAGCTAGAATGATGCAATCGTTGCTGGATTTTTCCAAAAGAAAAGCTGGCAGCAACTAGGGCCCTGGAAGTACTTAGAGCCTCAAACGCCACCTTGAACATATTACTGAGACCCTGGGGAAAGGACTTCGTTTTTCCCATGGAAAATGGCCTTCATTTGTGGCCACTTGGCCTGGCAGGCAGGGCAGTGCCAAGCCAGGAATCTACAAACTCTGCTGGATCCTTCCAGAACGAAAGCTGCCAGCAACTAGGACCCTGCAAGTCCTTAGAGCCCCAGATGCCACCTGTCATCTGACACCCAGAGCCTGGGCCAATGACTTCGTTTTCCCCATGGAAAATGGCCTCCATTTCTGGCCACTCGCCCTGACCAAGAGGGTGGTGCCCAGCAAGAAATTTGCAAGCTTTGCTGGATTGCTCCAAATCGAAAGCTGCCACTTGTTGTTCTTCTATTTCTCTAGAGTCCCATCATGCTGTTCTCAGATTGCTAAAGTCCATACCTCCTCGGTGTGTTCTTATGGCTGCAGATCTTCACAGCACAGACGCTTTCTTCTGCATGCTGTTCTTTCCCAGTTCAGGGCTCCTTCAAGGCTCTCCCTGAATGGCTACGCCGCCCCCTTTTATCCCAGTTCTCTTCAATGCTCACAGCTGCAGCCCATCAAGGACAACCAGGACCTGTGGGGCAAAGCCTCTAGACAGATATTCAAATAGAATCCATTTCCTCTACTCTAGCCAGTAAGTACTACCCTACAAGTCCTCAGAACCCCAAAGGCCACCTTTCATCTGACACCCAGACCCTGGGGAAAGGACTTCTTTTTCCCATGGCAAATGGCCTCCCTTGGCAGCCACTCACCCTGGCAGAAAGTGGGAGCCTAGCAAAAATGATGAAATCGTTGCTGGATTTTTCCAAAAGAAAAGCTGCCAGCAACTAGGGCCCTGGAAGTACTTAGAGCCTCAAACGCCACCTTGAACATATTACTGAGACCCTGGGGAAAGGACTTCGTTTTTCCCATGGAAAATGGCCTTCATTTGTGGCCACTTGGCCTGGCAGGCAGGGCAGTGCCAAGCCAGGAATCTACAAACTGTGCTGGATCCTTCCAGAACGAAAGCTGCCAGCAACTAGGACCCTGCAAGTCCTTACAGCCCCAGATGCCACCAGTCATCTGACACCCAGAGCCTGGGCCAATGACTTCGTTTTCCCCATGGAAAATTGCCTCCATTTCTGGCCACTCGCCCTGACCAAGAGGGTGGTGCCCAGCAAGAAATTTGCAAGCTTTGCTGGATTGCTCCAAATCGAAAGCTGCCACTTGTTGTTCTTCTATTTCTCTAGAGTCCCATCATGCTGTTCTCAGATTGCTAAAGTCCATACCTCCTCGGTGTGTTCTTATGGCTGCAGATCTTCACAGCACAGACGCTTTCTTCTGCATGCTGTTCTTTCCCAGTTCAGGGCTCCTTCAAGGCTCTCCCTGAATGGCTACGCCGCCCCCTTTTATCCCAGTTCTCTTCAATGCTCACAGCTGCAGCCCATCAAGGACAACCAGGACCTGTGGGACAGATATTCAAATAGAATCCATTTCCTCTACTCTAGCCAGTAAGTACTACCCTACAAGTCCTCAGAACCCCAAAGGCCACCTTTCATCTGACACCCAGACCCTGGGGAAAGGACTTCTTTTTCCCATGGCAAATGGCCTCCCTTGGCAGCCACTCACCCTGGCAGAAAGTGGGAGCCTAGCTAGAATGATGCAATCGTTGCTGGATTTTTCCAAAAGAAAAGCTGGCAGCAACTAGGGCCCTGGAAGTACTTAGAGCCTCAAACGCCACCTTGAACATATTACTGAGACCCTGGGGAAAGGACTTCGTTTTTCCCATGGAAAATGGCCTTCATTTGTGGCCACTTGGCCTGGCAGGCAGGGCAGTGCCAAGCCAGGAATCTACAAACTCTGCTGGATCCTTCCAGAACGAAAGCTGCCAGCAACTAGGACCCTGCAAGTCCTTAGAGCCCCAGATGCCACCTGTCATCTGACACCCAGAGCCTGGGCCAATGACTTCGTTTTCCCCATGGAAAATGGCCTCCATTTCTGGCCACTCGCCCTGACCAAGAGGGTGGTGCCCAGCAAGAAATTTGCAAGCTTTGCTGGATTGCTCCAAATCGAAAGCTGCCACTTGTTGTTGTTCTATTTCTCTAGAGTCCCATCATGCTGTTCTCAGATTGCTAAAGTCCATACCTCCTCGGTGTGTTCTTATGGCTGCAGATCTTCACAGCACAGACGCTTTCTTCTGCATGCTGTTCTTTCCCAGTTCAGGGCTCCTTCAAGGCTCTCCCTGAATGGCTACGCCGCCCCCTTTTATCCCAGTTCTCTTCAATGCTCACAGCTGCAGCCCATCAAGGACAACCAGGACCTGTGGGACAGATATTCAAATAGAATCCATTTCCTCTACTCTAGCCAGTAAGTACTACCCTACAAGTCCTCAGAACCCCAAAGGCCACCTTTCATCTGACACCCAGACCCTGGGGAAAGGACTTCTTTTTCCCATGGCAAATGGCCTCCCTTGGCAGCCACTCACCCTGGCAGAAAGTGGGAGCCTAGCTAGAATGATGCAATCGTTGCTGGATTTTTCCAAAAGAAAAGCTGGCAGCAACTAGGGCCCTGGAAGTACTTAGAGCCTCAAACGCCACCTTGAACATATTACTGAGACCCTGGGGAAAGGACTTCGTTTTTCCCATGGAAAATGGCCTTCATTTCTGGCCACTTGGCCTGGCAGGCAGGGCAGTGCCAAGCCAGGAATCTACAAACTCTGCTGGATCCTTCCAGAACGAAAGCTGCCAGCAACTAGGACCCTGCAAGTCCTTAGAGCCCCAGATGCCACCAGTCATCTGACACCCAGAGCCTGGGCCAATGACTTCGTTTTCCCCATGGAAAATGGCCTCCATTTCTGGCCACTCGCCCTGACCAAGAGGGTGGTGCCCAGCAAGAAATTTGCAAGCTTTGCTGGATTGCTCCAAATCGAAAGCTGCCACTTGTTGTTGTTCTATTTCTCTAGAGTCCCATCATGCTGTTCTCAGATTGCTAAAGTCCATACCTCCTCGGTGTGTTCTTATGGCTGCAGATCTTCACAGCACAGACGCTTTCTTCTGCATGCTGTTCTTTCCCAGTTCAGGGCTCCTTCAAGGCTCTCCCTGAATGGCTAAGCCGCCCCCTTTTATCCCAGTTCTCTTCAATGCTCACAGCTGCAGCCCATCAAGGACAACCAGGACCTGTGGGGCAAAGCCTCTAGACAGATATTCAAATAGAATCCATTTCCTCTACTCTAGCCAGTAAGTACTACCCTACAAGTCCTCAGAACCCCAAAGGCCACCTTTCATCTGACACCCAGACCCTGGGGAAAGGACTTCTTTTTCCCATGGCAAATGGCCTCCCTTGGCAGCCACTCACCCTGGCAGAAAGTGGGAGCCTAGCTAGAATGATGCAATCGTTGCTGGATTTTTCCAAAAGAAAAGCTGGCAGCAACTAGGGCCCTGGAAGTACTTAGAGCCTCAAACGCCACCTTGAACATATTACTGAGACCCTGGGGAAAGGACTTCGTTTTTCCCATGGAAAATGGCCTTCATTTGTGGCCACTTGGCCTGGCAGGCAGGGCAGTGCCAAGCCAGGAATCTACAAACTCTGCTGGATCCTTCCAGAACGAAAGCTGCCAGCAACTAGGACCCTGCAAGTCCTTAGAGCCCCAGATGCCACCTGTCATCTGACACCCAGAGCCTGGGCCAATGACTTCGTTTTCCCCATGGAAAATGGCCTCCATTTCTGGCCACTCGCCCTGACCAAGAGGGTGGTGCCCAGCAAGAAATTTGCAAGCTTTGCTGGATTGCTCCAAATCGAAAGCTGCCACTTGTTGTTGTTCTATTTCTCTAGAGTCCCATCATGCTGTTCTCAGATTGCTAAAGTCCATACCTCCTCGGTGTGTTCTTATGGCTGCAGATCTTCACAGCACAGACGCTTTCTTCTGCATGCTGTTCTTTCCCAGTTCAGGGCTCCTTCAAGGCTCTCCCTGAATGGCTACGCCGCCCCCTTTTATCCCAGTTCTCTTCAATGCTCACAGCTGCAGCCCATCAAGGACAACCAGGACCTGTGGGACAGATATTCAAATAGAATCCATTTCCTCTACTCTAGCCAGTAAGTACTACCCTACAAGTCCTCAGAACCCCAAAGGCCACCTTTCATCTGACACCCAGACCCTGGGGAAAGGACTTCTTTTTCCCATGGCAAATGGCCTCCCTTGGCAGCCACTCACCCTGGCAGAAAGTGGGAGCCTAGCTAGAATGATGCAATCGTTGCTGGATTTTTCCAAAAGAAAAGCTGGCAGCAACTAGGGCCCTGGAAGTACTTAGAGCCTCAAACGCCACCTTGAACATATTACTGAGACCCTGGGGAAAGGACTTCGTTTTTCCCATGGAAAATGGCCTTCATTTGTGGCCACTTGGCCTGGCAGGCAGGGCAGTGCCAAGCCAGGAATCTACAAACTCTGCTGGATCCTTCCAGAACGAAAGCTGCCAGCAACTAGGACCCTGCAAGTCCTTAGAGCCCCAGATGCCACCAGTCATCTGACACCCAGAGCCTGGGCCAATGACTTCGTTTTCCCCATGGAAAATGGCCTCCATTTCTGGCCACTCGCCCTGACCAAGAGGGTGGTGCCCAGCAAGAAATTTGCAAGCTTTGCTGGATTGCTCCAAATCTAAAGCTGCCACTTGTTGTTGTTCTATTTCTCTAGAGTCCCATCATGCTGTTCTCAGATTGCTAAAGTCCATACCTCCTCGGTGTGTTCTTATGGCTGCAGATCTTCACAGCACAGACGCTTTCTTCTGCATGCTGTTCTTTCCCAGTTCAGGGCTCCTTCAAGGCTCTCCCTGAATGGCTAAGCCGCCCCCTTTTATCCCAGTTCTCTTCAATGCTCACAGCTGCAGCCCATCAAGGACAACCAGGACCTGTGGGGCAAAGCCTCTAGACAGATATTCAAATAGAATCCATTTCCTCTACTCTAGCCAGTAAGTACTACCCTACAAGTCCTCAGAACCCCAAAGGCCACCTTTCATCTGACACCCAGACCCTGGGGAAAGGACTTCTTTTTCCCATGGCAAATGGCCTCCCTTGGCAGCCACTCACCCTGGCAGAAAGTGGGAGCCTAGCTAGAATGATGCAATCGTTGCTGGATTTTTCCAAAAGAAAAGCTGCCAGCAACTAGGGCCCTGGAAGTACTTAGAGCCTCAAACGCCACCTTGAACATATTACTGAGACCCTGGGGAAAGGACTTCGTTTTTCCCATGGAAAATGGCCTTCATTTGTGGCCACTTGGCCTGGCAGGCAGGGCAGTGCCAAGCCAGGAATCTACAAACTCTGCTGGATCCTTCCAGAACGAAAGCTGCCAGCAACTAGGACCCTGCAAGTCCTTAGAGCCCCAGATGCCACCTGTCATCTGACACCCAGAGCCTGGGCCAATGACTTCGTTTTCCCCATGGAAAATGGCCTCCATTTCTGGCCACTCGCCCTGACCAAGAGGGTGGTGCCCAGCAAGAAATTTGCAAGCTTTGCTGGATTGCTCCAAATCGAAAGCTGCCACTTGTTGTTCTTCTATTTCTCTAGAGTCCCATCATGCTGTTCTCAGATTGCTAAAGTCCATACCTCCTCGGTGTGTTCTTATGGCTGCAGATCTTCACAGCACAGACGCTTTCTTCTGCATGCTGTTCTTTCCCAGTTCAGGGCTCCTTCAAGGCTCTCCCTGAATGGCTAAGCCGCCCCCTTTTATCCCAGTTCTCTTCAATGCTCACAGCTGCAGCCCATCAAGGACAACCAGGACCTGTGGGGCAAAGCCTCTAGACAGATATTCAAATAGAATCCATTTCCTCTACTCTAGCCAGTAAGTACTACCCTACAAGTCCTCAGAACCCCAAAGGCCACCTTTCATCTGACACCCAGACCCTGGGGAAAGGACTTCTTTTTCCCATGGCAAATGGCCTCCCTTGGCAGCCACTCACCCTGGCAGAAAGTGGGAGCCTAGCTAGAATGATGCAATCGTTGCTGGATTTTTCCAAAAGAAAAGCTGCCAGCAACTAGGGCCCTGGAAGTACTTAGAGCCTCAAACGCCACCTTGAACATATTACTGAGACCCTGGGGAAAGGACTTCGTTTTTCCCATGGAAAATGGCCTTCATTTGTGGCCACTTGGCCTGGCAGGCAGGGCAGTGCCAAGCCAGGAATCTACAAACTCTGCTGGATCCTTCCAGAACGAAAGCTGCCAGCAACTAGGACCCTGCAAGTCCTTAGAGCCCCAGATGCCACCTGTCATCTGACACCCAGAGCCTGGGCCAATGACTTCGTTTTCCCCATGGAAAATGGCCTCCATTTCTGGCCACTCGCCCTGACCAAGAGGGTGGTGCCCAGCAAGAAATTTGCAAGCTTTGCTGGATTGCTCCAAATCGAAAGCTGCCACTTGTTGTTCTTCTATTTCTCTAGAGTCCCATCATGCTGTTCTCAGATTGCTAAAGTCCATACCTCCTCGGTGTGTTCTTATGGCTGCAGATCTTCACAGCACAGACGCTTTCTTCTGCATGCTGTTCTTTCCCAGTTCAGGGCTCCTTCAAGGCTCTCCCTGAATGGCTACGCCGCCCCCTTTTATCCCAGTTCTCTTCAATGCTCACAGCTGCAGCCCATCAAGGACAACCAGGACCTGTGGGGCAAAGCCTCTAGACAGATATTCAAATAGAATCCATTTCCTCTACTCTAGCCAGTAAGTACTACCCTACAAGTCCTCAGAACCCCAAAGGCCACCTTTCATCTGACACCCAGACCCTGGGGAAAGGACTTCTTTTTCCCATGGCAAATGGCCTCCCTTGGCAGCCACTCACCCTGGCAGAAAGTGGGAGCCTAGCTAGAATGATGCAATCGTTGCTGGATTTTTCCAAAAGAAAAGCTGGCAGCAACTAGGGCCCTGCAAGTACTTAGAGCCTCAAACGCCACCTTGAACATATTACTGAGACCCTGGGGAAAGGACTTCATTTTTCCCATGGAAAATGGCCTTCATTTGTGGCCACTTGGCCTGGCAGGCAGGGCAGTGCCAAGCCAGGAATCTACAAACTGTGCTGGATCCTTCCAAAACGAAAGCTGCCAGCAACTAGGACCCTGCAAGTCCTTACAGCCCCAGATGCCACCAGTCATCTGACACCCAGAGCCTGGGCCAATGACTTCGTTTTCTCCATGGAAAATTGCCTCCATTTCTGGCCACTCGCCCTGACCAAGAGGGTGGTGCCCAGCAAGAAATTTGCAAGCTTTGCTGGATTGCTCCAAATCTAAAGCTGCCACTTGTTGTTCTTCTATTTCTCTAGAGTCCCATCATGCTGTTCTCAGATTGCTAAAGTCCATACCTCCTCGGTGTGTTCTTATGGCTGCAGATCTTCACAGCACAGACGCTTTCTTCTGCATGCTGTTCTTTCCCAGTTCAGGGCTCCTTCAAGGCTCTCCCTGAATGGCTACGCCGCCCCCTTTTATCCCAGTTCTCTTCAATGCTCACAGCTGCAGCCCATCAAGGACAACCAGGACCTGTGGGACAGATATTCAAATAGAATCCATTTCCTCTACTCTAGCCAGTAAGTACTACCCTACAAGTCCTCAGAACCCCAAAGGCCACCTTTCATCTGACACCCAGACCCTGGGGAAAGGACTTCTTTTTCCCATGGCAAATGGCCTCCCTTGGCAGCCACTCACCCTGGCAGAAAGTGGGAGCCTAGCTAGAATGATGCAATCGTTGCTGGATTTTTCCAAAAGAAAAGCTGCCAGCAACTAGGGCCCTGGAAGTACTTAGAGCCTCAAACGCCACCTTGAACATATTACTGAGACCCTGGGGAAAGGACTTCGTTTTTCCCATGGAAAATGGCCTTCATTTGTGGCCACTCTGCCTGGCAGGCAGGGCAGTGCCAAGCCAGGAATCTACAAACTCTGCTGGATCCTTCCAGAACGAAAGCTGCCAGCAACTAGGACCCTGCAAGTCCTTAGAGCCCCAGATGCCACCTGTCATCTGACACCCAGAGCCTGGGCCAATGACTTCGTTTTCCCCATGGAAAATGGCCTCCATTTCTGGCCACTCGCCCTGACCAAGAGGGTGGTGCCCAGCAAGAAATTTGCAAGCTTTGCTGGATTGCTCCAAATCGAAAGCTGCCACTTGTTGTTCTTCTATTTCTCTAGAGTCCCATCATGCTGTTCTCAGATTGCTAAAGTCCATACCTCCTCGGTGTGTTCTTATGGCTGCAGATCTTCACAGCACAGACGCTTTCTTCTGCATGCTGTTCTTTCCCAGTTCAGGGCTCCTTCAAGGCTCTCCCTGAATGGCTACGCCGCCCCCT
Source organism: Agelaius phoeniceus (assembly GCF_051311805.1). Classification (NCBI taxonomy): domain Eukaryota; kingdom Metazoa; phylum Chordata; class Aves; order Passeriformes; family Icteridae; genus Agelaius; species Agelaius phoeniceus. Next base: position 20,006,848 of record NC_135279.1, on the reverse strand, counting down.
TTTATCCCAGTTCTCTTCAATGCTCACAGCTGCAGCCCATCAAGGACAACCAGGACCTGTGGGGCAAAGCCTCTAGACAGATATTCAAATAGAATCCATTTCCTCTACTCTAGCCAGTAAGTACTACCCTACAAGTCCTCAGAACCCCAAAGGCCACCTTTCATCTGACACCCAGACCCTGGGGAAAGGACTTCTTTTTCCCATGGCAAATGGCCTCCCTTGGCAGCCACTCACCCTGGCAGAAAGTGGGAGCCTAGCTAGAATGATGCAATCGTTGCTGGATTTTTCCAAAAGAAAAGCTGGCAGCAACTAGGGCCCTGCAAGTACTTAGAGCCTCAAACGCCACCTTGAACATATTACTGAGACCCTGGGGAAAGGACTTCGTTTTTCCCATGGAAAATGGCCTTCATTTGTGGCCACTCTGCCTGGCAGGCAGGGCAGTGCCAAGCCAGGAATCTACAAACTGTGCTGGATCCTTCCAAAACGAAAGCTGCCAGCAACTAGGACCCTGCAAGTCCTTACAGCCCCAGATGCCACCAGTCATCTGACACCCAGAGCCTGGGCCAATGACTTCGTTTTCTCCATGGAAAATTGCCTCCATTTCTGGCCACTCGCCCTGAACAAGAGGGTGGTGCCCAGCAAGAAATTTGCAAGCTTTGCTGGATTGCTCCAAATCTAAAGCTGCCACTTGTTGTTCTTCTATTTCTCTAGAGTCCCATCATGCTGTTCTCAGATTGCTAAAGTCCATACCTCCTCGGTGTGTTCTTATGGCTGCAGATCTTCACAGCACAGACGCTTTCTTCTGCATGCTGTTCTTTCCCAGTTCAGGGCTCCTTCAAGGCTCTCCCTGAATGGCTACGCCGCCCCCTTTTATCCCAGTTCTCTTCAATGCTCACAGCTGCAGCCCATCAAGGACAACCAGGACCTGTGGGACAGATATTCAAATAGAATCCATTTCCTCTACTCTAGCCAGTAAGTACTACCCTACAAGTCCTCAGAACCCCAAAGGCCACCTTTCATCTGACACCCAGACCCTGGGGAAAGGACTTCTTTTTCCCATGGCAAATGGCCTCCCTTGGCAGCCACTCACCCTGGCAGAAAGTGGGAGCCTAGCTAGAATGATGCAATCGTTGCTGGATTTTTCCAAAAGAAAAGCTGCCAGCAACTAGGGCCCTGGAAGTACTTAGAGCCTCAAACGCCACCTTGAACATATTACTGAGACCCTGGGGAAAGGACTTCATTTTTCCCATGGAAAATGGCCTTCATTTCTGGCCACTTGGCCTGGCAGGCAGGGCAGTGCCAAGCCAGGAATCTACAAACTGTGCTGGATCCTTCCAGAACGAAAGCTGCCAGCAACTAGGACCCTGCAAGTCCTTAGAGCCCCAGATGCCACCAGTCATCTGACACCCAGAGCCTGGGCCAATGACTTCGTTTTCCCCATGGAAAATGGCCTCCATTTCTGGCCACTCGCCCTGACCAAGAGGGTGGTGCCCAGCAAGAAATTTGCAAGCTTTGCTGGATTGCTCCAAATCTAAAGCTGCTGCCACTTGTTGTTGTTCTATTTCTCTAGAGTCCCATCATGCTGTTCTCAGATTGCTAAAGTCCATACCTCCTCGGTGTGTTCTTATGGCTGCAGATCTTCACAGCACAGACGCTTTCTTCTGCATGCTGTTCTTTCCCAGTTCAGGGCTCCTTCAAGGCTCTCCCTGAATGGCTAAGCCGCCCCCTTTTATCCCAGTTCTCTTCAATGCTCACAGCTGCAGCCCATCAAGGACAACCAGGACCTGTGGGGCAAAGCCTCTAGACAGATATTCAAATAGAATCCATTTCCTCTACTCTAGCCAGTAAGTACTACCCTACAAGTCCTCAGAACCCCAAAGGCCACCTTTCATCTGACACCCAGACCCTGGGGAAAGGACTTCTTTTTCCCATGGCAAATGGCCTCCCTTGGCAGCCACTCACCCTGGCAGAAAGTGGGAGCCTAGCTAGAATGATGCAATCGTTGCTGGATTTTTCCAAAAGAAAAGCTGGCAGCAACTAGGGCCCTGGAAGTACTTAGAGCCTCAAACGCCACCTTGAACATATTACTGAGACCCTGGGGAAAGGACTTCGTTTTTCCCATGGAAAATGGCCTTCATTTGTGGCCACTTGGCCTGGCAGGCAGGGCAGTGCCAAGCCAGGAATCTACAAACTCTGCTGGATCCTTCCAGAACGAAAGCTGCCAGCAACTAGGACCCTGCAAGTCCTTAGAGCCCCAGATGCCACCTGTCATCTGACACCCAGAGCCTGGGCCAATGACTTCGTTTTCCCCATGGAAAATGGCCTCCATTTCTGGCCACTCGCCCTGACCAAGAGGGTGGTGCCCAGCAAGAAATTTGCAAGCTTTGCTGGATTGCTCCAAATCGAAAGCTGCCACTTGTTGTTGTTCTATTTCTCTAGAGTCCCATCATGCTGTTCTCAGATTGCTAAAGTCCATACCTCCTCGGTGTGTTCTTATGGCTGCAGATCTTCACAGCACAGACGCTTTCTTCTGCATGCTGTTCTTTCCCAGTTCAGGGCTCCTTCAAGGCTCTCCCTGAATGGCTACGCCGCCCCCTTTTATCCCAGTTCTCTTCAATGCTCACAGCTGCAGCCCATCAAGGACAACCAGGACCTGTGGGACAGATATTCAAATAGAATCCATTTCCTCTACTCTAGCCAGTAAGTACTACCCTACAAGTCCTCAGAACCCCAAAGGCCACCTTTCATCTGACACCCAGACCCTGGGGAAAGGACTTCTTTTTCCCATGGCAAATGGCCTCCCTTGGCAGCCACTCACCCTGGCAGAAAGTGGGAGCCTAGCTAGAATGATGCAATCGTTGCTGGATTTTTCCAAAAGAAAAGCTGGCAGCAACTAGGGCCCTGGAAGTACTTAGAGCCTCAAACGCCACCTTGAACATATTACTGAGACCCTGGGGAAAGGACTTCGTTTTTCCCATGGAAAATGGCCTTCATTTGTGGCCACTTGGCCTGGCAGGCAGGGCAGTGCCAAGCCAGGAATCTACAAACTCTGCTGGATCCTTCCAGAACGAAAGCTGCCAGCAACTAGGACCCTGCAAGTCCTTAGAGCCCCAGATGCCACCAGTCATCTGACACCCAGAGCCTGGGCCAATGACTTCGTTTTCCCCATGGAAAATGGCCTCCATTTCTGGCCACTCGCCCTGACCAAGAGGGTGGTGCCCAGCAAGAAATTTGCAAGCTTTGCTGGATTGCTCCAAATCTAAAGCTGCCACTTGTTGTTGTTCTATTTCTCTAGAGTCCCATCATGCTGTTCTCAGATTGCTAAAGTCCATACCTCCTCGGTGTGTTCTTATGGCTGCAGATCTTCACAGCACAGACGCTTTCTTCTGCATGCTGTTCTTTCCCAGTTCAGGGCTCCTTCAAGGCTCTCCCTGAATGGCTAAGCCGCCCCCTTTTATCCCAGTTCTCTTCAATGCTCACAGCTGCAGCCCATCAAGGACAACCAGGACCTGTGGGGCAAAGCCTCTAGACAGATATTCAAATAGAATCCATTTCCTCTACTCTAGCCAGTAAGTACTACCCTACAAGTCCTCAGAACCCCAAAGGCCACCTTTCATCTGACACCCAGACCCTGGGGAAAGGACTTCTTTTTCCCATGGCAAATGGCCTCCCTTGGCAGCCACTCACCCTGGCAGAAAGTGGGAGCCTAGCTAGAATGATGCAATCGTTGCTGGATTTTTCCAAAAGAAAAGCTGGCAGCAACTAGGGCCCTGGAAGTACTTAGAGCCTCAAACGCCACCTTGAACATATTACTGAGACCCTGGGGAAAGGACTTCGTTTTTCCCATGGAAAATGGCCTTCATTTGTGGCCACTTGGCCTGGCAGGCAGGGCAGTGCCAAGCCAGGAATCTACAAACTCTGCTGGATCCTTCCAGAACGAAAGCTGCCAGCAACTAGGACCCTGCAAGTCCTTAGAGCCCCAGATGCCACCTGTCATCTGACACCCAGAGCCTGGGCCAATGACTTCGTTTTCCCCATGGAAAATGGCCTCCATTTCTGGCCACTCGCCCTGACCAAGAGGGTGGTGCCCAGCAAGAAATTTGCAAGCTTTGCTGGATTGCTCCAAATCGAAAGCTGCCACTTGTTGTTCTTCTATTTCTCTAGAGTCCCATCATGCTGTTCTCAGATTGCTAAAGTCCATACCTCCTCGGTGTGTTCTTATGGCTGCAGATCTTCACAGCACAGACGCTTTCTTCTGCATGCTGTTCTTTCCCAGTTCAGGGCTCCTTCAAGGCTCTCCCTGAATGGCTACGCCGCCCCCTTTTATCCCAGTTCTCTTCAATGCTCACAGCTGCAGCCCATCAAGGACAACCAGGACCTGTGGGGCAAAGCCTCTAGACAGATATTCAAATAGAATCCATTTCCTCTACTCTAGCCAGTAAGTACTACCCTACAAGTCCTCAGAACCCCAAAGGCCACCTTTCATCTGACACCCAGACCCTGGGGAAAGGACTTCTTTTTCCCATGGCAAATGGCCTCCCTTGGCAGCCACTCACCCTGGCAGAAAGTGGGAGCCTAGCTAGAATGATGCAATCGTTGCTGGATTTTTCCAAAAGAAAAGCTGGCAGCAACTAGGGCCCTGCAAGTACTTAGAGCCTCAAACGCCACCTTGAACATATTACTGAGACCCTGGGGAAAGGACTTCATTTTTCCCATGGAAAATGGCCTTCATTTGTGGCCACTTGGCCTGGCAGGCAGGGCAGTGCCAAGCCAGGAATCTACAAACTGTGCTGGATCCTTCCAAAACGAAAGCTGCCAGCAACTAGGACCCTGCAAGTCCTTACAGCCCCAGATGCCACCAGTCATCTGACACCCAGAGCCTGGGCCAATGACTTCGTTTTCTCCATGGAAAATTGCCTCCATTTCTGGCCACTCGCCCTGACCAAGAGGGTGGTGCCCAGCAAGAAATTTGCAAGCTTTGCTGGATTGCTCCAAATCTAAAGCTGCCACTTGTTGTTCTTCTATTTCTCTAGAGTCCCATCATGCTGTTCTCAGATTGCTAAAGTCCATACCTCCTCGGTGTGTTCTTATGGCTGCAGATCTTCACAGCACAGACGCTTTCTTCTGCATGCTGTTCTTTCCCAGTTCAGGGCTCCTTCAAGGCTCTCCCTGAATGGCTACGCCGCCCCCTTTTATCCCAGTTCTCTTCAATGCTCACAGCTGCAGCCCATCAAGGACAACCAGGACCTGTGGGACAGATATTCAAATAGAATCCATTTCCTCTACTCTAGCCAGTAAGTACTACCCTACAAGTCCTCAGAACCCCAAAGGCCACCTTTCATCTGACACCCAGACCCTGGGGAAAGGACTTCTTTTTCCCATGGCAAATGGCCTCCCTTGGCAGCCACTCACCCTGGCAGAAAGTGGGAGCCTAGCTAGAATGATGCAATCGTTGCTGGATTTTTCCAAAAGAAAAGCTGCCAGCAACTAGGGCCCTGGAAGTACTTAGAGCCTCAAACGCCACCTTGAACATATTACTGAGACCCTGGGGAAAGGACTTCGTTTTTCCCATGGAAAATGGCCTTCATTTGTGGCCACTCTGCCTGGCAGGCAGGGCAGTGCCAAGCCAGGAATCTACAAACTCTGCTGGATCCTTCCAGAACGAAAGCTGCCAGCAACTAGGACCCTGCAAGTCCTTAGAGCCCCAGATGCCACCTGTCATCTGACACCCAGAGCCTGGGCCAATGACTTCGTTTTCCCCATGGAAAATGGCCTCCATTTCTGGCCACTCGCCCTGACCAAGAGGGTGGTGCCCAGCAAGAAATTTGCAAGCTTTGCTGGATTGCTCCAAATCGAAAGCTGCCACTTGTTGTTCTTCTATTTCTCTAGAGTCCCATCATGCTGTTCTCAGATTGCTAAAGTCCATACCTCCTCGGTGTGTTCTTATGGCTGCAGATCTTCACAGCACAGACGCTTTCTTCTGCATGCTGTTCTTTCCCAGTTCAGGGCTCCTTCAAGGCTCTCCCTGAATGGCTACGCCGCCCCCTTTTATCCCAGTTCTCTTCAATGCTCACAGCTGCAGCCCATCAAGGACAACCAGGACCTGTGGGGCAAAGCCTCTAGACAGATATTCAAATAGAATCCATTTCCTCTACTCTAGCCAGTAAGTACTACCCTACAAGTCCTCAGAACCCCAAAGGCCACCTTTCATCTGACACCCAGACCCTGGGGAAAGGACTTCTTTTTCCCATGGCAAATGGCCTCCCTTGGCAGCCACTCACCCTGGCAGAAAGTGGGAGCCTAGCTAGAATGATGCAATCGTTGCTGGATTTTTCCAAAAGAAAAGCTGGCAGCAACTAGGGCCCTGCAAGTACTTAGAGCCTCAAACGCCACCTTGAACATATTACTGAGACCCTGGGGAAAGGACTTCGTTTTTCCCATGGAAAATGGCCTTCATTTGTGGCCACTCTGCCTGGCAGGCAGGGCAGTGCCAAGCCAGGAATCTACAAACTGTGCTGGATCCTTCCAAAACGAAAGCTGCCAGCAACTAGGACCCTGCAAGTCCTTACAGCCCCAGATGCCACCAGTCATCTGACACCCAGAGCCTGGGCCAATGACTTCGTTTTCTCCATGGAAAATTGCCTCCATTTCTGGCCACTCGCCCTGAACAAGAGGGTGGTGCCCAGCAAGAAATTTGCAAGCTTTGCTGGATTGCTCCAAATCTAAAGCTGCCACTTGTTGTTCTTCTATTTCTCTAGAGTCCCATCATGCTGTTCTCAGATTGCTAAAGTCCATACCTCCTCGGTGTGTTCTTATGGCTGCAGATCTTCACAGCACAGACGCTTTCTTCTGCATGCTGTTCTTTCCCAGTTCAGGGCTCCTTCAAGGCTCTCCCTGAATGGCTACGCCGCCCCCTTTTATCCCAGTTCTCTTCAATGCTCACAGCTGCAGCCCATCAAGGACAACCAGGACCTGTGGGACAGATATTCAAATAGAATCCATTTCCTCTACTCTAGCCAGTAAGTACTACCCTACAAGTCCTCAGAACCCCAAAGGCCACCTTTCATCTGACACCCAGACCCTGGGGAAAGGACTTCTTTTTCCCATGGCAAATGGCCTCCCTTGGCAGCCACTCACCCTGGCAGAAAGTGGGAGCCTAGCTAGAATGATGCAATCGTTGCTGGATTTTTCCAAAAGAAAAGCTGCCAGCAACTAGGGCCCTGGAAGTACTTAGAGCCTCAAACGCCACCTTGAACATATTACTGAGACCCTGGGGAAAGGACTTCATTTTTCCCATGGAAAATGGCCTTCATTTCTGGCCACTTGGCCTGGCAGGCAGGGCAGTGCCAAGCCAGGAATCTACAAACTGTGCTGGATCCTTCCAGAACGAAAGCTGCCAGCAACTAGGACCCTGCAAGTCCTTAGAGCCCCAGATGCCACCAGTCATCTGACACCCAGAGCCTGGGCCAATGACTTCGTTTTCCCCATGGAAAATGGCCTCCATTTCTGGCCACTCGCCCTGACCAAGAGGGTGGTGCCCAGCAAGAAATTTGCAAGCTTTGCTGGATTGCTCCAAATCTAAAGCTGCTGCCACTTGTTGTTGTTCTATTTCTCTAGAGTCCCATAATGCTGTTCTCAGATTGCTAAAGTCCATACCTCCTCGGTGTGTTCTTATGGCTGCAGATCTTCACAGCACAGACGCTTTCTTCTGCATGCTGTTCTTTCCCAGTTCAGGGCTCCTTCAAGGCTCTCCCTGAATGGCTACGCCGCCCCCTTTTATCCCAGTTCTCTTCAATGCTCACAGCTGCAGCCCATCAAGGACAACCAGGACCTGTGGGGCAAAGCCTCTAGACAGATATTCAAATAGAATCCATTTCCTCTACTCTAGCCAGTAAGTACTACCCTACAAGTCCTCAGAACCCCAAAGGCCACCTTTCATCTGACACCCAGACCCTGGGGAAAGGACTTCTTTTTCCCATGGCAAATGGCCTCCCTTGGCAGCCACTCACCCTGGCAGAAAGTGGGAGCCTAGCTAGAATGATGCAATCGTTGCTGGATTTTTCCAAAAGAAAAGCTGGCAGCAACTAGGGCCCTGGAAGTACTTAGAGCCTCAAACGCCACCTTGAACATATTACTGAGACCCTGGGGAAAGGACATCTTTTTCCCATGGAAAATGGCCTTCATTTGTGGCCACTTGGCCTGGCAGGCAGGGCAGTGCCAAGCCAGGAATCTACAAACTGTGCTGGATCCTTCCAGAACGAAAGCTGCCAGCAACTAGGACCCTGCAAGTCCTTACAGCCCCAGATGCCACCAGTCATCTGACACCCAGAGCCTGGGCCAATGACTTCGTTTTCCCCATGGAAAATGGCCTCCATTTCTGGCCACTCGCCCTGACCAAGAGGGTGGTGCCCAGCAAGAAATTTGCAAGCTTTGCTGGATTGCTCCAAATCTAAAGCTGCTGCCACTTGTTGTTGTTCTATTTCTCTAGAGTCCCATAATGCTGTTCTCAGATTGCTAAAGTCCATACCTCCTCGGTGTGTTCTTATGGCTGCAGATCTTCACAGCACAGACGCTTTCTTCTGCATGCTGTTCTTTCCCAGTTCAGGGCTCCTTCAAGGCTCTCCCTGAATGGCTAAGCCGCCCCCTTTTATCCCAGTTCTCTTCAATGCTCACAGCTGCAGCCCATCAAGGACAACCAGGACCTGTGGGGCAAAGCCTCTAGACAGATATTCAAATAGAATCCATTTCCTCTACTCTAGCCAGTAAGTACTACCCTACAAGTCCTCAGAACCCCAAAGACCACCTTTCATCTGACACCCAGACCCTGGGGAAAGGACTTCTTTTTCCCATGGCAAATGGCCTCCCTTGGCAGCCACTCACCCTGGCAGAAAGTGGGAGCCTAGCAAAAATGATGAAATCGTTGCTGGATTTTTCCAAAAGAAAAGCTGGCAGCAACTAGGGCCCTGGAAGTACTTAGAGCCTCAAACGCCACCTTGAACATATTACTGAGACCCTGGGGAAAGGACTTCGTTTTTCCCATGGAAAATGGCCTTCATTTGTGGCCACTTGGCCTGGCAGGCAGGGCAGTGCCAAGCCAGGAATCTACAAACTGTGCTGGATCCTTCCAGAACGAAAGCTGCCAGCAACTAGGACCCTGCAAGTCCTTACAGCCCCAGATGCCACCAGTCATCTGACACCCAGAGCCTGGGCCAATGACTTCGTTTTCCCCATGGAAAATTGCCTCCATTTCTGGCCACTCGCCCTGACCAAGAGGGTGGTGCCCAGCAAGAAATTTGCAAGCTTTGCTGGATTGCTCCAAATCGAAAGCTGCCACTTGTTGTTCTTCTATTTCTCTAGAGTCCCATCATGCTGTTCTCAGATTGCTAAAGTCCATACCTCCTCGGTGTGTTCTTATGGCTGCAGATCTTCACAGCACAGACGCTTTCTTCTGCATGCTGTTCTTTCCCAGTTCAGGGCTCCTTCAAGGCTCTCCCTGAATGGCTACGCCGCCCCCTTTTATCCCAGTTCTCTTCAATGCTCACAGCTGCAGCCCATCAAGGACAACCAGGACCTGTGGGACAGATATTCAAATAGAATCCATTTCCTCTACTCTAGCCAGTAAGTACTACCCTACAAGTCCTCAGAACCCCAAAGGCCACCTTTCATCTGACACCCAGACCCTGGGGAAAGGACTTCTTTTTCCCATGGCAAATGGCCTCCCTTGGCAGCCACTCACCCTGGCAGAAAGTGGGAGCCTAGCTAGAATGATGCAATCGTTGCTGGATTTTTCCAAAAGAAAAGCTGGCAGCAACTAGGGCCCTGGAAGTACTTAGAGCCTCAAACGCCACCTTGAACATATTACTGAGACCCTGGGGAAAGGACTTCGTTTTTCCCATGGAAAATGGCCTTCATTTGTGGCCACTTGGCCTGGCAGGCAGGGCAGTGCCAAGCCAGGAATCTACAAACTCTGCTGGATCCTTCCAGAACGAAAGCTGCCAGCAACTAGGACCCTGCAAGTCCTTAGAGCCCCAGATGCCACCTGTCATCTGACACCCAGAGCCTGGGCCAATGACTTCGTTTTCCCCATGGAAAATGGCCTCCATTTCTGGCCACTCGCCCTGACCAAGAGGGTGGTGCCCAGCAAGAAATTTGCAAGCTTTGCTGGATTGCTCCAAATCGAAAGCTGCCACTTGTTGTTGTTCTATTTCTCTAGAGTCCCATCATGCTGTTCTCAGATTGCTAAAGTCCATACCTCCTCGGTGTGTTCTTATGGCTGCAGATCTTCACAGCACAGACGCTTTCTTCTGCATGCTGTTCTTTCCCAGTTCAGGGCTCCTTCAAGGCTCTCCCTGAATGGCTACGCCGCCCCCTTTTATCCCAGTTCTCTTCAATGCTCACAGCTGCAGCCCATCAAGGACAACCAGGACCTGTGGGGCAAAGCCTCTAGACAGATATTCAAATAGAATCCATTTCCTCTACTCTAGCCAGTAAGTACTACCCTACAAGTCCTCAGAACCCCAAAGGCCACCTTTCATCTGACACCCAGACCCTGGGGAAAGGACTTCTTTTTCCCATGGCAAATGGCCTCCCTTGGCAGCCACTCACCCTGGCAGAAAGTGGGAGCCTAGCTAGAATGATGCAATCGTTGCTGGATTTTTCCAAAAGAAAAGCTGCCAGCAACTAGGGCCCTGGAAGTACTTAGAGCCTCAAACGCCACCTTGAACATATTACTGAGACCCTGGGGAAAGGACATCTTTTTCCCATGGAAAATGGCCTTCATTTGTGGCCACTTGGCCTGGCAGGCAGGGCAGTGCCAAGCCAGGAATCTACAAACTCTGCTGGATCCTTCCAGAACGAAAGCTGCCAGCAACTAGGACCCTGCAAGTCCTTAGAGCCCCAGATGCCACCAGTCATCTGACACCCAGAGCCTGGGCCAATGACTTCGTTTTCCCCATGGAAAATGGCCTCCATTTCTGGCCACTCGCCCTGACCAAGAGGGTGGTGCCCAGCAAGAAATTTGCAAGCTTTGCTGGATTGCTCCAAATCTAAAGCTGCCACTTGTTGTTGTTCTATTTCTCTAGAGTCCCATCATGCTGTTCTCAGATTGCTAAAGTCCATACCTCCTCGGTGTGTTCTTATGGCTGCAGATCTTCACAGCACAGACGCTTTCTTCTGCATGCTGTTCTTTCCCAGTTCAGGGCTCCTTCAAGGCTCTCCCTGAATGGCTACGCCGCCCCCTTTTATCCCAGTTCTCTTCAATGCTCACAGCTGCAGCCCATCAAGGACAACCAGGACCTGTGGGACAGATATTCAAATAGAATCCATTTCCTCTACTCTAGCCAGTAAGTACTACCCTACAAGTCCTCAGAACCCCAAAGGCCACCTTTCATCTGACACCCAGACCCTGGGGAAAGGACTTCTTTTTCCCATGGCAAATGGCCTCCCTTGGCAGCCACTCACCCTGGCAGAAAGTGGGAGCCTAGCAAAAATGATGAAATCGTTGCTGGATTTTTCCAAAAGAAAAGCTGGCAGCAACTAGGGCCCTGGAAGTACTTAGAGCCTCAAACGCCACCTTGAACATATTCCTGAGACCCTGGGGAAAGGACTTCGTTTTTCCCATGGAAAATGGCCTTCATTTCTGGCCACTTGGCCTGGCAGGCAGGGCAGTGCCAAGCCAGGAATCTACAAACTCTGCTGGATCCTTCCAGAACGAAAGCTGCCAGCAACTAGGACCCTGCAAGTCCTTAGAGCCCCAGATGCCACCAGTCATCTGACACCCAGAGCCTGGGCCAATGACTTCGTTTTCCCCATGGAAAATGGCCTCCATTTCTGGCCACTCGCCCTGACCAAGAGGGTGGTGCCCAGCAAGAAATTTGCAAGCTTTGCTGGATTGCTCCAAATCGAAAGCTGCCACTTGTTGTTGTTCTATTTCTCTAGAGTCCCATCATGCTGTTCTCAGATTGCTAAAGTCCATACCTCCTCGGTGTGTTCTTATGGCTGCAGATCTTCACAGCACAGACGCTTTCTTCTGCATGCTGTTCTTTCCCAGTTCAGGGCTCCTTCAAGGCTCTCCCTGAATGGCTAAGCCGCCCCCTTTTATCCCAGTTCTCTTCAATGCTCACAGCTGCAGCCCATCAAGGACAACCAGGACCTGTGGGACAGATATTCAAATAGAATCCATTTCCTCTACTCTAGCCAGTAAGTACTACCCTACAAGTCCTCAGAACCCCAAAGGCCACCTTTCATCTGACACCCAGACCCTGGGGAAAGGACTTCTTTTTCCCATGGCAAATGGCCTCCCTTGGCAGCCACTCACCCTGGCAGAAAGTGGGAGCCTAGCTAGAATGATGCAATCGTTGCTGGATTTTTCCAAAAGAAAAGCTGGCAGCAACTAGGGCCCTGGAAGTACTTAGAGCCTCAAACGCCACCTTGAACATATTACTGAGACCCTGGGGAAAGGACTTCGTTTTTCCCATGGAAAATGGCCTTCATTTGTGGCCACTTGGCCTGGCAGGCAGGGCAGTGCCAAGCCAGGAATCTACAAACTGTGCTGGATCCTTCCAGAACGAAAGCTGCCAGCAACTAGGACCCTGCAAGTCCTTAGAGCCCCAGATGCCACCAGTCATCTGACACCCAGAGCCTGGGCCAATGACTTCGTTTTCCCCATGGAAAATGGCCTCCATTTCTGGCCACTCGCCCTGACCAAGAGGGTGGTGCCCAGCAAGAAATTTGCAAGCTTTGCTGGATTGCTCCAAATCGAAAGCTGCCACTTGTTGTTCTTCTATTTCTCTAGAGTCCCATCATGCTGTTCTCAGATTGCTAAAGTCCATACCTCCTCGGTGTGTTCTTATGGCTGCAGATCTTCACAGCACAGACGCTTTCTTCTGCATGCTGTTCTTTCCCAGTTCAGGGCTCCTTCAAGGCTCTCCCTGAATGGCTACGCCGCCCCCTTTTATCCCAGTTCTCTTCAATGCTCACAGCTGCAGCCCATCAAGGACAACCAGGACCTGTGGGACAGATATTCAAATAGAATCCATTTCCTCTACTCTAGCCAGTAAGTACTACCCTACAAGTCCTCAGAACCCCAAAGGCCACCTTTCATCTGACACCCAGACCCTGGGGAAAGGACTTCTTTTTCCCATGGCAAATGGCCTCCCTTGGCAGCCACTCACCCTGGCAGAAAGTGGGAGCCTAGCTAGAATGATGCAATCGTTGCTGGATTTTTCCAAAAGAAAAGCTGGCAGCAACTAGGGCCCTGGAAGTACTTAGAGCCTCAAACGCCACCTTGAACATATTACTGAGACCCTGGGGAAAGGACTTCGTTTTTCCCATGGAAAATGGCCTTCATTTGTGGCCACTTGGCCTGGCAGGCAGGGCAGTGCCAAGCCAGGAATCTACAAACTCTGCTGGATCCTTCCAGAACGAAAGCTGCCAGCAACTAGGACCCTGCAAGTCCTTAGAGCCCCAGATGCCACCTGTCATCTGACACCCAGAGCCTGGGCCAATGACTTCGTTTTCCCCATGGAAAATGGCCTCCATTTCTGGCCACTCGCCCTGACCAAGAGGGTGGTGCCCAGCAAGAAATTTGCAAGCTTTGCTGGATTGCTCCAAATCTAAAGCTGCTGCCACTTGTTGTTGTTCTATTTCTCTAGAGTCCCATAATGCTGTTCTCAGATTGCTAAAGTCCATACCTCCTCGGTGTGTTCTTATGGCTGCAGATCTTCACAGCACAGACGCTTTCTTCTGCATGCTGTTCTTTCCCAGTTCAGGGCTCCTTCAAGGCTCTCCCTGAATGGCTACGCCGCCCCCTTTTATCCCAGTTCTCTTCAATGCTCACAGCTGCAGCCCATCAAGGACAACCAGGACCTGTGGGGCAAAGCCTCTAGACAGATATTCAAATAGAATCCATTTCCTCTACTCTAGCCAGTAAGTACTACCCTACAAGTCCTCAGAACCCCAAAGGCCACCTTTCATCTGACACCCAGACCCTGGGGAAAGGACTTCTTTTTCCCATGGCAAATGGCCTCCCTTGGCAGCCACTCACCCTGGCAGAAAGTGGGAGCCTAGCTAGAATGATGCAATCGTTGCTGGATTTTTCCAAAAGAAAAGCTGGCAGCAACTAGGGCCCTGCAAGTACTTAGAGCCTCAAACGCCACCTTGAACATATTACTGAGACCCTGGGGAAAGGACTTCGTTTTTCCCATGGAAAATGGCCTTCATTTGTGGCCACTCTGCCTGGCAGGCAGGGCAGTGCCAAGCCAGGAATCTACAAACTGTGCTGGATCCTTCCAGAACGAAAGCTGCCAGCAACTAGGACCCTGCAAGTCCTTAGAGCCCCAGATGCCACCTGTCATCTGACACCCAGAGCCTGGGCCAATGACTTCGTTTTCCCCATGGAAAATGGCCTCCATTTCTGGCCACTCGCCCTGACCAAGAGGGTGGTGCCCAGCAAGAAATTTGCAAGCTTTGCTGGATTGCTCCAAATCTAAAGCTGCCACTTGTTGTTGTTCTATTTCTCTAGAGTCCCATCATGCTGTTCTCAGATTGCTAAAGTCCATACCTCCTCGGTGTGTTCTTATGGCTGCAGATCTTCACAGCACAGACGCTTTCTTCTGCATGCTGTTCTTTCCCAGTTCAGGGCTCCTTCAAGGCTCTCCCTGAATGGCTACGCCGCCCCCTTTTATCCCAGTTCTCTTCAATGCTCACAGCTGCAGCCCATCAAGGACAACCAGGACCTGTGGGGCAAAGCCTCTAGACAGATATTCAAATAGAATCCATTTCCTCTACTCTAGCCAGTAAGTACTACCCTACAAGTCCTCAGAACCCCAAAGGCCACCTTTCATCTGACACCCAGACCCTGGGGAAAGGACTTCTTTTTCCCATGGCAAATGGCCTCCCTTGGCAGCCACTCACCCTGGCAGAAAGTGGGAGCCTAGCAAAAATGATGAAATCGTTGCTGGATTTTTCCAAAAGAAAAGCTGGCAGCAACTAGGGCCCTGGAAGTACTTAGAGCCTCAAACGCCACCTTGAACATATTACTGAGACCCTGGGGAAAGGACTTCGTTTTTCCCATGGAAAATGGCCTTCATTTGTGGCCACTTGGCCTGGCAGGCAGGGCAGTGCCAAGCCAGGAATCTACAAACTGTGCTGGATCCTTCCAGAACGAAAGCTGCCAGCAACTAGGACCCTGCAAGTCCTTACAGCCCCAGATGCCACCAGTCATCTGACACCCAGAGCCTGGGCCAATGACTTCGTTTTCCCCATGGAAAATTGCCTCCATTTCTGGCCACTCGCCCTGACCAAGAGGGTGGTGCCCAGCAAGAAATTTGCAAGCTTTGCTGGATTGCTCCAAATCGAAAGCTGCCACTTGTTGTTGTTCTATTTCTCTAGAGTCCCATCATGCTGTTCTCAGATTGCTAAAGTCCATACCTCCTCGGTGTGTTCTTATGGCTGCAGATCTTCACAGCACAGACGCTTTCTTCTGCATGCTGTTCTTTCCCAGTTCAGGGCTCCTTCAAGGCTCTCCCTGAATGGCTACGCCGCCCCCTTTTATCCCAGTTCTCTTCAATGCTCACAGCTGCAGCCCATCAAGGACAACCAGGACCTGTGGGACAGATATTCAAATAGAATCCATTTCCTCTACTCTAGCCAGTAAGTACTACCCTACAAGTCCTCAGAACCCCAAAGGCCACCTTTCATCTGACACCCAGACCCTGGGGAAAGGACTTCTTTTTCCCATGGCAAATGGCCTCCCTTGGCAGCCACTCACCCTGGCAGAAAGTGGGAGCCTAGCTAGAATGATGCAATCGTTGCTGGATTTTTCCAAAAGAAAAGCTGGCAGCAACTAGGGCCCTGGAAGTACTTAGAGCCTCAAACGCCACCTTGAACATATTACTGAGACCCTGGGGAAAGGACTTCGTTTTTCCCATGGAAAATGGCCTTCATTTCTGGCCACTTGGCCTGGCAGGCAGGGCAGTGCCAAGCCAGGAATCTACAAACTGTGCTGGATCCTTCCAGAACGAAAGCTGCCAGCAACTAGGACCCTGCAAGTCCTTACAGCCCCAGATGCCACCAGTCATCTGACACCCAGAGCCTGGGCCAATGACTTCGTTTTCCCCATGGAAAATGGCCTCCATTTCTGGCCACTCGCCCTGACCAAGAGGGTGGTGCCCAGCAAGAAATTTGCAAGCTTTGCTGGATTGCTCCAAATCGAAAGCTGCCACTTGTTGTTGTTCTATTTCTCTAGAGTCCCATCATGCTGTTCTCAGATTGCTAAAGTCCATACCTCCTCGGTGTGTTCTTATGGCTGCAGATCTTCACAGCACAGACGCTTTCTTCTGCATGCTGTTCTTTCCCAGTTCAGGGCTCCTTCAAGGCTCTCCCTGAATGGCTAAGCCGCCCCCTTTTATCCCAGTTCTCTTCAATGCTCACAGCTGCAGCCCATCAAGGACAACCAGGACCTGTGGGGCAAAGCCTCTAGACAGATATTCAAATAGAATCCATTTCCTCTACTCTAGCCAGTAAGTACTACCCTACAAGTCCTCAGAACCCCAAAGGCCACCTTTCATCTGACACCCAGACCCTGGGGAAAGGACTTCTTTTTCCCATGGCAAATGGCCTCCCTTGGCAGCCACTCACCCTGGCAGAAAGTGGGAGCCTAGCTAGAATGATGCAATCGTTGCTGGATTTTTCCAAAAGAAAAGCTAGCAGCAACTAGGGCCCTGGAAGTACTTAGAGCCTCAAACGCCACCTTGAACATATTACTGAGACCCTGGGGAAAGGACTTCGTTTTTCCCATGGAAAATGGCCTTCATTTGTGGCCACTTGGCCTGGCAGGCAGGGCAGTGCCAAGCCAGGAATCTACAAACTGTGCTGGATCCTTCCAGAACGAAAGCTGCCAGCAACTAGGACCCTGCAAGTCCTTACAGCCCCAGATGCCACCAGTCATCTGACACCCAGAGCCTGGGCCAATGACTTCGTTTTCCCCATGGAAAATGGCCTCCATTTCTGGCCACTCGCCCTGACCAAGAGGGTGGTGCCCAGCAAGAAATTTGCAAGCTTTGCTGGATTGCTCCAAATCGAAAGCTGCCACTTGTTGTTGTTCTATTTCTCTAGAGTCCCATCATGCTGTTCTCAGATTGCTAAAGTCCATACCTCCTCGGTGTGTTCTTATGGCTGCAGATCTTCACAGCACAGACGCTTTCTTCTGCATGCTGTTCTTTCCCAGTTCAGGGCTCCTTCAAGGCTCTCCCTGAATGGCTAAGCCGCCCCCTTTTATCCCAGTTCTCTTCAATGCTCACAGCTGCAGCCCATCAAGGACAACCAGGACCTGTGGGACAGATATTCAAATAGAATCCATTTCCTCTACTCTAGCCAGTAAGTACTACCCTACAAGTCCTCAGAACCCCAAAGGCCACCTTTCATCTGACACCCAGACCCTGGGGAAAGGACTTCTTTTTCCCATGGCAAATGGCCTCCCTTGGCAGCCACTCACCCTGGCAGAAAGTGGGAGCCTAGCTAGAATGATGCAATCGTTGCTGGATTTTTCCAAAAGAAAAGCTGGCAGCAACTAGGGCCCTGGAAGTACTTAGAGCCTCAAACGCCACCTTGAACATATTACTGAGACCCTGGGGAAAGGACTTCGTTTTTCCCATGGAAAATGGCCTTCATTTCTGGCCACTTGGCCTGGCAGGCAGGGCAGTGCCAAGCCAGGAATCTACAAACTGTGCTGGATCCTTCCAGAACGAAAGCTGCCAGCAACTAGGACCCTGCAAGTCCTTACAGCCCCAGATGCCACCAGTCATCTGACACCCAGAGCCTGGGCCAATGACTTCGTTTTCCCCATGGAAAATGGCCTCCATTTCTGGCCACTCGCCCTGACCAAGAGGGTGGTGCCCAGCAAGAAATTTGCAAGCTTTGCTGGATTGCTCCAAATCGAAAGCTGCCACTTGTTGTTGTTCTATTTCTCTAGAGTCCCATCATGCTGTTCTCAGATTGCTAAAGTCCATACCTCCTCGGTGTGTTCTTATGGCTGCAGATCTTCACAGCACAGACGCTTTCTTCTGCATGCTGTTCTTTCCCAGTTCAGGGCTCCTTCAAGGCTCTCCCTGAATGGCTACGCCGCCCCCTTTTATCCCAGTTCTCTTCAATGCTCACAGCTGCAGCCCATCAAGGACAACCAGGACCTGTGGGGCAAAGCCTCTAGACAGATATTCAAATAGAATCCATTTCCTCTACTCTAGCCAGTAAGTACTACCCTACAAGTCCTCAGAACCCCAAAGGCCACCTTTCATCTGACACCCAGACCCTGGGGAAAGGACTTCTTTTTCCCATGGCAAATGGCCTCCCTTGGCAGCCACTCACCCTGGCAGAAAGTGGGAGCCTAGCTAGAATGATGCAATCGTTGCTGGATTTTTCCAAAAGAAAAGCTGGCAGCAACTAGGGCCCTGGAAGTACTTAGAGCCTCAAACGCCACCTTGAACATATTACTGAGACCCTGGGGAAAGGACTTCGTTTTTCCCATGGAAAATGGCCTTCATTTCTGGCCACTTGGCCTGGCAGGCAGGGCAGTGCCAAGCCAGGAATCTACAAACTGTGCTGGATCCTTCCAGAACGAAAGCTGCCAGCAACTAGGACCCTGCAAGTCCTTACAGCCCCAGATGCCACCAGTCATCTGACACCCAGAGCCTGGGCCAATGACTTCGTTTTCCCCATGGAAAATGGCCTCCATTTCTGGCCACTCGCCCTGACCAAGAGGGTGGTGCCCAGCAAGAAATTTGCAAGCTTTGCTGGATTGCTCCAAATCGAAAGCTGCCACTTGTTGTTCTATTTCTCTAGAGTCCCATCATGCTGTTCTCAGATTGCTAAAGTCCATACCTCCTCGGTGTGTTCTTATGGCTGCAGATCTTCACAGCACAGACGCTTTCTTCTGCATGCTGTTCTTTCCCAGTTCAGGGCTCCTTCAAGGCTCTCCCTGAATGGCTAAGCCGCCCCCTTTTATCCCAGTTCTCTTCAATGCTCACAGCTGCAGCCCATCAAGGACAACCAGGACCTGTGGGGCAAAGCCTCTAGACAGATATTCAAATAGAATCCATTTCCTCTACTCTAGCCAGTAAGTACTACCCTACAAGTCCTCAGAACCCCAAAGGCCACCTTTCATCTGACACCCAGACCCTGGGGAAAGGACTTCTTTTTCCCATGGCAAATGGCCTCCCTTGGCAGCCACTCACCCTGGCAGAAAGTGGGAGCCTAGCTAGAATGATGCAATCGTTGCTGGATTTTTCCAAAAGAAAAGCTGGCAGCAACTAGGGCCCTGGAAGTACTTAGAGCCTCAAACGCCACCTTGAACATATTACTGAGACCCTGGGGAAAGGACTTCGTTTTTCCCATGGAAAATGGCCTTCATTTCTGGCCACTTGGCCTGGCAGGCAGGGCAGTGCCAAGCCAGGAATCTACAAACTGTGCTGGATCCTTCCAGAACGAAAGCTGCCAGCAACTAGGACCCTGCAAGTCCTTACAGCCCCAGATGCCACCAGTCATCTGACACCCAGAGCCTGGGCCAATGACTTCGTTTTCCCCATGGAAAATGGCCTCCATTTCTGGCCACTCGCCCTGACCAAGAGGGTGGTGCCCAGCAAGAAATTTGCAAGCTTTGCTGGATTGCTCCAAATCTAAAGCTGCCACTTGTTGTTGTTCTATTTCTCTAGAGTCCCATCATGCTGTTCTCAGATTGCTAAAGTCCATACCTCCTCGGTGTGTTCTTATGGCTGCAGATCTTCACAGCACAGACGCTTTCTTCTGCATGCTGTTCTTTCCCAGTTCAGGGCTCCTTCAAGGCTCTCCCTGAATGGCTACGCCGCCCCCTTTTATCCCAGTTCTCTTCAATGCTCACAGCTGCAGCCCATCAAGGACAACCAGGACCTGTGGGACAGATATTCAAATAGAATCCATTTCCTCTACTCTAGCCAGTAAGTACTACCCTACAAGTCCTCAGAACCCCAAAGGCCACCTTTCATCTGACACCCAGACCCTGGGGAAAGGACTTCTTTTTCCCATGGCAAATGGCCTCCCTTGGCAGCCACTCACCCTGGCAGAAAGTGGGAGCCTAGCTAGAATGATGCAATCGTTGCTGGATTTTTCCAAAAGAAAAGCTGGCAGCAACTAGGGCCCTGGAAGTACTTAGAGCCTCAAACGCCACCTTGAACATATTACTGAGACCCTGGGGAAAGGACTTCGTTTTTCCCATGGAAAATGGCCTTCATTTCTGGCCACTTGGCCTGGCAGGCAGGGCAGTGCCAAGCCAGGAATCTACAAACTGTGCTGGATCCTTCCAGAACGAAAGCTGCCAGCAACTAGGACCCTGCAAGTCCTTACAGCCCCAGATGCCACCAGTCATCTGACACCCAGAGCCTGGGCCAATGACTTCGTTTTCCCCATGGAAAATGGCCTCCATTTCTGGCCACTCGCCCTGACCAAGAGGGTGGTGCCCAGCAAGAAATTTGCAAGCTTTGCTGGATTGCTCCAAATCGAAAGCTGCCACTTGTTGTTGTTCTATTTCTCTAGAGTCCCATCATGCTGTTCTCAGATTGCTAAAGTCCATACCTCCTCGGTGTGTTCTTATGGCTGCAGATCTTCACAGCACAGACGCTTTCTTCTGCATGCTGTTCTTTCCCAGTTCAGGGCTCCTTCAAGGCTCTCCCTGAATGGCTACGCCGCCCCCTTTTATCCCAGTTCTCTTCAATGCTCACAGCTGCAGCCCATCAAGGACAACCAGGACCTGTGGGGCAAAGCCTCTAGACAGATATTCAAATAGAATCCATTTCCTCTACTCTAGCCAGTAAGTACTACCCTACAAGTCCTCAGAACCCCAAAGGCCACCTTTCATCTGACACCCAGACCCTGGGGAAAGGACTTCTTTTTCCCATGGCAAATGGCCTCCCTTGGCAGCCACTCACCCTGGCAGAAAGTGGGAGCCTAGCTAGAATGATGCAATCGTTGCTGGATTTTTCCAAAAGAAAAGCTGGCAGCAACTAGGGCCCTGGAAGTACTTAGAGCCTCAAACGCCACCTTGAACATATTACTGAGACCCTGGGGAAAGGACTTCATTTTTCCCATGGAAAATGGCCTTCATTTGTGGCCACTCTGCCTGGCAGGCAGGGCAGTGCCAAGCCAGGAATCTACAAACTGTGCTGGATCCTTCCAGAACGAAAGCTGCCAGCAACTAGGACCCTGCAAGTCCTTACAGCCCCAGATGCCACCAGTCATCTGACACCCAGAGCCTGGGCCAATGACTTCGTTTTCCCCATGGAAAATGGCCTCCATTTCTGGCCACTCGCCCTGACCAAGAGGGTGGTGCCCAGCAAGAAATTTGCAAGCTTTGCTGGATTGCTCCAAATCGAAAGCTGCCACTTGTTGTTGTTCTATTTCTCTAGAGTCCCATCATGCTGTTCTCAGATTGCTAAAGTCCATACCTCCTCGGTGTGTTCTTATGGCTGCAGATCTTCACAGCACAGACGCTTTCTTCTGCATGCTGTTCTTTCCCAGTTCAGGGCTCCTTCAAGGCTCTCCCTGAATGGCTAAGCCGCCCCCTTTTATCCCAGTTCTCTTCAATGCTCACAGCTGCAGCCCATCAAGGACAACCAGGACCTGTGGGGCAAAGCCTCTAGACAGATATTCAAATAGAATCCATTTCCTCTACTCTAGCCAGTAAGTACTACCCTACAAGTCCTCAGAACCCCAAAGGCCACCTTTCATCTGAAACCCAGACCCTGGGGAAAGGACTTCTTTTTCCCATGGCAAATGGCCTCCCTTGGCAGCCACTCACCCTGGCAGAAAGTGGGAGCCTAGCTAGAATGATGCAATCGTTGCTGGATTTTTCCAAAAGAAAAGCTGGCAGCAACTAGGGCCCTGGAAGTACTTAGAGCCTCAAACGCCACCTTGAACATATTACTGAGACCCTGGGGAAAGGACTTCGTTTTTCCCATGGAAAATGGCCTTCATTTCTGGCCACTTGGCCTGGCAGGCAGGGCAGTGCCAAGCCAGGAATCTACAAACTGTGCTGGATCCTTCCAGAACAAAAGCTGCCAGCAACTAGGACCCTGCAAGTCCTTACAGCCCCAGATGCCACCAGTCATCTGACACCCAGAGCCTGGGCCAATGACTTCGTTTTCCCCATGGAAAATGGCCTCCATTTCTGGCCACTCGCCCTGACCAAGAGGGTGGTGCCCAGCAAGAAATTTGCAAGCTTTGCTGGATTGCTCCAAATCTAAAGCTGCCACTTGTTGTTGTTTTATTTCTCTAGAGTCCCATCATGCTGTTCTCAGATTGCTAAAGTCCATACCTCCTCGGTGTGTTCTTATGGCTGCAGATCTTCACAGCACAGACGCTTTCTTCTGCATGCTGTTCTTTCCCAGTTCAGGGCTCCTTCAAGGCTCTCCCTGAATGGCTACGCCGCCCCCTTTTATCCCAGTTCTCTTCAATGCTCACAGCTGCAGCCCATCAAGGACAACCAGGACCTGTGGGGCAAAGCCTCTAGACAGATATTCAAATAGAATCCATTTCCTCTACTCTAGCCAGTAAGTACTACCCTACAAGTCCTCAGAACCCCAAAGGCCACCTTTCATCTGACACCCAGACCCTGGGGAAAGGACTTCTTTTTCCCATGGCAAATGGCCTCCCTTGGCAGCCACTCACCCTGGCAGAAAGTGGGAGCCTAGCTAGAATGATGCAATCGTTGCTGGATTTTTCCAAAAGAAAAGCTGGCAGCAACTAGGGCCCTGGAAGTACTTAGAGCCTCAAACGCCACCTTGAACATATTACTGAGACCCTGGGGAAAGGACTTCGTTTTTCCCATGGAAAATGGCCTTCATTTCTGGCCACTTGGCCTGGCAGGCAGGGCAGTGCCAAGCCAGGAATCTACAAACTGTGCTGGATCCTTCCAGAACAAAAGCTGCCAGCAACTAGGACCCTGCAAGTCCTTACAGCCCCAGATGCCACCAGTCATCTGACACCCAGAGCCTGGGCCAATGACTTCGTTTTCCCCATGGAAAATGGCCTCCATTTCTGGCCACTCGCCCTGACCAAGAGGGTGGTGCCCAGCAAGAAATTTGCAAGCTTTGCTGGATTGCTCCAAATCTAAAGCTGCCACTTGTTGTTGTTCTATTTCTCTAGAGTCCCATCATGCTGTTCTCAGATTGCTAAAGTCCATACCTCCTCGGTGTGTTCTTATGGCTGCAGATCTTCACAGCACAGACGCTTTCTTCTGCATGCTGTTCTTTCCCAGTTCAGGGCTCCTTCAAGGCTCTCCCTGAATGGCTACGCCGCCCCCTTTTATCCCAGTTCTCTTCAATGCTCACAGCTGCAGCCCATCAAGGACAACCAGGACCTGTGGGACAGATATTCAAATAGAATCCATTTCCTCTACTCTAGCCAGTAAGTACTACCCTACAAGTCCTCAGAACCCCAAAGGCCACCTTTCATCTGACACCCAGACCCTGGGGAAAGGACTTCTTTTTCCCATGGCAAATGGCCTCCCTTGGCAGCCACTCACCCTGGCAGAAAGTGGGAGCCTAGCTAGAATGATGCAATCGTTGCTGGATTTTTCCAAAAGAAAAGCTGGCAGCAACTAGGGCCCTGGAAGTACTTAGAGCCTCAAACGCCACCTTGAACATATTACTGAGACCCTGGGGAAAGGACTTCGTTTTTCCCATGGAAAATGGCCTTCATTTGTGGCCACTTGGCCTGGCAGGCAGGGCAGTGCCAAGCCAGGAATCTACAAACTGTGCTGGATCCTTCCAGAACAAAAGCTGCCAGCAACTAGGACCCTGCAAGTCCTTACAGCCCCAGATGCCACCAGTCATCTGACACCCAGAGCCTGGGCCAATGACTTCGTTTTCCCCATGGAAAATGGCCTCCATTTCTGGCCACTCGCCCTGACCAAGAGGGTGGTGCCCAGCAAGAAATTTGCAAGCTTTGCTGGATTGCTCCAAATCGAAAGCTGCCACTTGTTGTTGTTCTATTTCTCTAGAGTCCCATCATGCTGTTCTCAGATTGCTAAAGTCCATACCTCCTCGGTGTGTTCTTATGGCTGCAGGTCTTCACAGCACAGACGCTTTCTTCTGCATGCTGTTCTTTCCCAGTTCAGGGCTCCTTCAAGGCTCTCCCTGAATGGCTAAGCCGCCCCCTTTTATCCCAGTTCTCTTCAATGCTCACAGCTGCAGCCCATCAAGGACAACCAGGACCTGTGGGACAGATATTCAAATAGAATCCATTTCCTCTACTCTAGCCAGTAAGTACTACCCTACAAGTCCTCAGAACCCCAAAGGCCACCTTTCATCTGACACCCAGACCCTGGGGAAAGGACTTCTTTTTCCCATGGCAAATGGCCTCCCTTGGCAGCCACTCACCCTGGCAGAAAGTGGGAGCCTAGCTAGAATGATGCAATCGTTGCTGGATTTTTCCAAAAGAAAAGCTGGCAGCAACTAGGGCCCTGGAAGTACTTAGAGCCTCAAACGCCACCTTGAACATATTACTGAGACCCTGGGGAAAGGACTTCGTTTTTCCCATGGAAAATGGCCTTCATTTCTGGCCACTTGGCCTGGCAGGCAGGGCAGTGCCAAGCCAGGAATCTACAAACTGTGCTGGATCCTTCCAGAACGAAAGCTGCCAGCAACTAGGACCCTGCAAGTCCTTACAGCCCCAGATGCCACCAGTCATCTGACACCCAGAGCCTGGGCCAATGACTTCGTTTTCCCCATGGAAAATGGCCTCCATTTCTGGCCACTCGCCCTGACCAAGAGGGTGGTGCCCAGCAAGAAATTTGCAAGCTTTGCTGGATTGCTCCAAATCTAAAGCTGCCACTTGTTGTTGTTCTATTTCTCTAGAGTCCCATCATGCTGTTCTCAGATTGCTAAAGTCCATACCTCCTCGGTGTGTTCTTATGGCTGCAGATCTTCACAGCACAGACGCTTTCTTCTGCATGCTGTTCTTTCCCAGTTCAGGGCTCCTTCAAGGCTCTCCCTGAATGGCTACGCCGCCCCCTTTTATCCCAGTTCTCTTCAATGCTCACAGCTGCAGCCCATCAAGGACAACCAGGACCTGTGGGACAGATATTCAAATAGAATCCATTTCCTCTACTCTAGCCAGTAAGTACTACCCTACAAGTCCTCAGAACCCCAAAGGCCACCTTTCATCTGACACCCAGACCCTGGGGAAAGGACTTCTTTTTCCCATGGCAAATGGCCTCCCTTGGCAGCCACTCACCCTGGCAGAAAGTGGGAGCCTAGCTAGAATGATGCAATCGTTGCTGGATTTTTCCAAAAGAAAAGCTGGCAGCAACTAGGGCCCTGCAAGTACTTAGAGCCTCAAACGCCACCTTGAACATATTACTGAGACCCTGGGGAAAGGACTTCGTTTTTCCCATGGAAAATGGCCTTCATTTCTGGCCACTTGGCCTGGCAGGCAGGGCAGTGCCAAGCCAGGAATCTACAAACTGTGCTGGATCCTTCCAGAACAAAAGCTGCCAGCAACTAGGACCCTGCAAGTCCTTACAGCCCCAGATGCCACCAGTCATCTGACACCCAGAGCCTGGGCCAATGACTTCGTTTTCCCCATGGAAAATGGCCTCCATTTCTGGCCACTCGCCCTGACCAAGAGGGTGGTGCCCAGCAAGAAATTTGCAAGCTTTGCTGGATTGCTCCAAATCGAAAGCTGCCACTTGTTGTTGTTCTATTTCTCTAGAGTCCCATCATGCTGTTCTCAGATTGCTAAAGTCCATACCTCCTCGGTGTGTTCTTATGGCTGCAGGTCTTCACAGCACAGACGCTTTCTTCTGCATGCTGTTCTTTCCCAGTTCAGGGCTCCTTCAAGGCTCTCCCTGAATGGCTAAGCCGCCCCCTTTTATCCCAGTTCTCTTCAATGCTCACAGCTGCAGCCCATCAAGGACAACCAGGACCTGTGGGGCAAAGCCTCTAGACAGATATTCAAATAGAATCCATTTCCTCTACTCTAGCCAGTAAGTACTACCCTACAAGTCCTCAGAACCCCAAAGGCCACCTTTCATCTGACACCCAGACCCTGGGGAAAGGACTTCTTTTTCCCATGGCAAATGGCCTCCCTTGGCAGCCACTCACCCTGGCAGAAAGTGGGAGCCTAGCTAGAATGATGCAATCGTTGCTGGATTTTTCCAAAAGAAAAGCTGGCAGCAACTAGGGCCCTGGAAGTACTTAGAGCCTCAAACGCCACCTTGAACATATTACTGAGACCCTGGGGAAAGGACTTTGTTTTTCCCATGGAAAATGGCCTTCATTTGTGGCCACTTGGCCTGGCAGGCAGGGCAGTGCCAAGCCAGGAATCTACAAACTCTGCTGGATCCTTCCAGAACAAAAGCTGCCAGCAACTAGGACCCTGCAAGTCCTTACAGCCCCAGATGCCACCAGTCATCTGACACCCAGAGCCTGGGCCAATGACTTCGTTTTCCCCATGGAAAATGGCCTCCATTTCTGGCCACTCGCCCTGACCAAGAGGGTGGTGCCCAGCAAGAAATTTGCAAGCTTTGCTGGATTGCTCCAAATCTAAAGCTGCCACTTGTTGTTGTTTTATTTCTCTAGAGTCCCATAATGCTGTTCTCAGATTGCTAAAGTCCATACCTCCTCGGTGTGTTCTTATGGCTGCAGATCTTCACAGCACAGACGCTTTCTTCTGCATGCTGTTCTTTCCCAGTTCAGGGCTCCTTCAAGGCTCTCCCTGAATGGCTACGCCGCCCCCTTTTATCCCAGTTCTCTTCAATGCTCACAGCTGCAGCCCATCAAGGACAACCAGGACCTGTGGGGCAAAGCCTCTAGACAGATATTCAAATAGAATCCATTTCCTCTACTCTAGCCAGTAAGTACTACCCTACAAGTCCTCAGAACCCCAAAGGCCACCTTTCATCTGACACCCAGACCCTGGGGAAAGGACTTCTTTTTCCCATGGCAAATGGCCTCCCTTGGCAGCCACTCACCCTGGCAGAAAGTGGGAGCCTAGCTAGAATGATGCAATCGTTGCTGGATTTTTCCAAAAGAAAAGCTGGCAGCAACTAGGGCCCTGGAAGTACTTAGAGCCTCAAACGCCACCTTGAACATATTACTGAGACCCTGGGGAAAGGACTTCGTTTTTCCCATGGAAAATGGCCTTCATTTCTGGCCACTTGGCCTGGCAGGCAGGGCAGTGCCAAGCCAGGAATCTACAAACTGTGCTGGATCCTTCCAGAACGAAAGCTGCCAGCAACTAGGACCCTGCAAGTCCTTACAGCCCCAGATGCCACCAGTCATCTGACACCCAGAGCCTGGGCCAATGACTTCGTTTTCCCCATGGAAAATGGCCTCCATTTCTGGCCACTCGCCCTGACCAAGAGGGTGGTGCCCAGCAAGAAATTTGCAAGCTTTGCTGGATTGCTCCAAATCGAAAGCTGCCACTTGTTGTTGTTCTATTTCTCTAGAGTCCCATCATGCTGTTCTCAGATTGCTAAAGTCCATACCTCCTCGGTGTGTTCTTATGGCTGCAGATCTTCACAGCACAGACGCTTTCTTCTGCATGCTGTTCTTTCCCAGTTCAGGGCTCCTTCAAGGCTCTCCCTGAATGGCTAAGCCGCCCCCTTTTATCCCAGTTCTCTTCAATGCTCACAGCTGCAGCCCATCAAGGACAACCAGGACCTGTGGGGCAAAGCCTCTAGACAGATATTCAAATAGAATCCATTTCCTCTACTCTAGCCAGTAAGTACTACCCTACAAGTCCTCAGAACCCCAAAGGCCACCTTTCATCTGACACCCAGACCCTGGGGAAAGGACTTCTTTTTCCCATGGCAAATGGCCTCCCTTGGCAGCCACTCACCCTGGCAGAAAGTGGGAGCCTAGCTAGAATGATGCAATCGTTGCTGGATTTTTCCAAAAGAAAAGCTGGCAGCAACTAGGGCCCTGGAAGTACTTAGAGCCTCAAACGCCACCTTGAACATATTACTGAGACCCTGGGGAAAGGACTTCGTTTTTCCCATGGAAAATGGCCTTCATTTGTGGCCACTTGGCCTGGCAGGCAGGGCAGTGCCAAGCCAGGAATCTACAAACTGTGCTGGATCCTTCCAGAACGAAAGCTGCCAGCAACTAGGACCCTGCAAGTCCTTACAGCCCCAGATGCCACCAGTCATCTGACACCCAGAGCCTGGGCCAATGACTTCGTTTTCCCCATGGAAAATGGCCTCCATTTCTGGCCACTCGCCCTGACCAAGAGGGTGGTGCCCAGCAAGAAATTTGCAAGCTTTGCTGGATTGCTCCAAATCTAAAGCTGCCACTTGTTGTTGTTCTATTTCTCTAGAGTCCCATCATGCTGTTCTCAGATTGCTAAAGTCCATACCTCCTCGGTGTGTTCTTATGGCTGCAGATCTTCACAGCACA
This sequence comes from Agelaius phoeniceus, assembly GCF_051311805.1. Lineage (NCBI taxonomy): Eukaryota > Metazoa > Chordata > Aves > Passeriformes > Icteridae > Agelaius > Agelaius phoeniceus. Next base: position 19,978,424 of record NC_135279.1, on the reverse strand, counting down.
GACGCTTTCTTCTGCATGCTGTTCTTTCCCAGTTCAGGGCTCCTTCAAGGCTCTCCCTGAATGGCTACGCCGCCCCCTTTTATCCCAGTTCTCTTCAATGCTCACAGCTGCAGCCCATCAAGGACAACCAGGACCTGTGGGACAGATATTCAAATAGAATCCATTTCCTCTACTCTAGCCAGTAAGTACTACCCTACAAGTCCTCAGAACCCCAAAGGCCACCTTTCATCTGACACCCAGACCCTGGGGAAAGGACTTCTTTTTCCCATGGCAAATGGCCTCCCTTGGCAGCCACTCACCCTGGCAGAAAGTGGGAGCCTAGCTAGAATGATGCAATCGTTGCTGGATTTTTCCAAAAGAAAAGCTGGCAGCAACTAGGGCCCTGGAAGTACTTAGAGCCTCAAACGCCACCTTGAACATATTACTGAGACCCTGGGGAAAGGACTTCGTTTTTCCCATGGAAAATGGCCTTCATTTCTGGCCACTTGGCCTGGCAGGCAGGGCAGTGCCAAGCCAGGAATCTACAAACTGTGCTGGATCCTTCCAGAACGAAAGCTGCCAGCAACTAGGACCCTGCAAGTCCTTACAGCCCCAGATGCCACCAGTCATCTGACACCCAGAGCCTGGGCCAATGACTTCGTTTTCCCCATGGAAAATGGCCTCCATTTCTGGCCACTCGCCCTGACCAAGAGGGTGGTGCCCAGCAAGAAATTTGCAAGCTTTGCTGGATTGCTCCAAATCGAAAGCTGCCACTTGTTGTTGTTCTATTTCTCTAGAGTCCCATCATGCTGTTCTCAGATTGCTAAAGTCCATACCTCCTCGGTGTGTTCTTATGGCTGCAGATCTTCACAGCACAGACGCTTTCTTCTGCATGCTGTTCTTTCCCAGTTCAGGGCTCCTTCAAGGCTCTCCCTGAATGGCTACGCCGCCCCCTTTTATCCCAGTTCTCTTCAATGCTCACAGCTGCAGCCCATCAAGGACAACCAGGACCTGTGGGGCAAAGCCTCTAGACAGATATTCAAATAGAATCCATTTCCTCTACTCTAGCCAGTAAGTACTACCCTACAAGTCCTCAGAACCCCAAAGGCCACCTTTCATCTGACACCCAGACCCTGGGGAAAGGACTTCTTTTTCCCATGGCAAATGGCCTCCCTTGGCAGCCACTCACCCTGGCAGAAAGTGGGAGCCTAGCTAGAATGATGCAATCGTTGCTGGATTTTTCCAAAAGAAAAGCTGGCAGCAACTAGGGCCCTGGAAGTACTTAGAGCCTCAAACGCCACCTTGAACATATTACTGAGACCCTGGGGAAAGGACTTCGTTTTTCCCATGGAAAATGGCCTTCATTTCTGGCCACTTGGCCTGGCAGGCAGGGCAGTGCCAAGCCAGGAATCTACAAACTGTGCTGGATCCTTCCAGAACAAAAGCTGCCAGCAACTAGGACCCTGCAAGTCCTTACAGCCCCAGATGCCACCAGTCATCTGACACCCAGAGCCTGGGCCAATGACTTCGTTTTCCCCATGGAAAATGGCCTCCATTTCTGGCCACTCGCCCTGACCAAGAGGGTGGTGCCCAGCAAGAAATTTGCAAGCTTTGCTGGATTGCTCCAAATCTAAAGCTGCCACTTGTTGTTGTTCTATTTCTCTAGAGTCCCATCATGCTGTTCTCAGATTGCTAAAGTCCATACCTCCTCGGTGTGTTCTTATGGCTGCAGATCTTCACAGCACAGACGCTTTCTTCTGCATGCTGTTCTTTCCCAGTTCAGGGCTCCTTCAAGGCTCTCCCTGAATGGCTACGCCGCCCCCTTTTATCCCAGTTCTCTTCAATGCTCACAGCTGCAGCCCATCAAGGACAACCAGGACCTGTGGGACAGATATTCAAATAGAATCCATTTCCTCTACTCTAGCCAGTAAGTACTACCCTACAAGTCCTCAGAACCCCAAAGGCCACCTTTCATCTGACACCCAGACCCTGGGGAAAGGACTTCTTTTTCCCATGGCAAATGGCCTCCCTTGGCAGCCACTCACCCTGGCAGAAAGTGGGAGCCTAGCTAGAATGATGCAATCGTTGCTGGATTTTTCCAAAAGAAAAGCTGGCAGCAACTAGGGCCCTGGAAGTACTTAGAGCCTCAAACGCCACCTTGAACATATTACTGAGACCCTGGGGAAAGGACTTCGTTTTTCCCATGGAAAATGGCCTTCATTTGTGGCCACTTGGCCTGGCAGGCAGGGCAGTGCCAAGCCAGGAATCTACAAACTGTGCTGGATCCTTCCAGAACAAAAGCTGCCAGCAACTAGGACCCTGCAAGTCCTTACAGCCCCAGATGCCACCAGTCATCTGACACCCAGAGCCTGGGCCAATGACTTCGTTTTCCCCATGGAAAATGGCCTCCATTTCTGGCCACTCGCCCTGACCAAGAGGGTGGTGCCCAGCAAGAAATTTGCAAGCTTTGCTGGATTGCTCCAAATCGAAAGCTGCCACTTGTTGTTGTTCTATTTCTCTAGAGTCCCATCATGCTGTTCTCAGATTGCTAAAGTCCATACCTCCTCGGTGTGTTCTTATGGCTGCAGGTCTTCACAGCACAGACGCTTTCTTCTGCATGCTGTTCTTTCCCAGTTCAGGGCTCCTTCAAGGCTCTCCCTGAATGGCTAAGCCGCCCCCTTTTATCCCAGTTCTCTTCAATGCTCACAGCTGCAGCCCATCAAGGACAACCAGGACCTGTGGGACAGATATTCAAATAGAATCCATTTCCTCTACTCTAGCCAGTAAGTACTACCCTACAAGTCCTCAGAACCCCAAAGGCCACCTTTCATCTGACACCCAGACCCTGGGGAAAGGACTTCTTTTTCCCATGGCAAATGGCCTCCCTTGGCAGCCACTCACCCTGGCAGAAAGTGGGAGCCTAGCTAGAATGATGCAATCGTTGCTGGATTTTTCCAAAAGAAAAGCTGGCAGCAACTAGGGCCCTGGAAGTACTTAGAGCCTCAAACGCCACCTTGAACATATTACTGAGACCCTGGGGAAAGGACTTCGTTTTTCCCATGGAAAATGGCCTTCATTTCTGGCCACTTGGCCTGGCAGGCAGGGCAGTGCCAAGCCAGGAATCTACAAACTGTGCTGGATCCTTCCAGAACGAAAGCTGCCAGCAACTAGGACCCTGCAAGTCCTTACAGCCCCAGATGCCACCAGTCATCTGACACCCAGAGCCTGGGCCAATGACTTCGTTTTCCCCATGGAAAATGGCCTCCATTTCTGGCCACTCGCCCTGACCAAGAGGGTGGTGCCCAGCAAGAAATTTGCAAGCTTTGCTGGATTGCTCCAAATCTAAAGCTGCCACTTGTTGTTGTTCTATTTCTCTAGAGTCCCATCATGCTGTTCTCAGATTGCTAAAGTCCATACCTCCTCGGTGTGTTCTTATGGCTGCAGATCTTCACAGCACAGACGCTTTCTTCTGCATGCTGTTCTTTCCCAGTTCAGGGCTCCTTCAAGGCTCTCCCTGAATGGCTACGCCGCCCCCTTTTATCCCAGTTCTCTTCAATGCTCACAGCTGCAGCCCATCAAGGACAACCAGGACCTGTGGGACAGATATTCAAATAGAATCCATTTCCTCTACTCTAGCCAGTAAGTACTACCCTACAAGTCCTCAGAACCCCAAAGGCCACCTTTCATCTGACACCCAGACCCTGGGGAAAGGACTTCTTTTTCCCATGGCAAATGGCCTCCCTTGGCAGCCACTCACCCTGGCAGAAAGTGGGAGCCTAGCTAGAATGATGCAATCGTTGCTGGATTTTTCCAAAAGAAAAGCTGGCAGCAACTAGGGCCCTGCAAGTACTTAGAGCCTCAAACGCCACCTTGAACATATTACTGAGACCCTGGGGAAAGGACTTCGTTTTTCCCATGGAAAATGGCCTTCATTTCTGGCCACTTGGCCTGGCAGGCAGGGCAGTGCCAAGCCAGGAATCTACAAACTGTGCTGGATCCTTCCAGAACAAAAGCTGCCAGCAACTAGGACCCTGCAAGTCCTTACAGCCCCAGATGCCACCAGTCATCTGACACCCAGAGCCTGGGCCAATGACTTCGTTTTCCCCATGGAAAATGGCCTCCATTTCTGGCCACTCGCCCTGACCAAGAGGGTGGTGCCCAGCAAGAAATTTGCAAGCTTTGCTGGATTGCTCCAAATCGAAAGCTGCCACTTGTTGTTGTTCTATTTCTCTAGAGTCCCATCATGCTGTTCTCAGATTGCTAAAGTCCATACCTCCTCGGTGTGTTCTTATGGCTGCAGGTCTTCACAGCACAGACGCTTTCTTCTGCATGCTGTTCTTTCCCAGTTCAGGGCTCCTTCAAGGCTCTCCCTGAATGGCTAAGCCGCCCCCTTTTATCCCAGTTCTCTTCAATGCTCACAGCTGCAGCCCATCAAGGACAACCAGGACCTGTGGGGCAAAGCCTCTAGACAGATATTCAAATAGAATCCATTTCCTCTACTCTAGCCAGTAAGTACTACCCTACAAGTCCTCAGAACCCCAAAGGCCACCTTTCATCTGACACCCAGACCCTGGGGAAAGGACTTCTTTTTCCCATGGCAAATGGCCTCCCTTGGCAGCCACTCACCCTGGCAGAAAGTGGGAGCCTAGCTAGAATGATGCAATCGTTGCTGGATTTTTCCAAAAGAAAAGCTGGCAGCAACTAGGGCCCTGGAAGTACTTAGAGCCTCAAACGCCACCTTGAACATATTACTGAGACCCTGGGGAAAGGACTTTGTTTTTCCCATGGAAAATGGCCTTCATTTGTGGCCACTTGGCCTGGCAGGCAGGGCAGTGCCAAGCCAGGAATCTACAAACTCTGCTGGATCCTTCCAGAACAAAAGCTGCCAGCAACTAGGACCCTGCAAGTCCTTACAGCCCCAGATGCCACCAGTCATCTGACACCCAGAGCCTGGGCCAATGACTTCGTTTTCCCCATGGAAAATGGCCTCCATTTCTGGCCACTCGCCCTGACCAAGAGGGTGGTGCCCAGCAAGAAATTTGCAAGCTTTGCTGGATTGCTCCAAATCTAAAGCTGCCACTTGTTGTTGTTTTATTTCTCTAGAGTCCCATAATGCTGTTCTCAGATTGCTAAAGTCCATACCTCCTCGGTGTGTTCTTATGGCTGCAGATCTTCACAGCACAGACGCTTTCTTCTGCATGCTGTTCTTTCCCAGTTCAGGGCTCCTTCAAGGCTCTCCCTGAATGGCTACGCCGCCCCCTTTTATCCCAGTTCTCTTCAATGCTCACAGCTGCAGCCCATCAAGGACAACCAGGACCTGTGGGGCAAAGCCTCTAGACAGATATTCAAATAGAATCCATTTCCTCTACTCTAGCCAGTAAGTACTACCCTACAAGTCCTCAGAACCCCAAAGGCCACCTTTCATCTGACACCCAGACCCTGGGGAAAGGACTTCTTTTTCCCATGGCAAATGGCCTCCCTTGGCAGCCACTCACCCTGGCAGAAAGTGGGAGCCTAGCTAGAATGATGCAATCGTTGCTGGATTTTTCCAAAAGAAAAGCTGGCAGCAACTAGGGCCCTGGAAGTACTTAGAGCCTCAAACGCCACCTTGAACATATTACTGAGACCCTGGGGAAAGGACTTCGTTTTTCCCATGGAAAATGGCCTTCATTTGTGGCCACTTGGCCTGGCAGGCAGGGCAGTGCCAAGCCAGGAATCTACAAACTGTGCTGGATCCTTCCAGAACGAAAGCTGCCAGCAACTAGGACCCTGCAAGTCCTTACAGCCCCAGATGCCACCAGTCATCTGACACCCAGAGCCTGGGCCAATGACTTCGTTTTCCCCATGGAAAATGGCCTCCATTTCTGGCCACTCGCCCTGACCAAGAGGGTGGTGCCCAGCAAGAAATTTGCAAGCTTTGCTGGATTGCTCCAAATCGAAAGCTGCCACTTGTTGTTGTTCTATTTCTCTAGAGTCCCATCATGCTGTTCTCAGATTGCTAAAGTCCATACCTCCTCGGTGTGTTCTTATGGCTGCAGATCTTCACAGCACAGACGCTTTCTTCTGCATGCTGTTCTTTCCCAGTTCAGGGCTCCTTCAAGGCTCTCCCTGAATGGCTAAGCCGCCCCCTTTTATCCCAGTTCTCTTCAATGCTCACAGCTGCAGCCCATCAAGGACAACCAGGACCTGTGGGGCAAAGCCTCTAGACAGATATTCAAATAGAATCCATTTCCTCTACTCTAGCCAGTAAGTACTACCCTACAAGTCCTCAGAACCCCAAAGGCCACCTTTCATCTGACACCCAGACCCTGGGGAAAGGACTTCTTTTTCCCATGGCAAATGGCCTCCCTTGGCAGCCACTCACCCTGGCAGAAAGTGGGAGCCTAGCTAGAATGATGCAATCGTTGCTGGATTTTTCCAAAAGAAAAGCTGGCAGCAACTAGGGCCCTGGAAGTACTTAGAGCCTCAAACGCCACCTTGAACATATTACTGAGACCCTGGGGAAAGGACTTCGTTTTTCCCATGGAAAATGGCCTTCATTTGTGGCCACTTGGCCTGGCAGGCAGGGCAGTGCCAAGCCAGGAATCTACAAACTGTGCTGGATCCTTCCAGAACGAAAGCTGCCAGCAACTAGGACCCTGCAAGTCCTTACAGCCCCAGATGCCACCAGTCATCTGACACCCAGAGCCTGGGCCAATGACTTCGTTTTCCCCATGGAAAATGGCCTCCATTTCTGGCCACTCGCCCTGACCAAGAGGGTGGTGCCCAGCAAGAAATTTGCAAGCTTTGCTGGATTGCTCCAAATCTAAAGCTGCCACTTGTTGTTGTTCTATTTCTCTAGAGTCCCATCATGCTGTTCTCAGATTGCTAAAGTCCATACCTCCTCGGTGTGTTCTTATGGCTGCAGATCTTCACAGCACAGACGCTTTCTTCTGCATGCTGTTCTTTCCCAGTTCAGGGCTCCTTCAAGGCTCTCCCTGAATGGCTACGCCGCCCCCTTTTATCCCAGTTCTCTTCAATGCTCACAGCTGCAGCCCATCAAGGACAACCAGGACCTGTGGGACAGATATTCAAATAGAATCCATTTCCTCTACTCTAGCCAGTAAGTACTACCCTACAAGTCCTCAGAACCCCAAAGGCCACCTTTCATCTGACACCCAGACCCTGGGGAAAGGACTTCTTTTTCCCATGGCAAATGGCCTCCCTTGGCAGCCACTCACCCTGGCAGAAAGTGGGAGCCTAGCTAGAATGATGCAATCGTTGCTGGATTTTTCCAAAAGAAAAGCTGGCAGCAACTAGGGCCCTGGAAGTACTTAGAGCCTCAAACGCCACCTTGAACATATTACTGAGACCCTGGGGAAAGGACTTCGTTTTTCCCATGGAAAATGGCCTTCATTTCTGGCCACTTGGCCTGGCAGGCAGGGCAGTGCCAAGCCAGGAATCTACAAACTGTGCTGGATCCTTCCAGAACGAAAGCTGCCAGCAACTAGGACCCTGCAAGTCCTTACAGCCCCAGATGCCACCAGTCATCTGACACCCAGAGCCTGGGCCAATGACTTCGTTTTCCCCATGGAAAATGGCCTCCATTTCTGGCCACTCGCCCTGACCAAGAGGGTGGTGCCCAGCAAGAAATTTGCAAGCTTTGCTGGATTGCTCCAAATCGAAAGCTGCCACTTGTTGTTGTTCTATTTCTCTAGAGTCCCATCATGCTGTTCTCAGATTGCTAAAGTCCATACCTCCTCGGTGTGTTCTTATGGCTGCAGATCTTCACAGCACAGACGCTTTCTTCTGCATGCTGTTCTTTCCCAGTTCAGGGCTCCTTCAAGGCTCTCCCTGAATGGCTACGCCGCCCCCTTTTATCCCAGTTCTCTTCAATGCTCACAGCTGCAGCCCATCAAGGACAACCAGGACCTGTGGGGCAAAGCCTCTAGACAGATATTCAAATAGAATCCATTTCCTCTACTCTAGCCAGTAAGTACTACCCTACAAGTCCTCAGAACCCCAAAGGCCACCTTTCATCTGACACCCAGACCCTGGGGAAAGGACTTCTTTTTCCCATGGCAAATGGCCTCCCTTGGCAGCCACTCACCCTGGCAGAAAGTGGGAGCCTAGCTAGAATGATGCAATCGTTGCTGGATTTTTCCAAAAGAAAAGCTGGCAGCAACTAGGGCCCTGGAAGTACTTAGAGCCTCAAACGCCACCTTGAACATATTACTGAGACCCTGGGGAAAGGACTTCATTTTTCCCATGGAAAATGGCCTTCATTTGTGGCCACTCTGCCTGGCAGGCAGGGCAGTGCCAAGCCAGGAATCTACAAACTGTGCTGGATCCTTCCAGAACGAAAGCTGCCAGCAACTAGGACCCTGCAAGTCCTTACAGCCCCAGATGCCACCAGTCATCTGACACCCAGAGCCTGGGCCAATGACTTCGTTTTCCCCATGGAAAATGGCCTCCATTTCTGGCCACTCGCCCTGACCAAGAGGGTGGTGCCCAGCAAGAAATTTGCAAGCTTTGCTGGATTGCTCCAAATCGAAAGCTGCCACTTGTTGTTGTTCTATTTCTCTAGAGTCCCATCATGCTGTTCTCAGATTGCTAAAGTCCATACCTCCTCGGTGTGTTCTTATGGCTGCAGATCTTCACAGCACAGACGCTTTCTTCTGCATGCTGTTCTTTCCCAGTTCAGGGCTCCTTCAAGGCTCTCCCTGAATGGCTAAGCCGCCCCCTTTTATCCCAGTTCTCTTCAATGCTCACAGCTGCAGCCCATCAAGGACAACCAGGACCTGTGGGGCAAAGCCTCTAGACAGATATTCAAATAGAATCCATTTCCTCTACTCTAGCCAGTAAGTACTACCCTACAAGTCCTCAGAACCCCAAAGGCCACCTTTCATCTGAAACCCAGACCCTGGGGAAAGGACTTCTTTTTCCCATGGCAAATGGCCTCCCTTGGCAGCCACTCACCCTGGCAGAAAGTGGGAGCCTAGCTAGAATGATGCAATCGTTGCTGGATTTTTCCAAAAGAAAAGCTGGCAGCAACTAGGGCCCTGGAAGTACTTAGAGCCTCAAACGCCACCTTGAACATATTACTGAGACCCTGGGGAAAGGACTTCGTTTTTCCCATGGAAAATGGCCTTCATTTCTGGCCACTTGGCCTGGCAGGCAGGGCAGTGCCAAGCCAGGAATCTACAAACTGTGCTGGATCCTTCCAGAACAAAAGCTGCCAGCAACTAGGACCCTGCAAGTCCTTACAGCCCCAGATGCCACCAGTCATCTGACACCCAGAGCCTGGGCCAATGACTTCGTTTTCCCCATGGAAAATGGCCTCCATTTCTGGCCACTCGCCCTGACCAAGAGGGTGGTGCCCAGCAAGAAATTTGCAAGCTTTGCTGGATTGCTCCAAATCTAAAGCTGCCACTTGTTGTTGTTTTATTTCTCTAGAGTCCCATCATGCTGTTCTCAGATTGCTAAAGTCCATACCTCCTCGGTGTGTTCTTATGGCTGCAGATCTTCACAGCACAGACGCTTTCTTCTGCATGCTGTTCTTTCCCAGTTCAGGGCTCCTTCAAGGCTCTCCCTGAATGGCTACGCCGCCCCCTTTTATCCCAGTTCTCTTCAATGCTCACAGCTGCAGCCCATCAAGGACAACCAGGACCTGTGGGGCAAAGCCTCTAGACAGATATTCAAATAGAATCCATTTCCTCTACTCTAGCCAGTAAGTACTACCCTACAAGTCCTCAGAACCCCAAAGGCCACCTTTCATCTGACACCCAGACCCTGGGGAAAGGACTTCTTTTTCCCATGGCAAATGGCCTCCCTTGGCAGCCACTCACCCTGGCAGAAAGTGGGAGCCTAGCTAGAATGATGCAATCGTTGCTGGATTTTTCCAAAAGAAAAGCTGGCAGCAACTAGGGCCCTGGAAGTACTTAGAGCCTCAAACGCCACCTTGAACATATTACTGAGACCCTGGGGAAAGGACTTCGTTTTTCCCATGGAAAATGGCCTTCATTTCTGGCCACTTGGCCTGGCAGGCAGGGCAGTGCCAAGCCAGGAATCTACAAACTGTGCTGGATCCTTCCAGAACGAAAGCTGCCAGCAACTAGGACCCTGCAAGTCCTTACAGCCCCAGATGCCACCAGTCATCTGACACCCAGAGCCTGGGCCAATGACTTCGTTTTCCCCATGGAAAATGGCCTCCATTTCTGGCCACTCGCCCTGACCAAGAGGGTGGTGCCCAGCAAGAAATTTGCAAGCTTTGCTGGATTGCTCCAAATCTAAAGCTGCCACTTGTTGTTGTTCTATTTCTCTAGAGTCCCATCATGCTGTTCTCAGATTGCTAAAGTCCATACCTCCTCGGTGTGTTCTTATGGCTGCAGATCTTCACAGCACAGACGCTTTCTTCTGCATGCTGTTCTTTCCCAGTTCAGGGCTCCTTCAAGGCTCTCCCTGAATGGCTACGCCGCCCCCTTTTATCCCAGTTCTCTTCAATGCTCACAGCTGCAGCCCATCAAGGACAACCAGGACCTGTGGGACAGATATTCAAATAGAATCCATTTCCTCTACTCTAGCCAGTAAGTACTACCCTACAAGTCCTCAGAACCCCAAAGGCCACCTTTCATCTGACACCCAGACCCTGGGGAAAGGACTTCTTTTTCCCATGGCAAATGGCCTCCCTTGGCAGCCACTCACCCTGGCAGAAAGTGGGAGCCTAGCTAGAATGATGCAATCGTTGCTGGATTTTTCCAAAAGAAAAGCTGGCAGCAACTAGGGCCCTGCAAGTACTTAGAGCCTCAAACGCCACCTTGAACATATTACTGAGACCCTGGGGAAAGGACTTCGTTTTTCCCATGGAAAATGGCCTTCATTTCTGGCCACTTGGCCTGGCAGGCAGGGCAGTGCCAAGCCAGGAATCTACAAACTGTGCTGGATCCTTCCAGAACAAAAGCTGCCAGCAACTAGGACCCTGCAAGTCCTTACAGCCCCAGATGCCACCAGTCATCTGACACCCAGAGCCTGGGCCAATGACTTCGTTTTCCCCATGGAAAATGGCCTCCATTTCTGGCCACTCGCCCTGACCAAGAGGGTGGTGCCCAGCAAGAAATTTGCAAGCTTTGCTGGATTGCTCCAAATCTAAAGCTGCCACTTGTTGTTGTTCTATTTCTCTAGAGTCCCATCATGCTGTTCTCAGATTGCTAAAGTCCATACCTCCTCGGTGTGTTCTTATGGCTGCAGATCTTCACAGCACAGACGCTTTCTTCTGCATGCTGTTCTTTCCCAGTTCAGGGCTCCTTCAAGGCTCTCCCTGAATGGCTACGCCGCCCCCTTTTATCCCAGTTCTCTTCAATGCTCACAGCTGCAGCCCATCAAGGACAACCAGGACCTGTGGGACAGATATTCAAATAGAATCCATTTCCTCTACTCTAGCCAGTAAGTACTACCCTACAAGTCCTCAGAACCCCAAAGGCCACCTTTCATCTGACACCCAGACCCTGGGGAAAGGACTTCTTTTTCCCATGGCAAATGGCCTCCCTTGGCAGCCACTCACCCTGGCAGAAAGTGGGAGCCTAGCTAGAATGATGCAATCGTTGCTGGATTTTTCCAAAAGAAAAGCTGGCAGCAACTAGGGCCCTGGAAGTACTTAGAGCCTCAAACGCCACCTTGAACATATTACTGAGACCCTGGGGAAAGGACTTCGTTTTTCCCATGGAAAATGGCCTTCATTTGTGGCCACTTGGCCTGGCAGGCAGGGCAGTGCCAAGCCAGGAATCTACAAACTGTGCTGGATCCTTCCAGAACAAAAGCTGCCAGCAACTAGGACCCTGCAAGTCCTTACAGCCCCAGATGCCACCAGTCATCTGACACCCAGAGCCTGGGCCAATGACTTCGTTTTCCCCATGGAAAATGGCCTCCATTTCTGGCCACTCGCCCTGACCAAGAGGGTGGTGCCCAGCAAGAAATTTGCAAGCTTTGCTGGATTGCTCCAAATCGAAAGCTGCCACTTGTTGTTGTTCTATTTCTCTAGAGTCCCATCATGCTGTTCTCAGATTGCTAAAGTCCATACCTCCTCGGTGTGTTCTTATGGCTGCAGGTCTTCACAGCACAGACGCTTTCTTCTGCATGCTGTTCTTTCCCAGTTCAGGGCTCCTTCAAGGCTCTCCCTGAATGGCTAAGCCGCCCCCTTTTATCCCAGTTCTCTTCAATGCTCACAGCTGCAGCCCATCAAGGACAACCAGGACCTGTGGGACAGATATTCAAATAGAATCCATTTCCTCTACTCTAGCCAGTAAGTACTACCCTACAAGTCCTCAGAACCCCAAAGGCCACCTTTCATCTGACACCCAGACCCTGGGGAAAGGACTTCTTTTTCCCATGGCAAATGGCCTCCCTTGGCAGCCACTCACCCTGGCAGAAAGTGGGAGCCTAGCTAGAATGATGCAATCGTTGCTGGATTTTTCCAAAAGAAAAGCTGGCAGCAACTAGGGCCCTGGAAGTACTTAGAGCCTCAAACGCCACCTTGAACATATTACTGAGACCCTGGGGAAAGGACTTCGTTTTTCCCATGGAAAATGGCCTTCATTTCTGGCCACTTGGCCTGGCAGGCAGGGCAGTGCCAAGCCAGGAATCTACAAACTGTGCTGGATCCTTCCAGAACGAAAGCTGCCAGCAACTAGGACCCTGCAAGTCCTTACAGCCCCAGATGCCACCAGTCATCTGACACCCAGAGCCTGGGCCAATGACTTCGTTTTCCCCATGGAAAATGGCCTCCATTTCTGGCCACTCGCCCTGACCAAGAGGGTGGTGCCCAGCAAGAAATTTGCAAGCTTTGCTGGATTGCTCCAAATCTAAAGCTGCCACTTGTTGTTGTTCTATTTCTCTAGAGTCCCATCATGCTGTTCTCAGATTGCTAAAGTCCATACCTCCTCGGTGTGTTCTTATGGCTGCAGATCTTCACAGCACAGACGCTTTCTTCTGCATGCTGTTCTTTCCCAGTTCAGGGCTCCTTCAAGGCTCTCCCTGAATGGCTACGCCGCCCCCTTTTATCCCAGTTCTCTTCAATGCTCACAGCTGCAGCCCATCAAGGACAACCAGGACCTGTGGGACAGATATTCAAATAGAATCCATTTCCTCTACTCTAGCCAGTAAGTACTACCCTACAAGTCCTCAGAACCCCAAAGGCCACCTTTCATCTGACACCCAGACCCTGGGGAAAGGACTTCTTTTTCCCATGGCAAATGGCCTCCCTTGGCAGCCACTCACCCTGGCAGAAAGTGGGAGCCTAGCTAGAATGATGCAATCGTTGCTGGATTTTTCCAAAAGAAAAGCTGGCAGCAACTAGGGCCCTGCAAGTACTTAGAGCCTCAAACGCCACCTTGAACATATTACTGAGACCCTGGGGAAAGGACTTCGTTTTTCCCATGGAAAATGGCCTTCATTTCTGGCCACTTGGCCTGGCAGGCAGGGCAGTGCCAAGCCAGGAATCTACAAACTGTGCTGGATCCTTCCAGAACAAAAGCTGCCAGCAACTAGGACCCTGCAAGTCCTTACAGCCCCAGATGCCACCAGTCATCTGACACCCAGAGCCTGGGCCAATGACTTCGTTTTCCCCATGGAAAATGGCCTCCATTTCTGGCCACTCGCCCTGACCAAGAGGGTGGTGCCCAGCAAGAAATTTGCAAGCTTTGCTGGATTGCTCCAAATCGAAAGCTGCCACTTGTTGTTGTTCTATTTCTCTAGAGTCCCATCATGCTGTTCTCAGATTGCTAAAGTCCATACCTCCTCGGTGTGTTCTTATGGCTGCAGGTCTTCACAGCACAGACGCTTTCTTCTGCATGCTGTTCTTTCCCAGTTCAGGGCTCCTTCAAGGCTCTCCCTGAATGGCTAAGCCGCCCCCTTTTATCCCAGTTCTCTTCAATGCTCACAGCTGCAGCCCATCAAGGACAACCAGGACCTGTGGGGCAAAGCCTCTAGACAGATATTCAAATAGAATCCATTTCCTCTACTCTAGCCAGTAAGTACTACCCTACAAGTCCTCAGAACCCCAAAGGCCACCTTTCATCTGACACCCAGACCCTGGGGAAAGGACTTCTTTTTCCCATGGCAAATGGCCTCCCTTGGCAGCCACTCACCCTGGCAGAAAGTGGGAGCCTAGCTAGAATGATGCAATCGTTGCTGGATTTTTCCAAAAGAAAAGCTGGCAGCAACTAGGGCCCTGGAAGTACTTAGAGCCTCAAACGCCACCTTGAACATATTACTGAGACCCTGGGGAAAGGACTTTGTTTTTCCCATGGAAAATGGCCTTCATTTGTGGCCACTTGGCCTGGCAGGCAGGGCAGTGCCAAGCCAGGAATCTACAAACTGTGCTGGATCCTTCCAGAACAAAAGCTGCCAGCAACTAGGACCCTGCAAGTCCTTACAGCCCCAGATGCCACCAGTCATCTGACACCCAGAGCCTGGGCCAATGACTTCGTTTTCCCCATGGAAAATGGCCTCCATTTCTGGCCACTCGCCCTGACCAAGAGGGTGGTGCCCAGCAAGAAATTTGCAAGCTTTGCTGGATTGCTCCAAATCTAAAGCTGCCACTTGTTGTTGTTTTATTTCTCTAGAGTCCCATAATGCTGTTCTCAGATTGCTAAAGTCCATACCTCCTCGGTGTGTTCTTATGGCTGCAGATCTTCACAGCACAGACGCTTTCTTCTGCATGCTGTTCTTTCCCAGTTCAGGGCTCCTTCAAGGCTCTCCCTGAATGGCTACGCCGCCCCCTTTTATCCCAGTTCTCTTCAATGCTCACAGCTGCAGCCCATCAAGGACAACCAGGACCTGTGGGGCAAAGCCTCTAGACAGATATTCAAATAGAATCCATTTCCTCTACTCTAGCCAGTAAGTACTACCCTACAAGTCCTCAGAACCCCAAAGGCCACCTTTCATCTGACACCCAGACCCTGGGGAAAGGACTTCTTTTTCCCATGGCAAATGGCCTCCCTTGGCAGCCACTCACCCTGGCAGAAAGTGGGAGCCTAGCTAGAATGATGCAATCGTTGCTGGATTTTTCCAAAAGAAAAGCTGGCAGCAACTAGGGCCCTGGAAGTACTTAGAGCCTCAAACGCCACCTTGAACATATTACTGAGACCCTGGGGAAAGGACTTCGTTTTTCCCATGGAAAATGGCCTTCATTTGTGGCCACTTGGCCTGGCAGGCAGGGCAGTGCCAAGCCAGGAATCTACAAACTGTGCTGGATCCTTCCAGAACGAAAGCTGCCAGCAACTAGGACCCTGCAAGTCCTTACAGCCCCAGATGCCACCAGTCATCTGACACCCAGAGCCTGGGCCAATGACTTCGTTTTCCCCATGGAAAATGGCCTCCATTTCTGGCCACTCGCCCTGACCAAGAGGGTGGTGCCCAGCAAGAAATTTGCAAGCTTTGCTGGATTGCTCCAAATCGAAAGCTGCCACTTGTTGTTGTTCTATTTCTCTAGAGTCCCATCATGCTGTTCTCAGATTGCTAAAGTCCATACCTCCTCGGTGTGTTCTTATGGCTGCAGATCTTCACAGCACAGACGCTTTCTTCTGCATGCTGTTCTTTCCCAGTTCAGGGCTCCTTCAAGGCTCTCCCTGAATGGCTAAGCCGCCCCCTTTTATCCCAGTTCTCTTCAATGCTCACAGCTGCAGCCCATCAAGGACAACCAGGACCTGTGGGGCAAAGCCTCTAGACAGATATTCAAATAGAATCCATTTCCTCTACTCTAGCCAGTAAGTACTACCCTACAAGTCCTCAGAACCCCAAAGGCCACCTTTCATCTGACACCCAGACCCTGGGGAAAGGACTTCTTTTTCCCATGGCAAATGGCCTCCCTTGGCAGCCACTCACCCTGGCAGAAAGTGGGAGCCTAGCTAGAATGATGCAATCGTTGCTGGATTTTTCCAAAAGAAAAGCTGGCAGCAACTAGGGCCCTGGAAGTACTTAGAGCCTCAAACGCCACCTTGAACATATTACTGAGACCCTGGGGAAAGGACTTCGTTTTTCCCATGGAAAATGGCCTTCATTTGTGGCCACTTGGCCTGGCAGGCAGGGCAGTGCCAAGCCAGGAATCTACAAACTGTGCTGGATCCTTCCAGAACGAAAGCTGCCAGCAACTAGGACCCTGCAAGTCCTTACAGCCCCAGATGCCACCAGTCATCTGACACCCAGAGCCTGGGCCAATGACTTCGTTTTCCCCATGGAAAATGGCCTCCATTTCTGGCCACTCGCCCTGACCAAGAGGGTGGTGCCCAGCAAGAAATTTGCAAGCTTTGCTGGATTGCTCCAAATCGAAAGCTGCCACTTGTTGTTGTTCTATTTCTCTAGAGTCCCATCATGCTGTTCTCAGATTGCTAAAGTCCATACCTCCTCGGTGTGTTCTTATGGCTGCAGATCTTCACAGCACAGACGCTTTCTTCTGCATGCTGTTCTTTCCCAGTTCAGGGCTCCTTCAAGGCTCTCCCTGAATGGCTAAGCCGCCCCCTTTTATCCCAGTTCTCTTCAATGCTCACAGCTGCAGCCCATCAAGGACAACCAGGACCTGTGGGGCAAAGCCTCTAGACAGATATTCAAATAGAATCCATTTCCTCTACTCTAGCCAGTAAGTACTACCCTACAAGTCCTCAGAACCCCAAAGGCCACCTTTCATCTGACACCCAGACCCTGGGGAAAGGACTTCTTTTTCCCATGGCAAATGGCCTCCCTTGGCAGCCACTCACCCTGGCAGAAAGTGGGAGCCTAGCTAGAATGATGCAATCGTTGCTGGATTTTTCCAAAAGAAAAGCTGGCAGCAACTAGGGCCCTGGAAGTACTTAGAGCCTCAAACGCCACCTTGAACATATTACTGAGACCCTGGGGAAAGGACTTCGTTTTTCCCATGGAAAATGGCCTTCATTTGTGGCCACTTGGCCTGGCAGGCAGGGCAGTGCCAAGCCAGGAATCTACAAACTGTGCTGGATCCTTCCAGAACGAAAGCTGCCAGCAACTAGGACCCTGCAAGTCCTTACAGCCCCAGATGCCACCAGTCATCTGACACCCAGAGCCTGGGCCAATGACTTCGTTTTCCCCATGGAAAATGGCCTCCATTTCTGGCCACTCGCCCTGACCAAGAGGGTGGTGCCCAGCAAGAAATTTGCAAGCTTTGCTGGATTGCTCCAAATCGAAAGCTGCCACTTGTTGTTGTTCTATTTCTCTAGAGTCCCATCATGCTGTTCTCAGATTGCTAAAGTCCATACCTCCTCGGTGTGTTCTTATGGCTGCAGATCTTCACAGCACAGACGCTTTCTTCTGCATGCTGTTCTTTCCCAGTTCAGGGCTCCTTCAAGGCTCTCCCTGAATGGCTACGCCGCCCCCTTTTATCCCAGTTCTCTTCAATGCTCACAGCTGCAGCCCATCAAGGACAACCAGGACCTGTGGGACAGATATTCAAATAGAATCCATTTCCTCTACTCTAGCCAGTAAGTACTACCCTACAAGTCCTCAGAACCCCAAAGGCCACCTTTCATCTGACACCCAGACCCTGGGGAAAGGACTTCTTTTTCCCATGGCAAATGGCCTCCCTTGGCAGCCACTCACCCTGGCAGAAAGTGGGAGCCTAGCAAAAATGATGAAATCGTTGCTGGATTTTTCCAAAAGAAAAGCTGGCAGCAACTAGGGCTCTGGAAGTACTTAGAGCCTCAAACGCCACCTTGAACATATTCCTGAGACCCTGGGGAAAGGACTTCGTTTTTCCCATGGAAAATGGCCTTCATTTCTGGCCACTTGGCCTGGCAGGCAGGGCAGTGCCAAGCCAGGAATCTACAAACTCTGCTGGATCCTTCCAGAACGAAAGCTGCCAGCAACTAGGACCCTGCAAGTCCTTACAGCCCCAGATGCCACCAGTCATCTGACACCCAGAGCCTGGGCCAATGACTTCGTTTTCCCCATGGAAAATGGCCTCCATTTCTGGCCACTCGCCCTGACCAAGAGGGTGGTGCCCAGCAAGAAATTTGCAAGCTTTGCTGGATTGCTCCAAATCGAAAGCTGCCACTTGTTGTTGTTCTATTTCTCTAGAGTCCCATCATGCTGTTCTCAGATTGCTAAAGTCCATACCTCCTCGGTGTGTTCTTATGGCTGCAGATCTTCACAGCACAGACGCTTTCTTCTGCATGCTGTTCTTTCCCAGTTCAGGGCTCCTTCAAGGCTCTCCCTGAATGGCTACGCCGCCCCCTTTTATCCCAGTTCTCTTCAATGCTCACAGCTGCAGCCCATCAAGGACAACCAGGACCTGTGGGACAGATATTCAAATAGAATCCATTTCCTCTACTCTAGCCAGTAAGTACTACCCTACAAGTCCTCAGAACCCCAAAGGCCACCTTTCATCTGACACCCAGACCCTGGGGAAAGGACTTCTTTTTCCCATGGCAAATGGCCTCCCTTGGCAGCCACTCACCCTGGCAGAAAGTGGGAGCCTAGCTAGAATGATGCAATCGTTGCTGGATTTTTCCAAAAGAAAAGCTGGCAGCAACTAGGGCCCTGGAAGTACTTAGAGCCTCAAACGCCACCTTGAACATATTACTGAGACCCTGGGGAAAGGACTTCGTTTTTCCCATGGAAAATGGCCTTCATTTGTGGCCACTTGGCCTGGCAGGCAGGGCAGTGCCAAGCCAGGAATCTACAAACTGTGCTGGATCCTTCCAGAACGAAAGCTGCCAGCAACTAGGACCCTGCAAGTCCTTACAGCCCCAGATGCCACCAGTCATCTGACACCCAGAGCCTGGGCCAATGACTTCGTTTTCCCCATGGAAAATGGCCTCCATTTCTGGCCACTCGCCCTGACCAAGAGGGTGGTGCCCAGCAAGAAATTTGCAAGCTTTGCTGGATTGCTCCAAATCGAAAGCTGCCACTTGTTGTTGTTCTATTTCTCTAGAGTCCCATCATGCTGTTCTCAGATTGCTAAAGTCCATACCTCCTCGGTGTGTTCTTATGGCTGCAGATCTTCACAGCACAGACGCTTTCTTCTGCATGCTGTTCTTTCCCAGTTCAGGGCTCCTTCAAGGCTCTCCCTGAATGGCTACGCCGCCCCCTTTTATCCCAGTTCTCTTCAATGCTCACAGCTGCAGCCCATCAAGGACAACCAGGACCTGTGGGGCAAAGCCTCTAGACAGATATTCAAATAGAATCCATTTCCTCTACTCTAGCCAGTAAGTACTACCCTACAAGTCCTCAGAACCCCAAAGGCCACCTTTCATCTGACACCCAGACCCTGGGGAAAGGACTTCTTTTTCCCATGGCAAATGGCCTCCCTTGGCAGCCACTCACCCTGGCAGAAAGTGGGAGCCTAGCAAAAATGATGAAATCGTTGCTGGATTTTTCCAAAAGAAAAGCTGCCAGCAACTAGGGCCCTGGAAGTACTTAGAGCCTCAAACGCCACCTTGAACATATTACTGAGACCCTGGGGAAAGGACTTCGTTTTTCCCATGGAAAATGGCCTTCATTTCTGGCCACTTGGCCTGGCAGGCAGGGCAGTGCCAAGCCAGGAATCTACAAACTGTGCTGGATCCTTCCAGAACGAAAGCTGCCAGCAACTAGGACCCTGCAAGTCCTTACAGCCCCAGATGCCACCAGTCATCTGACACCCAGAGCCTGGGCCAATGACTTCGTTTTCCCCATGGAAAATTGCCTCCATTTCTGGCCACTCGCCCTGACCAAGAGGGTGGTGCCCAGCAAGAAATTTGCAAGCTTTGCTGGATTGCTCCAAATCGAAAGCTGCCACTTGTTGTTCTTCTATTTCTCTAGAGTCCCATCATGCTGTTCTCAGATTGCTAAAGTCCATACCTCCTCGGTGTGTTCTTATGGCTGCAGATCTTCACAGCACAGACGCTTTCTTCTGCATGCTGTTCTTTCCCAGTTCAGGGCTCCTTCAAGGCTCTCCCTGAATGGCTACGCCGCCCCCTTTTATCCCAGTTCTCTTCAATGCTCACAGCTGCAGCCCATCAAGGACAACCAGGACCTGTGGGACAGATATTCAAATAGAATCCATTTCCTCTACTCTAGCCAGTAAGTACTACCCTACAAGTCCTCAGAACCCCAAAGGCCACCTTTCATCTGACACCCAGACCCTGGGGAAAGGACTTCTTTTTCCCATGGCAAATGGCCTCCCTTGGCAGCCACTCACCCTGGCAGAAAGTGGGAGCCTAGCTAGAATGATGCAATCGTTGCTGGATTTTTCCAAAAGAAAAGCTGGCAGCAACTAGGGCCCTGGAAGTACTTAGAGCCTCAAACGCCACCTTGAACATATTACTGAGACCCTGGGGAAAGGACTTCGTTTTTCCCATGGAAAATGGCCTTCATTTGTGGCCACTTGGCCTGGCAGGCAGGGCAGTGCCAAGCCAGGAATCTACAAACTCTGCTGGATCCTTCCAGAACGAAAGCTGCCAGCAACTAGGACCCTGCAAGTCCTTAGAGCCCCAGATGCCACCTGTCATCTGACACCCAGAGCCTGGGCCAATGACTTCGTTTTCCCCATGGAAAATGGCCTCCATTTCTGGCCACTCGCCCTGACCAAGAGGGTGGTGCCCAGCAAGAAATTTGCAAGCTTTGCTGGATTGCTCCAAATCTAAAGCTGCTGCCACTTGTTGTTGTTCTATTTCTCTAGAGTCCCATAATGCTGTTCTCAGATTGCTAAAGTCCATACCTCCTCGGTGTGTTCTTATGGCTGCAGATCTTCACAGCACAGACGCTTTCTTCTGCATGCTGTTCTTTCCCAGTTCAGGGCTCCTTCAAGGCTCTCCCTGAATGGCTACGCCGCCCCCTTTTATCCCAGTTCTCTTCAATGCTCACAGCTGCAGCCCATCAAGGACAACCAGGACCTGTGGGGCAAAGCCTCTAGACAGATATTCAAATAGAATCCATTTCCTCTACTCTAGCCAGTAAGTACTACCCTACAAGTCCTCAGAACCCCAAAGGCCACCTTTCATCTGACACCCAGACCCTGGGGAAAGGACTTCTTTTTCCCATGGCAAATGGCCTCCCTTGGCAGCCACTCACCCTGGCAGAAAGTGGGAGCCTAGCTAGAATGATGCAATCGTTGCTGGATTTTTCCAAAAGAAAAGCTGGCAGCAACTAGGGCCCTGGAAGTACTTAGAGCCTCAAACGCCACCTTGAACATATTACTGAGACCCTGGGGAAAGGACATCTTTTTCCCATGGAAAATGGCCTTCATTTGTGGCCACTTGGCCTGGCAGGCAGGGCAGTGCCAAGCCAGGAATCTACAAACTCTGCTGGATCCTTCCAGAACGAAAGCTGCCAGCAACTAGGACCCTGCAAGTCCTTACAGCCCCAGATGCCACCAGTCATCTGACACCCAGAGCCTGGGCCAATGACTTCGTTTTCCCCATGGAAAATGGCCTCCATTTCTGGCCACTCGCCCTGACCAAGAGGGTGGTGCCCAGCAAGAAATTTGCAAGCTTTGCTGGATTGCTCCAAATCGAAAGCTGCCACTTGTTGTTGTTCTATTTCTCTAGAGTCCCATCATGCTGTTCTCAGATTGCTAAAGTCCATACCTCCTCGGTGTGTTCTTATGGCTGCAGATCTTCACAGCACAGACGCTTTCTTCTGCATGCTGTTCTTTCCCAGTTCAGGGCTCCTTCAAGGCTCTCCCTGAATGGCTACGCCGCCCCCTTTTATCCCAGTTCTCTTCAATGCTCACAGCTGCAGCCCATCAAGGACAACCAGGACCTGTGGGACAGATATTCAAATAGAATCCATTTCCTCTACTCTAGCCAGTAAGTACTACCCTACAAGTCCTCAGAACCCCAAAGGCCACCTTTCATCTGACACCCAGACCCTGGGGAAAGGACTTCTTTTTCCCATGGCAAATGGCCTCCCTTGGCAGCCACTCACCCTGGCAGAAAGTGGGAGCCTAGCTAGAATGATGCAATCGTTGCTGGATTTTTCCAAAAGAAAAGCTGGCAGCAACTAGGGCCCTGGAAGTACTTAGAGCCTCAAACGCCACCTTGAACATATTACTGAGACCCTGGGGAAAGGACTTCGTTTTTCCCATGGAAAATGGCCTTCATTTCTGGCCACTTGGCCTGGCAGGCAGGGCAGTGCCAAGCCAGGAATCTACAAACTGTGCTGGATCCTTCCAGAACAAAAGCTGCCAGCAACTAGGACCCTGCAAGTCCTTACAGCCCCAGATGCCACCAGTCATCTGACACCCAGAGCCTGGGCCAATGACTTCGTTTTCCCCATGGAAAATGGCCTCCATTTCTGGCCACTCGCCCTGACCAAGAGGGTGGTGCCCAGCAAGAAATTTGCAAGCTTTGCTGGATTGCTCCAAATCGAAAGCTGCCACTTGTTGTTGTTCTATTTCTCTAGAGTCCCATCATGCTGTTCTCAGATTGCTAAAGTCCATACCTCCTCGGTGTGTTCTTATGGCTGCAGATCTTCACAGCACAGACGCTTTCTTCTGCATGCTGTTCTTTCCCAGTTCAGGGCTCCTTCAAGGCTCTCCCTGAATGGCTACGCCGCCCCCTTTTATCCCAGTTCTCTTCAATGCTCACAGCTGCAGCCCATCAAGGACAACCAGGACCTGTGGGGCAAAGCCTCTAGACAGATATTCAAATAGAATCCATTTCCTCTACTCTAGCCAGTAAGTACTACCCTACAAGTCCTCAGAACCCCAAAGGCCACCTTTCATCTGACACCCAGACCCTGGGGAAAGGACTTCTTTTTCCCATGGCAAATGGCCTCCCTTGGCAGCCACTCACCCTGGCAGAAAGTGGGAGCCTAGCAAAAATGATGAAATCGTTGCTGGATTTTTCCAAAAGAAAAGCTGCCAGCAACTAGGGCCCTGGAAGTACTTAGAGCCTCAAACGCCACCTTGAACATATTACTGAGACCCTGGGGAAAGGACTTCGTTTTTCCCATGGAAAATGGCCTTCATTTCTGGCCACTTGGCCTGGCAGGCAGGGCAGTGCCAAGCCAGGAATCTACAAACTGTGCTGGATCCTTCCAGAACGAAAGCTGCCAGCAACTAGGACCCTGCAAGTCCTTACAGCCCCAGATGCCACCAGTCATCTGACACCCAGAGCCTGGGCCAATGACTTCGTTTTCCCCATGGAAAATTGCCTCCATTTCTGGCCACTCGCCCTGACCAAGAGGGTGGTGCCCAGCAAGAAATTTGCAAGCTTTGCTGGATTGCTCCAAATCGAAAGCTGCCACTTGTTGTTCTTCTATTTCTCTAGAGTCCCATCATGCTGTTCTCAGATTGCTAAAGTCCATACCTCCTCGGTGTGTTCTTATGGCTGCAGATCTTCACAGCACAGACGCTTTCTTCTGCATGCTGTTCTTTCCCAGTTCAGGGCTCCTTCAAGGCTCTCCCTGAATGGCTACGCCGCCCCCTTTTATCCCAGTTCTCTTCAATGCTCACAGCTGCAGCCCATCAAGGACAACCAGGACCTGTGGGACAGATATTCAAATAGAATCCATTTCCTCTACTCTAGCCAGTAAGTACTACCCTACAAGTCCTCAGAACCCCAAAGGCCACCTTTCATCTGACACCCAGACCCTGGGGAAAGGACTTCTTTTTCCCATGGCAAATGGCCTCCCTTGGCAGCCACTCACCCTGGCAGAAAGTGGGAGCCTAGCTAGAATGATGCAATCGTTGCTGGATTTTTCCAAAAGAAAAGCTGGCAGCAACTAGGGCCCTGGAAGTACTTAGAGCCTCAAACGCCACCTTGAACATATTACTGAGACCCTGGGGAAAGGACTTCGTTTTTCCCATGGAAAATGGCCTTCATTTGTGGCCACTTGGCCTGGCAGGCAGGGCAGTGCCAAGCCAGGAATCTACAAACTCTGCTGGATCCTTCCAGAACGAAAGCTGCCAGCAACTAGGACCCTGCAAGTCCTTAGAGCCCCAGATGCCACCTGTCATCTGACACCCAGAGCCTGGGCCAATGACTTCGTTTTCCCCATGGAAAATGGCCTCCATTTCTGGCCACTCGCCCTGACCAAGAGGGTGGTGCCCAGCAAGAAATTTGCAAGCTTTGCTGGATTGCTCCAAATCTAAAGCTGCTGCCACTTGTTGTTGTTCTATTTCTCTAGAGTCCCATAATGCTGTTCTCAGATTGCTAAAGTCCATACCTCCTCGGTGTGTTCTTATGGCTGCAGATCTTCACAGCACAGACGCTTTCTTCTGCATGCTGTTCTTTCCCAGTTCAGGGCTCCTTCAAGGCTCTCCCTGAATGGCTACGCCGCCCCCTTTTATCCCAGTTCTCTTCAATGCTCACAGCTGCAGCCCATCAAGGACAACCAGGACCTGTGGGGCAAAGCCTCTAGACAGATATTCAAATAGAATCCATTTCCTCTACTCTAGCCAGTAAGTACTACCCTACAAGTCCTCAGAACCCCAAAGGCCACCTTTCATCTGACACCCAGACCCTGGGGAAAGGACTTCTTTTTCCCATGGCAAATGGCCTCCCTTGGCAGCCACTCACCCTGGCAGAAAGTGGGAGCCTAGCTAGAATGATGCAATCGTTGCTGGATTTTTCCAAAAGAAAAGCTGGCAGCAACTAGGGCCCTGGAAGTACTTAGAGCCTCAAACGCCACCTTGAACATATTACTGAGACCCTGGGGAAAGGACATCTTTTTCCCATGGAAAATGGCCTTCATTTGTGGCCACTTGGCCTGGCAGGCAGGGCAGTGCCAAGCCAGGAATCTACAAACTGTGCTGGATCCTTCCAGAACAAAAGCTGCCAGCAACTAGGACCCTGCAAGTCCTTACAGCCCCAGATGCCACCAGTCATCTGACACCCAGAGCCTGGGCCAATGACTTCGTTTTCCCCATGGAAAATGGCCTCCATTTCTGGCCACTCGCCCTGACCAAGAGGGTGGTGCCCAGCAAGAAATTTGCAAGCTTTGCTGGATTGCTCCAAATCTAAAGCTGCCACTTGTTGTTGTTCTATTTCTCTAGAGTCCCATCATGCT
Organism: Agelaius phoeniceus; assembly: GCF_051311805.1. Lineage (NCBI taxonomy): Eukaryota > Metazoa > Chordata > Aves > Passeriformes > Icteridae > Agelaius > Agelaius phoeniceus. The sequence goes on along the minus strand of NC_135279.1, from coordinate 19,953,467 downwards.
GTTCTCAGATTGCTAAAGTCCATACCTCCTCGGTGTGTTCTTATGGCTGCAGATCTTCACAGCACAGACGCTTTCTTCTGCATGCTGTTCTTTCCCAGTTCAGGGCTCCTTCAAGGCTCTCCCTGAATGGCTACGCCGCCCCCTTTTATCCCAGTTCTCTTCAATGCTCACAGCTGCAGCCCATCAAGGACAACCAGGACCTGTGGGACAGATATTCAAATAGAATCCATTTCCTCTACTCTAGCCAGTAAGTACTACCCTACAAGTCCTCAGAACCCCAAAGGCCACCTTTCATCTGACACCCAGACCCTGGGGAAAGGACTTCTTTTTCCCATGGCAAATGGCCTCCCTTGGCAGCCACTCACCCTGGCAGAAAGTGGGAGCCTAGCTAGAATGATGCAATCGTTGCTGGATTTTTCCAAAAGAAAAGCTGGCAGCAACTAGGGCCCTGGAAGTACTTAGAGCCTCAAACGCCACCTTGAACATATTACTGAGACCCTGGGGAAAGGACTTCGTTTTTCCCATGGAAAATGGCCTTCATTTGTGGCCACTTGGCCTGGCAGGCAGGGCAGTGCCAAGCCAGGAATCTACAAACTGTGCTGGATCCTTCCAGAACGAAAGCTGCCAGCAACTAGGACCCTGCAAGTCCTTACAGCCCCAGATGCCACCAGTCATCTGACACCCAGAGCCTGGGCCAATGACTTCGTTTTCCCCATGGAAAATGGCCTCCATTTCTGGCCACTCGCCCTGACCAAGAGGGTGGTGCCCAGCAAGAAATTTGCAAGCTTTGCTGGATTGCTCCAAATCGAAAGCTGCCACTTGTTGTTGTTCTATTTCTCTAGAGTCCCATCATGCTGTTCTCAGATTGCTAAAGTCCATACCTCCTCGGTGTGTTCTTATGGCTGCAGATCTTCACAGCACAGACGCTTTCTTCTGCATGCTGTTCTTTCCCAGTTCAGGGCTCCTTCAAGGCTCTCCCTGAATGGCTAAGCCGCCCCCTTTTATCCCAGTTCTCTTCAATGCTCACAGCTGCAGCCCATCAAGGACAACCAGGACCTGTGGGGCAAAGCCTCTAGACAGATATTCAAATAGAATCCATTTCCTCTACTCTAGCCAGTAAGTACTACCCTACAAGTCCTCAGAACCCCAAAGGCCACCTTTCATCTGACACCCAGACCCTGGGGAAAGGACTTCTTTTTCCCATGGCAAATGGCCTCCCTTGGCAGCCACTCACCCTGGCAGAAAGTGGGAGCCTAGCTAGAATGATGCAATCGTTGCTGGATTTTTCCAAAAGAAAAGCTGGCAGCAACTAGGGCCCTGGAAGTACTTAGAGCCTCAAACGCCACCTTGAACATATTACTGAGACCCTGGGGAAAGGACTTCGTTTTTCCCATGGAAAATGGCCTTCATTTGTGGCCACTTGGCCTGGCAGGCAGGGCAGTGCCAAGCCAGGAATCTACAAACTGTGCTGGATCCTTCCAGAACGAAAGCTGCCAGCAACTAGGACCCTGCAAGTCCTTACAGCCCCAGATGCCACCAGTCATCTGACACCCAGAGCCTGGGCCAATGACTTCGTTTTCCCCATGGAAAATGGCCTCCATTTCTGGCCACTCGCCCTGACCAAGAGGGTGGTGCCCAGCAAGAAATTTGCAAGCTTTGCTGGATTGCTCCAAATCGAAAGCTGCCACTTGTTGTTGTTCTATTTCTCTAGAGTCCCATCATGCTGTTCTCAGATTGCTAAAGTCCATACCTCCTCGGTGTGTTCTTATGGCTGCAGATCTTCACAGCACAGACGCTTTCTTCTGCATGCTGTTCTTTCCCAGTTCAGGGCTCCTTCAAGGCTCTCCCTGAATGGCTACGCCGCCCCCTTTTATCCCAGTTCTCTTCAATGCTCACAGCTGCAGCCCATCAAGGACAACCAGGACCTGTGGGACAGATATTCAAATAGAATCCATTTCCTCTACTCTAGCCAGTAAGTACTACCCTACAAGTCCTCAGAACCCCAAAGGCCACCTTTCATCTGACACCCAGACCCTGGGGAAAGGACTTCTTTTTCCCATGGCAAATGGCCTCCCTTGGCAGCCACTCACCCTGGCAGAAAGTGGGAGCCTAGCTAGAATGATGCAATCGTTGCTGGATTTTTCCAAAAGAAAAGCTGGCAGCAACTAGGGCCCTGGAAGTACTTAGAGCCTCAAACGCCACCTTGAACATATTACTGAGACCCTGGGGAAAGGACTTCGTTTTTCCCATGGAAAATGGCCTTCATTTCTGGCCACTTGGCCTGGCAGGCAGGGCAGTGCCAAGCCAGGAATCTACAAACTGTGCTGGATCCTTCCAGAACAAAAGCTGCCAGCAACTAGGACCCTGCAAGTCCTTACAGCCCCAGATGCCACCAGTCATCTGACACCCAGAGCCTGGGCCAATGACTTCGTTTTCCCCATGGAAAATGGCCTCCATTTCTGGCCACTCGCCCTGACCAAGAGGGTGGTGCCCAGCAAGAAATTTGCAAGCTTTGCTGGATTGCTCCAAATCGAAAGCTGCCACTTGTTGTTGTTCTATTTCTCTAGAGTCCCATCATGCTGTTCTCAGATTGCTAAAGTCCATACCTCCTCGGTGTGTTCTTATGGCTGCAGATCTTCACAGCACAGACGCTTTCTTCTGCATGCTGTTCTTTCCCAGTTCAGGGCTCCTTCAAGGCTCTCCCTGAATGGCTACGCCGCCCCCTTTTATCCCAGTTCTCTTCAATGCTCACAGCTGCAGCCCATCAAGGACAACCAGGACCTGTGGGGCAAAGCCTCTAGACAGATATTCAAATAGAATCCATTTCCTCTACTCTAGCCAGTAAGTACTACCCTACAAGTCCTCAGAACCCCAAAGGCCACCTTTCATCTGACACCCAGACCCTGGGGAAAGGACTTCTTTTTCCCATGGCAAATGGCCTCCCTTGGCAGCCACTCACCCTGGCAGAAAGTGGGAGCCTAGCTAGAATGATGCAATCGTTGCTGGATTTTTCCAAAAGAAAAGCTGGCAGCAACTAGGGCCCTGGAAGTACTTAGAGCCTCAAACGCCACCTTGAACATATTACTGAGACCCTGGGGAAAGGACTTCGTTTTTCCCATGGAAAATGGCCTTCATTTGTGGCCACTTGGCCTGGCAGGCAGGGCAGTGCCAAGCCAGGAATCTACAAACTGTGCTGGATCCTTCCAGAACGAAAGCTGCCAGCAACTAGGACCCTGCAAGTCCTTACAGCCCCAGATGCCACCAGTCATCTGACACCCAGAGCCTGGGCCAATGACTTCGTTTTCCCCATGGAAAATGGCCTCCATTTCTGGCCACTCGCCCTGACCAAGAGGGTGGTGCCCAGCAAGAAATTTGCAAGCTTTGCTGGATTGCTCCAAATCGAAAGCTGCCACTTGTTGTTCTATTTCTCTAGAGTCCCATCATGCTGTTCTCAGATTGCTAAAGTCCATACCTCCTCGGTGTGTTCTTATGGCTGCAGATCTTCACAGCACAGACGCTTTCTTCTGCATGCTGTTCTTTCCCAGTTCAGGGCTCCTTCAAGGCTCTCCCTGAATGGCTAAGCCGCCCCCTTTTATCCCAGTTCTCTTCAATGCTCACAGCTGCAGCCCATCAAGGACAACCAGGACCTGTGGGGCAAAGCCTCTAGACAGATATTCAAATAGAATCCATTTCCTCTACTCTAGCCAGTAAGTACTACCCTACAAGTCCTCAGAACCCCAAAGGCCACCTTTCATCTGACACCCAGACCCTGGGGAAAGGACTTCTTTTTCCCATGGCAAATGGCCTCCCTTGGCAGCCACTCACCCTGGCAGAAAGTGGGAGCCTAGCTAGAATGATGCAATCGTTGCTGGATTTTTCCAAAAGAAAAGCTGCCAGCAACTAGGGCCCTGGAAGTACTTAGAGCCTCAAACGCCACCTTGAACATATTACTGAGACCCTGGGGAAAGGACTTCGTTTTTCCCATGGAAAATGGCCTTCATTTGTGGCCACTTGGCCTGGCAGGCAGGGCAGTGCCAAGCCAGGAATCTACAAACTGTGCTGGATCCTTCCAGAACGAAAGCTGCCAGCAACTAGGACCCTGCAAGTCCTTACAGCCCCAGATGCCACCAGTCATCTGACACCCAGAGCCTGGGCCAATGACTTCGTTTTCCCCATGGAAAATGGCCTCCATTTCTGGCCACTCGCCCTGACCAAGAGGGTGGTGCCCAGCAAGAAATTTGCAAGCTTTGCTGGATTGCTCCAAATCTAAAGCTGCCACTTGTTGTTGTTCTATTTCTCTAGAGTCCCATCATGCTGTTCTCAGATTGCTAAAGTCCATACCTCCTCGGTGTGTTCTTATGGCTGCAGATCTTCACAGCACAGACGCTTTCTTCTGCATGCTGTTCTTTCCCAGTTCAGGGCTCCTTCAAGGCTCTCCCTGAATGGCTACGCCGCCCCCTTTTATCCCAGTTCTCTTCAATGCTCACAGCTGCAGCCCATCAAGGACAACCAGGACCTGTGGGGCAAAGCCTCTAGACAGATATTCAAATAGAATCCATTTCCTCTACTCTAGCCAGTAAGTACTACCCTACAAGTCCTCAGAACCCCAAAGGCCACCTTTCATCTGACACCCAGACCCTGGGGAAAGGACTTCTTTTTCCCATGGCAAATGGCCTCCCTTGGCAGCCACTCACCCTGGCAGAAAGTGGGAGCCTAGCTAGAATGATGCAATCGTTGCTGGATTTTTCCAAAAGAAAAGCTGGCAGCAACTAGGGCCCTGGAAGTACTTAGAGCCTCAAACGCCACCTTGAACATATTACTGAGACCCTGGGGAAAGGACTTCGTTTTTCCCATGGAAAATGGCCTTCATTTGTGGCCACTTGGCCTGGCAGGCAGGGCAGTGCCAAGCCAGGAATCTACAAACTGTGCTGGATCCTTCCAGAACGAAAGCTGCCAGCAACTAGGACCCTGCAAGTCCTTACAGCCCCAGATGCCACCAGTCATCTGACACCCAGAGCCTGGGCCAATGACTTCGTTTTCCCCATGGAAAATGGCCTCCATTTCTGGCCACTCGCCCTGACCAAGAGGGTGGTGCCCAGCAAGAAATTTGCAAGCTTTGCTGGATTGCTCCAAATCGAAAGCTGCCACTTGTTGTTCTATTTCTCTAGAGTCCCATCATGCTGTTCTCAGATTGCTAAAGTCCATACCTCCTCGGTGTGTTCTTATGGCTGCAGATCTTCACAGCACAGACGCTTTCTTCTGCATGCTGTTCTTTCCCAGTTCAGGGCTCCTTCAAGGCTCTCCCTGAATGGCTAAGCCGCCCCCTTTTATCCCAGTTCTCTTCAATGCTCACAGCTGCAGCCCATCAAGGACAACCAGGACCTGTGGGGCAAAGCCTCTAGACAGATATTCAAATAGAATCCATTTCCTCTACTCTAGCCAGTAAGTACTACCCTACAAGTCCTCAGAACCCCAAAGGCCACCTTTCATCTGACACCCAGACCCTGGGGAAAGGACTTCTTTTTCCCATGGCAAATGGCCTCCCTTGGCAGCCACTCACCCTGGCAGAAAGTGGGAGCCTAGCTAGAATGATGCAATCGTTGCTGGATTTTTCCAAAAGAAAAGCTGGCAGCAACTAGGGCCCTGGAAGTACTTAGAGCCTCAAACGCCACCTTGAACATATTACTGAGACCCTGGGGAAAGGACTTCGTTTTTCCCATGGAAAATGGCCTTCATTTGTGGCCACTTGGCCTGGCAGGCAGGGCAGTGCCAAGCCAGGAATCTACAAACTGTGCTGGATCCTTCCAGAACGAAAGCTGCCAGCAACTAGGACCCTGCAAGTCCTTACAGCCCCAGATGCCACCAGTCATCTGACACCCAGAGCCTGGGCCAATGACTTCGTTTTCCCCATGGAAAATGGCCTCCATTTCTGGCCACTCGCCCTGACCAAGAGGGTGGTGCCCAGCAAGAAATTTGCAAGCTTTGCTGGATTGCTCCAAATCTAAAGCTGCCACTTGTTGTTGTTCTATTTCTCTAGAGTCCCATCATGCTGTTCTCAGATTGCTAAAGTCCATACCTCCTCGGTGTGTTCTTATGGCTGCAGATCTTCACAGCACAGACGCTTTCTTCTGCATGCTGTTCTTTCCCAGTTCAGGGCTCCTTCAAGGCTCTCCCTGAATGGCTACGCCGCCCCCTTTTATCCCAGTTCTCTTCAATGCTCACAGCTGCAGCCCATCAAGGACAACCAGGACCTGTGGGACAGATATTCAAATAGAATCCATTTCCTCTACTCTAGCCAGTAAGTACTACCCTACAAGTCCTCAGAACCCCAAAGGCCACCTTTCATCTGACACCCAGACCCTGGGGAAAGGACTTCTTTTTCCCATGGCAAATGGCCTCCCTTGGCAGCCACTCACCCTGGCAGAAAGTGGGAGCCTAGCTAGAATGATGCAATCGTTGCTGGATTTTTCCAAAAGAAAAGCTGGCAGCAACTAGGGCCCTGGAAGTACTTAGAGCCTCAAACGCCACCTTGAACATATTACTGAGACCCTGGGGAAAGGACTTCGTTTTTCCCATGGAAAATGGCCTTCATTTCTGGCCACTTGGCCTGGCAGGCAGGGCAGTGCCAAGCCAGGAATCTACAAACTGTGCTGGATCCTTCCAGAACAAAAGCTGCCAGCAACTAGGACCCTGCAAGTCCTTACAGCCCCAGATGCCACCAGTCATCTGACACCCAGAGCCTGGGCCAATGACTTCGTTTTCCCCATGGAAAATGGCCTCCATTTCTGGCCACTCGCCCTGACCAAGAGGGTGGTGCCCAGCAAGAAATTTGCAAGCTTTGCTGGATTGCTCCAAATCGAAAGCTGCCACTTGTTGTTGTTCTATTTCTCTAGAGTCCCATCATGCTGTTCTCAGATTGCTAAAGTCCATACCTCCTCGGTGTGTTCTTATGGCTGCAGATCTTCACAGCACAGACGCTTTCTTCTGCATGCTGTTCTTTCCCAGTTCAGGGCTCCTTCAAGGCTCTCCCTGAATGGCTACGCCGCCCCCTTTTATCCCAGTTCTCTTCAATGCTCACAGCTGCAGCCCATCAAGGACAACCAGGACCTGTGGGGCAAAGCCTCTAGACAGATATTCAAATAGAATCCATTTCCTCTACTCTAGCCAGTAAGTACTACCCTACAAGTCCTCAGAACCCCAAAGGCCACCTTTCATCTGACACCCAGACCCTGGGGAAAGGACTTCTTTTTCCCATGGCAAATGGCCTCCCTTGGCAGCCACTCACCCTGGCAGAAAGTGGGAGCCTAGCTAGAATGATGCAATCGTTGCTGGATTTTTCCAAAAGAAAAGCTGGCAGCAACTAGGGCCCTGGAAGTACTTAGAGCCTCAAACGCCACCTTGAACATATTACTGAGACCCTGGGGAAAGGACTTCATTTTTCCCATGGAAAATGGCCTTCATTTGTGGCCACTCTGCCTGGCAGGCAGGGCAGTGCCAAGCCAGGAATCTACAAACTGTGCTGGATCCTTCCAGAACGAAAGCTGCCAGCAACTAGGACCCTGCAAGTCCTTACAGCCCCAGATGCCACCAGTCATCTGACACCCAGAGCCTGGGCCAATGACTTCGTTTTCCCCATGGAAAATGGCCTCCATTTCTGGCCACTCGCCCTGACCAAGAGGGTGGTGCCCAGCAAGAAATTTGCAAGCTTTGCTGGATTGCTCCAAATCGAAAGCTGCCACTTGTTGTTGTTCTATTTCTCTAGAGTCCCATCATGCTGTTCTCAGATTGCTAAAGTCCATACCTCCTCGGTGTGTTCTTATGGCTGCAGATCTTCACAGCACAGACGCTTTCTTCTGCATGCTGTTCTTTCCCAGTTCAGGGCTCCTTCAAGGCTCTCCCTGAATGGCTAAGCCGCCCCCTTTTATCCCAGTTCTCTTCAATGCTCACAGCTGCAGCCCATCAAGGACAACCAGGACCTGTGGGGCAAAGCCTCTAGACAGATATTCAAATAGAATCCATTTCCTCTACTCTAGCCAGTAAGTACTACCCTACAAGTCCTCAGAACCCCAAAGGCCACCTTTCATCTGACACCCAGACCCTGGGGAAAGGACTTCTTTTTCCCATGGCAAATGGCCTCCCTTGGCAGCCACTCACCCTGGCAGAAAGTGGGAGCCTAGCTAGAATGATGCAATCGTTGCTGGATTTTTCCAAAAGAAAAGCTGCCAGCAACTAGGGCCCTGGAAGTACTTAGAGCCTCAAACGCCACCTTGAACATATTACTGAGACCCTGGGGAAAGGACTTCGTTTTTCCCATGGAAAATGGCCTTCATTTCTGGCCACTTGGCCTGGCAGGCAGGGCAGTGCCAAGCCAGGAATCTACAAACTGTGCTGGATCCTTCCAGAACAAAAGCTGCCAGCAACTAGGACCCTGCAAGTCCTTACAGCCCCAGATGCCACCAGTCATCTGACACCCAGAGCCTGGGCCAATGACTTCGTTTTCCCCATGGAAAATGGCCTCCATTTCTGGCCACTCGCCCTGACCAAGAGGGTGGTGCCCAGCAAGAAATTTGCAAGCTTTGCTGGATTGCTCCAAATCGAAAGCTGCCACTTGTTGTTGTTTTATTTCTCTAGAGTCCCATCATGCTGTTCTCAGATTGCTAAAGTCCATACCTCCTCGGTGTGTTCTTATGGCTGCAGATCTTCACAGCACAGACGCTTTCTTCTGCATGCTGTTCTTTCCCAGTTCAGGGCTCCTTCAAGGCTCTCCCTGAATGGCTACGCCGCCCCCTTTTATCCCAGTTCTCTTCAATGCTCACAGCTGCAGCCCATCAAGGACAACCAGGACCTGTGGGGCAAAGCCTCTAGACAGATATTCAAATAGAATCCATTTCCTCTACTCTAGCCAGTAAGTACTACCCTACAAGTCCTCAGAACCCCAAAGGCCACCTTTCATCTGACACCCAGACCCTGGGGAAAGGACTTCTTTTTCCCATGGCAAATGGCCTCCCTTGGCAGCCACTCACCCTGGCAGAAAGTGGGAGCCTAGCTAGAATGATGCAATCGTTGCTGGATTTTTCCAAAAGAAAAGCTGGCAGCAACTAGGGCCCTGGAAGTACTTAGAGCCTCAAACGCCACCTTGAACATATTACTGAGACCCTGGGGAAAGGACTTCGTTTTTCCCATGGAAAATGGCCTTCATTTCTGGCCACTTGGCCTGGCAGGCAGGGCAGTGCCAAGCCAGGAATCTACAAACTGTGCTGGATCCTTCCAGAACGAAAGCTGCCAGCAACTAGGACCCTGCAAGTCCTTACAGCCCCAGATGCCACCAGTCATCTGACACCCAGAGCCTGGGCCAATGACTTCGTTTTCCCCATGGAAAATGGCCTCCATTTCTGGCCACTCGCCCTGACCAAGAGGGTGGTGCCCAGCAAGAAATTTGCAAGCTTTGCTGGATTGCTCCAAATCTAAAGCTGCCACTTGTTGTTGTTCTATTTCTCTAGAGTCCCATCATGCTGTTCTCAGATTGCTAAAGTCCATACCTCCTCGGTGTGTTCTTATGGCTGCAGATCTTCACAGCACAGACGCTTTCTTCTGCATGCTGTTCTTTCCCAGTTCAGGGCTCCTTCAAGGCTCTCCCTGAATGGCTACGCCGCCCCCTTTTATCCCAGTTCTCTTCAATGCTCACAGCTGCAGCCCATCAAGGACAACCAGGACCTGTGGGACAGATATTCAAATAGAATCCATTTCCTCTACTCTAGCCAGTAAGTACTACCCTACAAGTCCTCAGAACCCCAAAGGCCACCTTTCATCTGACACCCAGACCCTGGGGAAAGGACTTCTTTTTCCCATGGCAAATGGCCTCCCTTGGCAGCCACTCACCCTGGCAGAAAGTGGGAGCCTAGCTAGAATGATGCAATCGTTGCTGGATTTTTCCAAAAGAAAAGCTGGCAGCAACTAGGGCCCTGGAAGTACTTAGAGCCTCAAACGCCACCTTGAACATATTACTGAGACCCTGGGGAAAGGACTTCGTTTTTCCCATGGAAAATGGCCTTCATTTCTGGCCACTTGGCCTGGCAGGCAGGGCAGTGCCAAGCCAGGAATCTACAAACTGTGCTGGATCCTTCCAGAACAAAAGCTGCCAGCAACTAGGACCCTGCAAGTCCTTACAGCCCCAGATGCCACCAGTCATCTGACACCCAGAGCCTGGGCCAATGACTTCGTTTTCCCCATGGAAAATGGCCTCCATTTCTGGCCACTCGCCCTGACCAAGAGGGTGGTGCCCAGCAAGAAATTTGCAAGCTTTGCTGGATTGCTCCAAATCGAAAGCTGCCACTTGTTGTTGTTCTATTTCTCTAGAGTCCCATCATGCTGTTCTCAGATTGCTAAAGTCCATACCTCCTCGGTGTGTTCTTATGGCTGCAGGTCTTCACAGCACAGACGCTTTCTTCTGCATGCTGTTCTTTCCCAGTTCAGGGCTCCTTCAAGGCTCTCCCTGAATGGCTAAGCCGCCCCCTTTTATCCCAGTTCTCTTCAATGCTCACAGCTGCAGCCCATCAAGGACAACCAGGACCTGTGGGACAGATATTCAAATAGAATCCATTTCCTCTACTCTAGCCAGTAAGTACTACCCTACAAGTCCTCAGAACCCCAAAGGCCACCTTTCATCTGACACCCAGACCCTGGGGAAAGGACTTCTTTTTCCCATGGCAAATGGCCTCCCTTGGCAGCCACTCACCCTGGCAGAAAGTGGGAGCCTAGCTAGAATGATGCAATCGTTGCTGGATTTTTCCAAAAGAAAAGCTGGCAGCAACTAGGGCCCTGGAAGTACTTAGAGCCTCAAACGCCACCTTGAACATATTACTGAGACCCTGGGGAAAGGACTTCGTTTTTCCCATGGAAAATGGCCTTCATTTCTGGCCACTTGGCCTGGCAGGCAGGGCAGTGCCAAGCCAGGAATCTACAAACTGTGCTGGATCCTTCCAGAACGAAAGCTGCCAGCAACTAGGACCCTGCAAGTCCTTACAGCCCCAGATGCCACCAGTCATCTGACACCCAGAGCCTGGGCCAATGACTTCGTTTTCCCCATGGAAAATGGCCTCCATTTCTGGCCACTCGCCCTGACCAAGAGGGTGGTGCCCAGCAAGAAATTTGCAAGCTTTGCTGGATTGCTCCAAATCTAAAGCTGCCACTTGTTGTTGTTCTATTTCTCTAGAGTCCCATCATGCTGTTCTCAGATTGCTAAAGTCCATACCTCCTCGGTGTGTTCTTATGGCTGCAGATCTTCACAGCACAGACGCTTTCTTCTGCATGCTGTTCTTTCCCAGTTCAGGGCTCCTTCAAGGCTCTCCCTGAATGGCTACGCCGCCCCCTTTTATCCCAGTTCTCTTCAATGCTCACAGCTGCAGCCCATCAAGGACAACCAGGACCTGTGGGACAGATATTCAAATAGAATCCATTTCCTCTACTCTAGCCAGTAAGTACTACCCTACAAGTCCTCAGAACCCCAAAGGCCACCTTTCATCTGACACCCAGACCCTGGGGAAAGGACTTCTTTTTCCCATGGCAAATGGCCTCCCTTGGCAGCCACTCACCCTGGCAGAAAGTGGGAGCCTAGCTAGAATGATGCAATCGTTGCTGGATTTTTCCAAAAGAAAAGCTGGCAGCAACTAGGGCCCTGGAAGTACTTAGAGCCTCAAACGCCACCTTGAACATATTACTGAGACCCTGGGGAAAGGACTTCGTTTTTCCCATGGAAAATGGCCTTCATTTCTGGCCACTTGGCCTGGCAGGCAGGGCAGTGCCAAGCCAGGAATCTACAAACTGTGCTGGATCCTTCCAGAACGAAAGCTGCCAGCAACTAGGACCCTGCAAGTCCTTACAGCCCCAGATGCCACCAGTCATCTGACACCCAGAGCCTGGGCCAATGACTTCGTTTTCCCCATGGAAAATGGCCTCCATTTCTGGCCACTCGCCCTGACCAAGAGGGTGGTGCCCAGCAAGAAATTTGCAAGCTTTGCTGGATTGCTCCAAATCGAAAGCTGCCACTTGTTGTTGTTCTATTTCTCTAGAGTCCCATCATGCTGTTCTCAGATTGCTAAAGTCCATACCTCCTCGGTGTGTTCTTATGGCTGCAGATCTTCACAGCACAGACGCTTTCTTCTGCATGCTGTTCTTTCCCAGTTCAGGGCTCCTTCAAGGCTCTCCCTGAATGGCTAAGCCGCCCCCTTTTATCCCAGTTCTCTTCAATGCTCACAGCTGCAGCCCATCAAGGACAACCAGGACCTGTGGGGCAAAGCCTCTAGACAGATATTCAAATAGAATCCATTTCCTCTACTCTAGCCAGTAAGTACTACCCTACAAGTCCTCAGAACCCCAAAGGCCACCTTTCATCTGACACCCAGACCCTGGGGAAAGGACTTCTTTTTCCCATGGCAAATGGCCTCCCTTGGCAGCCACTCACCCTGGCAGAAAGTGGGAGCCTAGCTAGAATGATGCAATCGTTGCTGGATTTTTCCAAAAGAAAAGCTGGCAGCAACTAGGGCCCTGGAAGTACTTAGAGCCTCAAACGCCACCTTGAACATATTACTGAGACCCTGGGGAAAGGACTTCATTTTTCCCATGGAAAATGGCCTTCATTTGTGGCCACTCTGCCTGGCAGGCAGGGCAGTGCCAAGCCAGGAATCTACAAACTGTGCTGGATCCTTCCAGAACGAAAGCTGCCAGCAACTAGGACCCTGCAAGTCCTTACAGCCCCAGATGCCACCAGTCATCTGACACCCAGAGCCTGGGCCAATGACTTCGTTTTCCCCATGGAAAATGGCCTCCATTTCTGGCCACTCGCCCTGACCAAGAGGGTGGTGCCCAGCAAGAAATTTGCAAGCTTTGCTGGATTGCTCCAAATCGAAAGCTGCCACTTGTTGTTGTTCTATTTCTCTAGAGTCCCATCATGCTGTTCTCAGATTGCTAAAGTCCATACCTCCTCGGTGTGTTCTTATGGCTGCAGATCTTCACAGCACAGACGCTTTCTTCTGCATGCTGTTCTTTCCCAGTTCAGGGCTCCTTCAAGGCTCTCCCTGAATGGCTAAGCCGCCCCCTTTTATCCCAGTTCTCTTCAATGCTCACAGCTGCAGCCCATCAAGGACAACCAGGACCTGTGGGGCAAAGCCTCTAGACAGATATTCAAATAGAATCCATTTCCTCTACTCTAGCCAGTAAGTACTACCCTACAAGTCCTCAGAACCCCAAAGGCCACCTTTCATCTGACACCCAGACCCTGGGGAAAGGACTTCTTTTTCCCATGGCAAATGGCCTCCCTTGGCAGCCACTCACCCTGGCAGAAAGTGGGAGCCTAGCTAGAATGATGCAATCGTTGCTGGATTTTTCCAAAAGAAAAGCTGGCAGCAACTAGGGCCCTGGAAGTACTTAGAGCCTCAAACGCCACCTTGAACATATTACTGAGACCCTGGGGAAAGGACTTCGTTTTTCCCATGGAAAATGGCCTTCATTTCTGGCCACTTGGCCTGGCAGGCAGGGCAGTGCCAAGCCAGGAATCTACAAACTGTGCTGGATCCTTCCAGAACAAAAGCTGCCAGCAACTAGGACCCTGCAAGTCCTTACAGCCCCAGATGCCACCAGTCATCTGACACCCAGAGCCTGGGCCAATGACTTCGTTTTCCCCATGGAAAATGGCCTCCATTTCTGGCCACTCGCCCTGACCAAGAGGGTGGTGCCCAGCAAGAAATTTGCAAGCTTTGCTGGATTGCTCCAAATCTAAAGCTGCCACTTGTTGTTGTTCTATTTCTCTAGAGTCCCATCATGCTGTTCTCAGATTGCTAAAGTCCATACCTCCTCGGTGTGTTCTTATGGCTGCAGATCTTCACAGCACAGACGCTTTCTTCTGCATGCTGTTCTTTCCCAGTTCAGGGCTCCTTCAAGGCTCTCCCTGAATGGCTAAGCCGCCCCCTTTTATCCCAGTTCTCTTCAATGCTCACAGCTGCAGCCCATCAAGGACAACCAGGACCTGTGGGGCAAAGCCTCTAGACAGATATTCAAATAGAATCCATTTCCTCTACTCTAGCCAGTAAGTACTACCCTACAAGTCCTCAGAACCCCAAAGGCCACCTTTCATCTGACACCCAGACCCTGGGGAAAGGACTTCTTTTTCCCATGGCAAATGGCCTCCCTTGGCAGCCACTCACCCTGGCAGAAAGTGGGAGCCTAGCTAGAATGATGCAATCGTTGCTGGATTTTTCCAAAAGAAAAGCTGCCAGCAACTAGGGCCCTGGAAGTACTTAGAGCCTCAAACGCCACCTTGAACATATTACTGAGACCCTGGGGAAAGGACTTCGTTTTTCCCATGGAAAATGGCCTTCATTTCTGGCCACTTGGCCTGGCAGGCAGGGCAGTGCCAAGCCAGGAATCTACAAACTGTGCTGGATCCTTCCAGAACAAAAGCTGCCAGCAACTAGGACCCTGCAAGTCCTTACAGCCCCAGATGCCACCAGTCATCTGACACCCAGAGCCTGGGCCAATGACTTCGTTTTCCCCATGGAAAATGGCCTCCATTTCTGGCCACTCGCCCTGACCAAGAGGGTGGTGCCCAGCAAGAAATTTGCAAGCTTTGCTGGATTGCTCCAAATCTAAAGCTGCCACTTGTTGTTGTTTTATTTCTCTAGAGTCCCATCATGCTGTTCTCAGATTGCTAAAGTCCATACCTCCTCGGTGTGTTCTTATGGCTGCAGATCTTCACAGCACAGACGCTTTCTTCTGCATGCTGTTCTTTCCCAGTTCAGGGCTCCTTCAAGGCTCTCCCTGAATGGCTACGCCGCCCCCTTTTATCCCAGTTCTCTTCAATGCTCACAGCTGCAGCCCATCAAGGACAACCAGGACCTGTGGGGCAAAGCCTCTAGACAGATATTCAAATAGAATCCATTTCCTCTACTCTAGCCAGTAAGTACTACCCTACAAGTCCTCAGAACCCCAAAGGCCACCTTTCATCTGACACCCAGACCCTGGGGAAAGGACTTCTTTTTCCCATGGCAAATGGCCTCCCTTGGCAGCCACTCACCCTGGCAGAAAGTGGGAGCCTAGCTAGAATGATGCAATCGTTGCTGGATTTTTCCAAAAGAAAAGCTGGCAGCAACTAGGGCCCTGGAAGTACTTAGAGCCTCAAACGCCACCTTGAACATATTACTGAGACCCTGGGGAAAGGACTTCGTTTTTCCCATGGAAAATGGCCTTCATTTCTGGCCACTTGGCCTGGCAGGCAGGGCAGTGCCAAGCCAGGAATCTACAAACTGTGCTGGATCCTTCCAGAACGAAAGCTGCCAGCAACTAGGACCCTGCAAGTCCTTACAGCCCCAGATGCCACCAGTCATCTGACACCCAGAGCCTGGGCCAATGACTTCGTTTTCCCCATGGAAAATGGCCTCCATTTCTGGCCACTCGCCCTGACCAAGAGGGTGGTGCCCAGCAAGAAATTTGCAAGCTTTGCTGGATTGCTCCAAATCTAAAGCTGCCACTTGTTGTTGTTCTATTTCTCTAGAGTCCCATCATGCTGTTCTCAGATTGCTAAAGTCCATACCTCCTCGGTGTGTTCTTATGGCTGCAGATCTTCACAGCACAGACGCTTTCTTCTGCATGCTGTTCTTTCCCAGTTCAGGGCTCCTTCAAGGCTCTCCCTGAATGGCTACGCCGCCCCCTTTTATCCCAGTTCTCTTCAATGCTCACAGCTGCAGCCCATCAAGGACAACCAGGACCTGTGGGACAGATATTCAAATAGAATCCATTTCCTCTACTCTAGCCAGTAAGTACTACCCTACAAGTCCTCAGAACCCCAAAGGCCACCTTTCATCTGACACCCAGACCCTGGGGAAAGGACTTCTTTTTCCCATGGCAAATGGCCTCCCTTGGCAGCCACTCACCCTGGCAGAAAGTGGGAGCCTAGCTAGAATGATGCAATCGTTGCTGGATTTTTCCAAAAGAAAAGCTGGCAGCAACTAGGGCCCTGGAAGTACTTAGAGCCTCAAACGCCACCTTGAACATATTACTGAGACCCTGGGGAAAGGACTTCGTTTTTCCCATGGAAAATGGCCTTCATTTCTGGCCACTTGGCCTGGCAGGCAGGGCAGTGCCAAGCCAGGAATCTACAAACTGTGCTGGATCCTTCCAGAACAAAAGCTGCCAGCAACTAGGACCCTGCAAGTCCTTACAGCCCCAGATGCCACCAGTCATCTGACACCCAGAGCCTGGGCCAATGACTTCGTTTTCCCCATGGAAAATGGCCTCCATTTCTGGCCACTCGCCCTGACCAAGAGGGTGGTGCCCAGCAAGAAATTTGCAAGCTTTGCTGGATTGCTCCAAATCGAAAGCTGCCACTTGTTGTTGTTCTATTTCTCTAGAGTCCCATCATGCTGTTCTCAGATTGCTAAAGTCCATACCTCCTCGGTGTGTTCTTATGGCTGCAGGTCTTCACAGCACAGACGCTTTCTTCTGCATGCTGTTCTTTCCCAGTTCAGGGCTCCTTCAAGGCTCTCCCTGAATGGCTAAGCCGCCCCCTTTTATCCCAGTTCTCTTCAATGCTCACAGCTGCAGCCCATCAAGGACAACCAGGACCTGTGGGACAGATATTCAAATAGAATCCATTTCCTCTACTCTAGCCAGTAAGTACTACCCTACAAGTCCTCAGAACCCCAAAGGCCACCTTTCATCTGACACCCAGACCCTGGGGAAAGGACTTCTTTTTCCCATGGCAAATGGCCTCCCTTGGCAGCCACTCACCCTGGCAGAAAGTGGGAGCCTAGCTAGAATGATGCAATCGTTGCTGGATTTTTCCAAAAGAAAAGCTGGCAGCAACTAGGGCCCTGGAAGTACTTAGAGCCTCAAACGCCACCTTGAACATATTACTGAGACCCTGGGGAAAGGACTTCGTTTTTCCCATGGAAAATGGCCTTCATTTCTGGCCACTTGGCCTGGCAGGCAGGGCAGTGCCAAGCCAGGAATCTACAAACTGTGCTGGATCCTTCCAGAACGAAAGCTGCCAGCAACTAGGACCCTGCAAGTCCTTACAGCCCCAGATGCCACCAGTCATCTGACACCCAGAGCCTGGGCCAATGACTTCGTTTTCCCCATGGAAAATGGCCTCCATTTCTGGCCACTCGCCCTGACCAAGAGGGTGGTGCCCAGCAAGAAATTTGCAAGCTTTGCTGGATTGCTCCAAATCTAAAGCTGCCACTTGTTGTTGTTCTATTTCTCTAGAGTCCCATCATGCTGTTCTCAGATTGCTAAAGTCCATACCTCCTCGGTGTGTTCTTATGGCTGCAGATCTTCACAGCACAGACGCTTTCTTCTGCATGCTGTTCTTTCCCAGTTCAGGGCTCCTTCAAGGCTCTCCCTGAATGGCTACGCCGCCCCCTTTTATCCCAGTTCTCTTCAATGCTCACAGCTGCAGCCCATCAAGGACAACCAGGACCTGTGGGACAGATATTCAAATAGAATCCATTTCCTCTACTCTAGCCAGTAAGTACTACCCTACAAGTCCTCAGAACCCCAAAGGCCACCTTTCATCTGACACCCAGACCCTGGGGAAAGGACTTCTTTTTCCCATGGCAAATGGCCTCCCTTGGCAGCCACTCACCCTGGCAGAAAGTGGGAGCCTAGCTAGAATGATGCAATCGTTGCTGGATTTTTCCAAAAGAAAAGCTGGCAGCAACTAGGGCCCTGGAAGTACTTAGAGCCTCAAACGCCACCTTGAACATATTACTGAGACCCTGGGGAAAGGACTTCGTTTTTCCCATGGAAAATGGCCTTCATTTCTGGCCACTTGGCCTGGCAGGCAGGGCAGTGCCAAGCCAGGAATCTACAAACTGTGCTGGATCCTTCCAGAACGAAAGCTGCCAGCAACTAGGACCCTGCAAGTCCTTACAGCCCCAGATGCCACCAGTCATCTGACACCCAGAGCCTGGGCCAATGACTTCGTTTTCCCCATGGAAAATGGCCTCCATTTCTGGCCACTCGCCCTGACCAAGAGGGTGGTGCCCAGCAAGAAATTTGCAAGCTTTGCTGGATTGCTCCAAATCTAAAGCTGCCACTTGTTGTTGTTCTATTTCTCTAGAGTCCCATCATGCTGTTCTCAGATTGCTAAAGTCCATACCTCCTCGGTGTGTTCTTATGGCTGCAGATCTTCACAGCACAGACGCTTTCTTCTGCATGCTGTTCTTTCCCAGTTCAGGGCTCCTTCAAGGCTCTCCCTGAATGGCTAAGCCGCCCCCTTTTATCCCAGTTCTCTTCAATGCTCACAGCTGCAGCCCATCAAGGACAACCAGGACCTGTGGGGCAAAGCCTCTAGACAGATATTCAAATAGAATCCATTTCCTCTACTCTAGCCAGTAAGTACTACCCTACAAGTCCTCAGAACCCCAAAGGCCACCTTTCATCTGACACCCAGACCCTGGGGAAAGGACTTCTTTTTCCCATGGCAAATGGCCTCCCTTGGCAGCCACTCACCCTGGCAGAAAGTGGGAGCCTAGCTAGAATGATGCAATCGTTGCTGGATTTTTCCAAAAGAAAAGCTGGCAGCAACTAGGGCCCTGGAAGTACTTAGAGCCTCAAACGCCACCTTGAACATATTACTGAGACCCTGGGGAAAGGACTTCATTTTTCCCATGGAAAATGGCCTTCATTTGTGGCCACTCTGCCTGGCAGGCAGGGCAGTGCCAAGCCAGGAATCTACAAACTGTGCTGGATCCTTCCAGAACGAAAGCTGCCAGCAACTAGGACCCTGCAAGTCCTTACAGCCCCAGATGCCACCAGTCATCTGACACCCAGAGCCTGGGCCAATGACTTCGTTTTCCCCATGGAAAATGGCCTCCATTTCTGGCCACTCGCCCTGACCAAGAGGGTGGTGCCCAGCAAGAAATTTGCAAGCTTTGCTGGATTGCTCCAAATCGAAAGCTGCCACTTGTTGTTGTTCTATTTCTCTAGAGTCCCATCATGCTGTTCTCAGATTGCTAAAGTCCATACCTCCTCGGTGTGTTCTTATGGCTGCAGATCTTCACAGCACAGACGCTTTCTTCTGCATGCTGTTCTTTCCCAGTTCAGGGCTCCTTCAAGGCTCTCCCTGAATGGCTAAGCCGCCCCCTTTTATCCCAGTTCTCTTCAATGCTCACAGCTGCAGCCCATCAAGGACAACCAGGACCTGTGGGGCAAAGCCTCTAGACAGATATTCAAATAGAATCCATTTCCTCTACTCTAGCCAGTAAGTACTACCCTACAAGTCCTCAGAACCCCAAAGGCCACCTTTCATCTGACACCCAGACCCTGGGGAAAGGACTTCTTTTTCCCATGGCAAATGGCCTCCCTTGGCAGCCACTCACCCTGGCAGAAAGTGGGAGCCTAGCTAGAATGATGCAATCGTTGCTGGATTTTTCCAAAAGAAAAGCTGGCAGCAACTAGGGCCCTGGAAGTACTTAGAGCCTCAAACGCCACCTTGAACATATTACTGAGACCCTGGGGAAAGGACTTCGTTTTTCCCATGGAAAATGGCCTTCATTTCTGGCCACTTGGCCTGGCAGGCAGGGCAGTGCCAAGCCAGGAATCTACAAACTGTGCTGGATCCTTCCAGAACAAAAGCTGCCAGCAACTAGGACCCTGCAAGTCCTTACAGCCCCAGATGCCACCAGTCATCTGACACCCAGAGCCTGGGCCAATGACTTCGTTTTCCCCATGGAAAATGGCCTCCATTTCTGGCCACTCGCCCTGACCAAGAGGGTGGTGCCCAGCAAGAAATTTGCAAGCTTTGCTGGATTGCTCCAAATCTAAAGCTGCCACTTGTTGTTGTTTTATTTCTCTAGAGTCCCATCATGCTGTTCTCAGATTGCTAAAGTCCATACCTCCTCGGTGTGTTCTTATGGCTGCAGATCTTCACAGCACAGACGCTTTCTTCTGCATGCTGTTCTTTCCCAGTTCAGGGCTCCTTCAAGGCTCTCCCTGAATGGCTACGCCGCCCCCTTTTATCCCAGTTCTCTTCAATGCTCACAGCTGCAGCCCATCAAGGACAACCAGGACCTGTGGGGCAAAGCCTCTAGACAGATATTCAAATAGAATCCATTTCCTCTACTCTAGCCAGTAAGTACTACCCTACAAGTCCTCAGAACCCCAAAGGCCACCTTTCATCTGACACCCAGACCCTGGGGAAAGGACTTCTTTTTCCCATGGCAAATGGCCTCCCTTGGCAGCCACTCACCCTGGCAGAAAGTGGGAGCCTAGCTAGAATGATGCAATCGTTGCTGGATTTTTCCAAAAGAAAAGCTGGCAGCAACTAGGGCCCTGGAAGTACTTAGAGCCTCAAACGCCACCTTGAACATATTACTGAGACCCTGGGGAAAGGACTTCGTTTTTCCCATGGAAAATGGCCTTCATTTCTGGCCACTTGGCCTGGCAGGCAGGGCAGTGCCAAGCCAGGAATCTACAAACTGTGCTGGATCCTTCCAGAACGAAAGCTGCCAGCAACTAGGACCCTGCAAGTCCTTACAGCCCCAGATGCCACCAGTCATCTGACACCCAGAGCCTGGGCCAATGACTTCGTTTTCCCCATGGAAAATGGCCTCCATTTCTGGCCACTCGCCCTGACCAAGAGGGTGGTGCCCAGCAAGAAATTTGCAAGCTTTGCTGGATTGCTCCAAATCTAAAGCTGCCACTTGTTGTTGTTCTATTTCTCTAGAGTCCCATCATGCTGTTCTCAGATTGCTAAAGTCCATACCTCCTCGGTGTGTTCTTATGGCTGCAGATCTTCACAGCACAGACGCTTTCTTCTGCATGCTGTTCTTTCCCAGTTCAGGGCTCCTTCAAGGCTCTCCCTGAATGGCTACGCCGCCCCCTTTTATCCCAGTTCTCTTCAATGCTCACAGCTGCAGCCCATCAAGGACAACCAGGACCTGTGGGACAGATATTCAAATAGAATCCATTTCCTCTACTCTAGCCAGTAAGTACTACCCTACAAGTCCTCAGAACCCCAAAGGCCACCTTTCATCTGACACCCAGACCCTGGGGAAAGGACTTCTTTTTCCCATGGCAAATGGCCTCCCTTGGCAGCCACTCACCCTGGCAGAAAGTGGGAGCCTAGCTAGAATGATGCAATCGTTGCTGGATTTTTCCAAAAGAAAAGCTGGCAGCAACTAGGGCCCTGGAAGTACTTAGAGCCTCAAACGCCACCTTGAACATATTACTGAGACCCTGGGGAAAGGACTTCGTTTTTCCCATGGAAAATGGCCTTCATTTGTGGCCACTTGGCCTGGCAGGCAGGGCAGTGCCAAGCCAGGAATCTACAAACTGTGCTGGATCCTTCCAGAACAAAAGCTGCCAGCAACTAGGACCCTGCAAGTCCTTACAGCCCCAGATGCCACCAGTCATCTGACACCCAGAGCCTGGGCCAATGACTTCGTTTTCCCCATGGAAAATGGCCTCCATTTCTGGCCACTCGCCCTGACCAAGAGGGTGGTGCCCAGCAAGAAATTTGCAAGCTTTGCTGGATTGCTCCAAATCGAAAGCTGCCACTTGTTGTTGTTCTATTTCTCTAGAGTCCCATCATGCTGTTCTCAGATTGCTAAAGTCCATACCTCCTCGGTGTGTTCTTATGGCTGCAGGTCTTCACAGCACAGACGCTTTCTTCTGCATGCTGTTCTTTCCCAGTTCAGGGCTCCTTCAAGGCTCTCCCTGAATGGCTAAGCCGCCCCCTTTTATCCCAGTTCTCTTCAATGCTCACAGCTGCAGCCCATCAAGGACAACCAGGACCTGTGGGACAGATATTCAAATAGAATCCATTTCCTCTACTCTAGCCAGTAAGTACTACCCTACAAGTCCTCAGAACCCCAAAGGCCACCTTTCATCTGACACCCAGACCCTGGGGAAAGGACTTCTTTTTCCCATGGCAAATGGCCTCCCTTGGCAGCCACTCACCCTGGCAGAAAGTGGGAGCCTAGCTAGAATGATGCAATCGTTGCTGGATTTTTCCAAAAGAAAAGCTGGCAGCAACTAGGGCCCTGGAAGTACTTAGAGCCTCAAACGCCACCTTGAACATATTACTGAGACCCTGGGGAAAGGACTTCGTTTTTCCCATGGAAAATGGCCTTCATTTCTGGCCACTTGGCCTGGCAGGCAGGGCAGTGCCAAGCCAGGAATCTACAAACTGTGCTGGATCCTTCCAGAACGAAAGCTGCCAGCAACTAGGACCCTGCAAGTCCTTACAGCCCCAGATGCCACCTGTCATCTGACACCCAGAGCCTGGGCCAATGACTTCGTTTTCCCCATGGAAAATGGCCTCCATTTCTGGCCACTCGCCCTGACCAAGAGGGTGGTGCCCAGCAAGAAATTTGCAAGCTTTGCTGGATTGCTCCAAATCTAAAGCTGCCACTTGTTGTTGTTCTATTTCTCTAGAGTCCCATCATGCTGTTCTCAGATTGCTAAAGTCCATACCTCCTCGGTGTGTTCTTATGGCTGCAGATCTTCACAGCACAGACGCTTTCTTCTGCATGCTGTTCTTTCCCAGTTCAGGGCTCCTTCAAGGCTCTCCCTGAATGGCTACGCCGCCCCCTTTTATCCCAGTTCTCTTCAATGCTCACAGCTGCAGCCCATCAAGGACAACCAGGACCTGTGGGACAGATATTCAAATAGAATCCATTTCCTCTACTCTAGCCAGTAAGTACTACCCTACAAGTCCTCAGAACCCCAAAGGCCACCTTTCATCTGACACCCAGACCCTGGGGAAAGGACTTCTTTTTCCCATGGCAAATGGCCTCCCTTGGCAGCCACTCACCCTGGCAGAAAGTGGGAGCCTAGCTAGAATGATGCAATCGTTGCTGGATTTTTCCAAAAGAAAAGCTGGCAGCAACTAGGGCCCTGGAAGTACTTAGAGCCTCAAACGCCACCTTGAACATATTACTGAGACCCTGGGGAAAGGACTTCGTTTTTCCCATGGAAAATGGCCTTCATTTCTGGCCACTTGGCCTGGCAGGCAGGGCAGTGCCAAGCCAGGAATCTACAAACTGTGCTGGATCCTTCCAGAACAAAAGCTGCCAGCAACTAGGACCCTGCAAGTCCTTACAGCCCCAGATGCCACCAGTCATCTGACACCCAGAGCCTGGGCCAATGACTTCGTTTTCCCCATGGAAAATGGCCTCCATTTCTGGCCACTCGCCCTGACCAAGAGGGTGGTGCCCAGCAAGAAATTTGCAAGCTTTGCTGGATTGCTCCAAATCGAAAGCTGCCACTTGTTGTTGTTCTATTTCTCTAGAGTCCCATCATGCTGTTCTCAGATTGCTAAAGTCCATACCTCCTCGGTGTGTTCTTATGGCTGCAGGTCTTCACAGCACAGACGCTTTCTTCTGCATGCTGTTCTTTCCCAGTTCAGGGCTCCTTCAAGGCTCTCCCTGAATGGCTAAGCCGCCCCCTTTTATCCCAGTTCTCTTCAATGCTCACAGCTGCAGCCCATCAAGGACAACCAGGACCTGTGGGGCAAAGCCTCTAGACAGATATTCAAATAGAATCCATTTCCTCTACTCTAGCCAGTAAGTACTACCCTACAAGTCCTCAGAACCCCAAAGGCCACCTTTCATCTGACACCCAGACCCTGGGGAAAGGACTTCTTTTTCCCATGGCAAATGGCCTCCCTTGGCAGCCACTCACCCTGGCAGAAAGTGGGAGCCTAGCTAGAATGATGCAATCGTTGCTGGATTTTTCCAAAAGAAAAGCTGCCAGCAACTAGGGCCCTGGAAGTACTTAGAGCCTCAAACGCCACCTTGAACATATTACTGAGACCCTGGGGAAAGGACTTTGTTTTTCCCATGGAAAATGGCCTTCATTTGTGGCCACTTGGCCTGGCAGGCAGGGCAGTGCCAAGCCAGGAATCTACAAACTGTGCTGGATCCTTCCAGAACAAAAGCTGCCAGCAACTAGGACCCTGCAAGTCCTTACAGCCCCAGATGCCACCAGTCATCTGACACCCAGAGCCTGGGCCAATGACTTCGTTTTCCCCATGGAAAATGGCCTCCATTTCTGGCCACTCGCCCTGACCAAGAGGGTGGTGCCCAGCAAGAAATTTGCAAGCTTTGCTGGATTGCTCCAAATCGAAAGCTGCCACTTGTTGTTGTTTTATTTCTCTAGAGTCCCATAATGCTGTTCTCAGATTGCTAAAGTCCATACCTCCTCGGTGTGTTCTTATGGCTGCAGATCTTCACAGCACAGACGCTTTCTTCTGCATGCTGTTCTTTCCCAGTTCAGGGCTCCTTCAAGGCTCTCCCTGAATGGCTACGCCGCCCCCTTTTATCCCAGTTCTCTTCAATGCTCACAGCTGCAGCCCATCAAGGACAACCAGGACCTGTGGGGCAAAGCCTCTAGACAGATATTCAAATAGAATCCATTTCCTCTACTCTAGCCAGTAAGTACTACCCTACAAGTCCTCAGAACCCCAAAGGCCACCTTTCATCTGACACCCAGACCCTGGGGAAAGGACTTCTTTTTCCCATGGCAAATGGCCTCCCTTGGCAGCCACTCACCCTGGCAGAAAGTGGGAGCCTAGCTAGAATGATGCAATCGTTGCTGGATTTTTCCAAAAGAAAAGCTGGCAGCAACTAGGGCCCTGGAAGTACTTAGAGCCTCAAACGCCACCTTGAACATATTACTGAGACCCTGGGGAAAGGACTTCGTTTTTCCCATGGAAAATGGCCTTCATTTCTGGCCACTTGGCCTGGCAGGCAGGGCAGTGCCAAGCCAGGAATCTACAAACTGTGCTGGATCCTTCCAGAACGAAAGCTGCCAGCAACTAGGACCCTGCAAGTCCTTACAGCCCCAGATGCCACCAGTCATCTGACACCCAGAGCCTGGGCCAATGACTTCGTTTTCCCCATGGAAAATGGCCTCCATTTCTGGCCACTCGCCCTGACCAAGAGGGTGGTGCCCAGCAAGAAATTTGCAAGCTTTGCTGGATTGCTCCAAATCGAAAGCTGCCACTTGTTGTTGTTCTATTTCTCTAGAGTCCCATCATGCTGTTCTCAGATTGCTAAAGTCCATACCTCCTCGGTGTGTTCTTATGGCTGCAGATCTTCACAGCACAGACGCTTTCTTCTGCATGCTGTTCTTTCCCAGTTCAGGGCTCCTTCAAGGCTCTCCCTGAATGGCTAAGCCGCCCCCTTTTATCCCAGTTCTCTTCAATGCTCACAGCTGCAGCCCATCAAGGACAACCAGGACCTGTGGGGCAAAGCCTCTAGACAGATATTCAAATAGAATCCATTTCCTCTACTCTAGCCAGTAAGTACTACCCTACAAGTCCTCAGAACCCCAAAGGCCACCTTTCATCTGACACCCAGACCCTGGGGAAAGGACTTCTTTTTCCCATGGCAAATGGCCTCCCTTGGCAGCCACTCACCCTGGCAGAAAGTGGGAGCCTAGCTAGAATGATGCAATCGTTGCTGGATTTTTCCAAAAGAAAAGCTGGCAGCAACTAGGGCCCTGGAAGTACTTAGAGCCTCAAACGCCACCTTGAACATATTACTGAGACCCTGGGGAAAGGACTTCGTTTTTCCCATGGAAAATGGCCTTCATTTGTGGCCACTTGGCCTGGCAGGCAGGGCAGTGCCAAGCCAGGAATCTACAAACTGTGCTGGATCCTTCCAGAACGAAAGCTGCCAGCAACTAGGACCCTGCAAGTCCTTACAGCCCCAGATGCCACCAGTCATCTGACACCCAGAGCCTGGGCCAATGACTTCGTTTTCCCCATGGAAAATGGCCTCCATTTCTGGCCACTCGCCCTGACCAAGAGGGTGGTGCCCAGCAAGAAATTTGCAAGCTTTGCTGGATTGCTCCAAATCTAAAGCTGCCACTTGTTGTTGTTCTATTTCTCTAGAGTCCCATCATGCTGTTCTCAGATTGCTAAAGTCCATACCTCCTCGGTGTGTTCTTATGGCTGCAGATCTTCACAGCACAGACGCTTTCTTCTGCATGCTGTTCTTTCCCAGTTCAGGGCTCCTTCAAGGCTCTCCCTGAATGGCTAAGCCGCCCCCTTTTATCCCAGTTCTCTTCAATGCTCACAGCTGCAGCCCATCAAGGACAACCAGGACCTGTGGGGCAAAGCCTCTAGACAGATATTCAAATAGAATCCATTTCCTCTACTCTAGCCAGTAAGTACTACCCTACAAGTCCTCAGAACCCCAAAGGCCACCTTTCATCTGACACCCAGACCCTGGGGAAAGGACTTCTTTTTCCCATGGCAAATGGCCTCCCTTGGCAGCCACTCACCCTGGCAGAAAGTGGGAGCCTAGCTAGAATGATGCAATCGTTGCTGGATTTTTCCAAAAGAAAAGCTGGCAGCAACTAGGGCCCTGGAAGTACTTAGAGCCTCAAACGCCACCTTGAACATATTACTGAGACCCTGGGGAAAGGACTTCGTTTTTCCCATGGAAAATGGCCTTCATTTCTGGCCACTTGGCCTGGCAGGCAGGGCAGTGCCAAGCCAGGAATCTACAAACTGTGCTGGATCCTTCCAGAACGAAAGCTGCCAGCAACTAGGACCCTGCAAGTCCTTACAGCCCCAGATGCCACCAGTCATCTGACACCCAGAGCCTGGGCCAATGACTTCGTTTTCCCCATGGAAAATGGCCTCCATTTCTGGCCACTCGCCCTGACCAAGAGGGTGGTGCCCAGCAAGAAATTTGCAAGCTTTGCTGGATTGCTCCAAATCTAAAGCTGCCACTTGTTGTTGTTCTATTTCTCTAGAGTCCCATCATGCTGTTCTCAGATTGCTAAAGTCCATACCTCCTCGGTGTGTTCTTATGGCTGCAGATCTTCACAGCACAGACGCTTTCTTCTGCATGCTGTTCTTTCCCAGTTCAGGGCTCCTTCAAGGCTCTCCCTGAATGGCTACGCCGCCCCCTTTTATCCCAGTTCTCTTCAATGCTCACAGCTGCAGCCCATCAAGGACAACCAGGACCTGTGGGACAGATATTCAAATAGAATCCATTTCCTCTACTCTAGCCAGTAAGTACTACCCTACAAGTCCTCAGAACCCCAAAGGCCACCTTTCATCTGACACCCAGACCCTGGGGAAAGGACTTCTTTTTCCCATGGCAAATGGCCTCCCTTGGCAGCCACTCACCCTGGCAGAAAGTGGGAGCCTAGCTAGAATGATGCAATCGTTGCTGGATTTTTCCAAAAGAAAAGCTGGCAGCAACTAGGGCCCTGGAAGTACTTAGAGCCTCAAACGCCACCTTGAACATATTACTGAGACCCTGGGGAAAGGACTTCGTTTTTCCCATGGAAAATGGCCTTCATTTCTGGCCACTTGGCCTGGCAGGCAGGGCAGTGCCAAGCCAGGAATCTACAAACTGTGCTGGATCCTTCCAGAACGAAAGCTGCCAGCAACTAGGACCCTGCAAGTCCTTACAGCCCCAGATGCCACCAGTCATCTGACACCCAGAGCCTGGGCCAATGACTTCGTTTTCCCCATGGAAAATGGCCTCCATTTCTGGCCACTCGCCCTGACCAAGAGGGTGGTGCCCAGCAAGAAATTTGCAAGCTTTGCTGGATTGCTCCAAATCTAAAGCTGCCACTTGTTGTTGTTCTATTTCTCTAGAGTCCCATCATGCTGTTCTCAGATTGCTAAAGTCCATACCTCCTCGGTGTGTTCTTATGGCTGCAGATCTTCACAGCACAGACGCTTTCTTCTGCATGCTGTTCTTTCCCAGTTCAGGGCTCCTTCAAGGCTCTCCCTGAATGGCTACGCCGCCCCCTTTTATCCCAGTTCTCTTCAATGCTCACAGCTGCAGCCCATCAAGGACAACCAGGACCTGTGGGACAGATATTCAAATAGAATCCATTTCCTCTACTCTAGCCAGTAAGTACTACCCTACAAGTCCTCAGAACCCCAAAGGCCACCTTTCATCTGACACCCAGACCCTGGGGAAAGGACTTCTTTTTCCCATGGCAAATGGCCTCCCTTGGCAGCCACTCACCCTGGCAGAAAGTGGGAGCCTAGCTAGAATGATGCAATCGTTGCTGGATTTTTCCAAAAGAAAAGCTGGCAGCAACTAGGGCCCTGGAAGTACTTAGAGCCTCAAACGCCACCTTGAACATATTACTGAGACCCTGGGGAAAGGACTTCGTTTTTCCCATGGAAAATGGCCTTCATTTCTGGCCACTTGGCCTGGCAGGCAGGGCAGTGCCAAGCCAGGAATCTACAAACTGTGCTGGATCCTTCCAGAACGAAAGCTGCCAGCAACTAGGACCCTGCAAGTCCTTACAGCCCCAGATGCCACCAGTCATCTGACACCCAGAGCCTGGGCCAATGACTTCGTTTTCCCCATGGAAAATGGCCTCCATTTCTGGCCACTCGCCCTGACCAAGAGGGTGGTGCCCAGCAAGAAATTTGCAAGCTTTGCTGGATTGCTCCAAATCTAAAGCTGCCACTTGTTGTTGTTCTATTTCTCTAGAGTCCCATCATGCTGTTCTCAGATTGCTAAAGTCCATACCTCCTCGGTGTGTTCTTATGGCTGCAGATCTTCACAGCACAGACGCTTTCTTCTGCATGCTGTTCTTTCCCAGTTCAGGGCTCCTTCAAGGCTCTCCCTGAATGGCTACGCCGCCCCCTTTTATCCCAGTTCTCTTCAATGCTCACAGCTGCAGCCCATCAAGGACAACCAGGACCTGTGGGGCAAAGCCTCTAGACAGATATTCAAATAGAATCCATTTCCTCTACTCTAGCCAGTAAGTACTACCCTACAAGTCCTCAGAACCCCAAAGGCCACCTTTCATCTGACACCCAGACCCTGGGGAAAGGACTTCTTTTTCCCATGGCAAATGGCCTCCCTTGGCAGCCACTCACCCTGGCAGAAAGTGGGAGCCTAGCTAGAATGATGCAATCGTTGCTGGATTTTTCCAAAAGAAAAGCTGGCAGCAACTAGGGCCCTGGAAGTACTTAGAGCCTCAAACGCCACCTTGAACATATTACTGAGACCCTGGGGAAAGGACTTCATTTTTCCCATGGAAAATGGCCTTCATTTGTGGCCACTCTGCCTGGCAGGCAGGGCAGTGCCAAGCCAGGAATCTACAAACTGTGCTGGATCCTTCCAGAACGAAAGCTGCCAGCAACTAGGACCCTGCAAGTCCTTACAGCCCCAGATGCCACCAGTCATCTGACACCCAGAGCCTGGGCCAATGACTTCGTTTTCCCCATGGAAAATGGCCTCCATTTCTGGCCACTCGCCCTGACCAAGAGGGTGGTGCCCAGCAAGAAATTTGCAAGCTTTGCTGGATTGCTCCAAATCTAAAGCTGCCACTTGTTGTTGTTCTATTTCTCTAGAGTCCCATCATGCTGTTCTCAGATTGCTAAAGTCCATACCTCCTCGGTGTGTTCTTATGGCTGCAGATCTTCACAGCACAGACGCTTTCTTCTGCATGCTGTTCTTTCCCAGTTCAGGGCTCCTTCAAGGCTCTCCCTGAATGGCTACGCCGCCCCCTTTTATCCCAGTTCTCTTCAATGCTCACAGCTGCAGCCCATCAAGGACAACCAGGACCTGTGGGACAGATATTCAAATAGAATCCATTTCCTCTACTCTAGCCAGTAAGTACTACCCTACAAGTCCTCAGAACCCCAAAGGCCACCTTTCATCTGACACCCAGACCCTGGGGAAAGGACTTCTTTTTCCCATGGCAAATGGCCTCCCTTGGCAGCCACTCACCCTGGCAGAAAGTGGGAGCCTAGCTAGAATGATGCAATCGTTGCTGGATTTTTCCAAAAGAAAAGCTGGCAGCAACTAGGGCCCTGGAAGTACTTAGAGCCTCAAACGCCACCTTGAACATATTACTGAGACCCTGGGGAAAGGACTTCGTTTTTCCCATGGAAAATGGCCTTCATTTCTGGCCACTTGGCCTGGCAGGCAGGGCAGTGCCAAGCCAGGAATCTACAAACTGTGCTGGATCCTTCCAGAACGAAAGCTGCCAGCAACTAGGACCCTGCAAGTCCTTACAGCCCCAGATGCCACCAGTCATCTGACACCCAGAGCCTGGGCCAATGACTTCGTTTTCCCCATGGAAAATGGCCTCCATTTCTGGCCACTCGCCCTGACCAAGAGGGTGGTGCCCAGCAAGAAATTTGCAAGCTTTGCTGGATTGCTCCAAATCTAAAGCTGCCACTTGTTGTTGTTCTATTTCTCTAGAGTCCCATCATGCTGTTCTCAGATTGCTAAAGTCCATACCTCCTCGGTGTGTTCTTATGGCTGCAGATCTTCACAGCACAGACGCTTTCTTCTGCATGCTGTTCTTTCCCAGTTCAGGGCTCCTTCAAGGCTCTCCCTGAATGGCTACGCCGCCCCCTTTTATCCCAGTTCTCTTCAATGCTCACAGCTGCAGCCCATCAAGGACAACCAGGACCTGTGGGGCAAAGCCTCTAGACAGATATTCAAATAGAATCCATTTCCTCTACTCTAGCCAGTAAGTACTACCCTACAAGTCCTCAGAACCCCAAAGGCCACCTTTCATCTGACACCCAGACCCTGGGGAAAGGACTTCTTTTTCCCATGGCAAATGGCCTCCCTTGGCAGCCACTCACCCTGGCAGAAAGTGGGAGCCTAGCTAGAATGATGCAATCGTTGCTGGATTTTTCCAAAAGAAAAGCTGGCAGCAACTAGGGCCCTGGAAGTACTTAGAGCCTCAAACGCCACCTTGAACATATTACTGAGACCCTGGGGAAAGGACTTCATTTTTCCCATGGAAAATGGCCTTCATTTGTGGCCACTCTGCCTGGCAGGCAGGGCAGTGCCAAGCCAGGAATCTACAAACTGTGCTGGATCCTTCCAGAACGAAAGCTGCCAGCAACTAGGACCCTGCAAGTCCTTACAGCCCCAGATGCCACCAGTCATCTGACACCCAGAGCCTGGGCCAATGACTTCGTTTTCCCCATGGAAAATGGCCTCCATTTCTGGCCACTCGCCCTGACCAAGAGGGTGGTGCCCAGCAAGAAATTTGCAAGCTTTGCTGGATTGCTCCAAATCGAAAGCTGCCACTTGTTGTTGTTCTATTTCTCTAGAGTCCCATCATGCTGTTCTCAGATTGCTAAAGTCCATACCTCCTCGGTGTGTTCTTATGGCTGCAGATCTTCACAGCACAGACGCTTTCTTCTGCATGCTGTTCTTTCCCAGTTCAGGGCTCCTTCAAGGCTCTCCCTGAATGGCTAAGCCGCCCCCTTTTATCCCAGTTCTCTTCAATGCTCACAGCTGCAGCCCATCAAGGACAACCAGGACCTGTGGGGCAAAGCCTCTAGACAGATATTCAAATAGAATCCATTTCCTCTACTCTAGCCAGTAAGTACTACCCTACAAGTCCTCAGAACCCCAAAGGCCACCTTTCATCTGACACCCAGACCCTGGGGAAAGGACTTCTCTTTCCCATGGCAAATGGCCTCCCTTGGCAGCCACTCACCCTGGCAGAAAGTGGGAGCCTAGCTAGAATGATGCAATCGTTGCTGGATTTTTCCAAAAGAAAAGCTGGCAGCAACTAGGGCCCTGGAAGTACTTAGAGCCTCAAACGCCACCTTGAACATATTACTGAGACCCTGGGGAAAGGACTTTGTTTTTCCCATGGAAAATGGCCTTCATTTGTGGCCACTTGGCCTGGCAGGCAGGGCAGTGCCAAGCCAGGAATCTACAAACTGTGCTGGATCCTTCCAGAACGAAAGCTGCCAGCAACTAGGACCCTGCAAGTCCTTACAGCCCCAGATGCCACCAGTCATCTGACACCCAGAGCCTGGGCCAATGACTTCGTTTTCCCCATGGAAAATGGCCTCCATTTCTGGCCACTCGCCCTGACCAAGAGGGTGGTGCCCAGCAAGAAATTTGCAAGCTTTGCTGGATTGCTCCAAATCGAAAGCTGCCACTTGTTGTTGTTCTATTTCTCTAGAGTCCCATCATGCTGTTCTCAGATTGCTAAAGTCCATACCTCCTCGGTGTGTTCTTATGGCTGCAGATCTTCACAGCACAGACGCTTTCTTCTGCATGCTGTTCTTTCCCAGTTCAGGGCTCCTTCAAGGCTCTCCCTGAATGGCTAAGCCGCCCCCTTTTATCCCAGTTCTCTTCAATGCTCACAGCTGCAGCCCATCAAGGACAACCAGGACCTGTGGGGCAAAGCCTCTAGACAGATAT
Organism: Agelaius phoeniceus; assembly: GCF_051311805.1. Taxonomy (NCBI): domain Eukaryota; kingdom Metazoa; phylum Chordata; class Aves; order Passeriformes; family Icteridae; genus Agelaius; species Agelaius phoeniceus. The sequence goes on along the minus strand of NC_135279.1, from coordinate 19,921,287 downwards.
TCAAATAGAATCCATTTCCTCTACTCTAGCCAGTAAGTACTACCCTACAAGTCCTCAGAACCCCAAAGGCCACCTTTCATCTGACACCCAGACCCTGGGGAAAGGACTTCTTTTTCCCATGGCAAATGGCCTCCCTTGGCAGCCACTCACCCTGGCAGAAAGTGGGAGCCTAGCTAGAATGATGCAATCGTTGCTGGATTTTTCCAAAAGAAAAGCTGGCAGCAACTAGGGCCCTGGAAGTACTTAGAGCCTCAAACGCCACCTTGAACATATTACTGAGACCCTGGGGAAAGGACTTCGTTTTTCCCATGGAAAATGGCCTTCATTTCTGGCCACTTGGCCTGGCAGGCAGGGCAGTGCCAAGCCAGGAATCTACAAACTGTGCTGGATCCTTCCAGAACGAAAGCTGCCAGCAACTAGGACCCTGCAAGTCCTTACAGCCCCAGATGCCACCAGTCATCTGACACCCAGAGCCTGGGCCAATGACTTCGTTTTCCCCATGGAAAATGGCCTCCATTTCTGGCCACTCGCCCTGACCAAGAGGGTGGTGCCCAGCAAGAAATTTGCAAGCTTTGCTGGATTGCTCCAAATCGAAAGCTGCCACTTGTTGTTGTTCTATTTCTCTAGAGTCCCATCATGCTGTTCTCAGATTGCTAAAGTCCATACCTCCTCGGTGTGTTCTTATGGCTGCAGATCTTCACAGCACAGACGCTTTCTTCTGCATGCTGTTCTTTCCCAGTTCAGGGCTCCTTCAAGGCTCTCCCTGAATGGCTAAGCCGCCCCCTTTTATCCCAGTTCTCTTCAATGCTCACAGCTGCAGCCCATCAAGGACAACCAGGACCTGTGGGGCAAAGCCTCTAGACAGATATTCAAATAGAATCCATTTCCTCTACTCTAGCCAGTAAGTACTACCCTACAAGTCCTCAGAACCCCAAAGGCCACCTTTCATCTGACACCCAGACCCTGGGGAAAGGACTTCTTTTTCCCATGGCAAATGGCCTCCCTTGGCAGCCACTCACCCTGGCAGAAAGTGGGAGCCTAGCTAGAATGATGCAATCGTTGCTGGATTTTTCCAAAAGAAAAGCTGGCAGCAACTAGGGCCCTGGAAGTACTTAGAGCCTCAAACGCCACCTTGAACATATTACTGAGACCCTGGGGAAAGGACTTCGTTTTTCCCATGGAAAATGGCCTTCATTTGTGGCCACTTGGCCTGGCAGGCAGGGCAGTGCCAAGCCAGGAATCTACAAACTGTGCTGGATCCTTCCAGAACGAAAGCTGCCAGCAACTAGGACCCTGCAAGTCCTTACAGCCCCAGATGCCACCAGTCATCTGACACCCAGAGCCTGGGCCAATGACTTCGTTTTCCCCATGGAAAATGGCCTCCATTTCTGGCCACTCGCCCTGACCAAGAGGGTGGTGCCCAGCAAGAAATTTGCAAGCTTTGCTGGATTGCTCCAAATCTAAAGCTGCCACTTGTTGTTGTTCTATTTCTCTAGAGTCCCATCATGCTGTTCTCAGATTGCTAAAGTCCATACCTCCTCGGTGTGTTCTTATGGCTGCAGATCTTCACAGCACAGACGCTTTCTTCTGCATGCTGTTCTTTCCCAGTTCAGGGCTCCTTCAAGGCTCTCCCTGAATGGCTACGCCGCCCCCTTTTATCCCAGTTCTCTTCAATGCTCACAGCTGCAGCCCATCAAGGACAACCAGGACCTGTGGGACAGATATTCAAATAGAATCCATTTCCTCTACTCTAGCCAGTAAGTACTACCCTACAAGTCCTCAGAACCCCAAAGGCCACCTTTCATCTGACACCCAGACCCTGGGGAAAGGACTTCTTTTTCCCATGGCAAATGGCCTCCCTTGGCAGCCACTCACCCTGGCAGAAAGTGGGAGCCTAGCTAGAATGATGCAATCGTTGCTGGATTTTTCCAAAAGAAAAGCTGGCAGCAACTAGGGCCCTGGAAGTACTTAGAGCCTCAAACGCCACCTTGAACATATTACTGAGACCCTGGGGAAAGGACTTCGTTTTTCCCATGGAAAATGGCCTTCATTTCTGGCCACTTGGCCTGGCAGGCAGGGCAGTGCCAAGCCAGGAATCTACAAACTGTGCTGGATCCTTCCAGAACGAAAGCTGCCAGCAACTAGGACCCTGCAAGTCCTTACAGCCCCAGATGCCACCAGTCATCTGACACCCAGAGCCTGGGCCAATGACTTCGTTTTCCCCATGGAAAATGGCCTCCATTTCTGGCCACTCGCCCTGACCAAGAGGGTGGTGCCCAGCAAGAAATTTGCAAGCTTTGCTGGATTGCTCCAAATCTAAAGCTGCCACTTGTTGTTGTTCTATTTCTCTAGAGTCCCATCATGCTGTTCTCAGATTGCTAAAGTCCATACCTCCTCGGTGTGTTCTTATGGCTGCAGATCTTCACAGCACAGACGCTTTCTTCTGCATGCTGTTCTTTCCCAGTTCAGGGCTCCTTCAAGGCTCTCCCTGAATGGCTACGCCGCCCCCTTTTATCCCAGTTCTCTTCAATGCTCACAGCTGCAGCCCATCAAGGACAACCAGGACCTGTGGGACAGATATTCAAATAGAATCCATTTCCTCTACTCTAGCCAGTAAGTACTACCCTACAAGTCCTCAGAACCCCAAAGGCCACCTTTCATCTGACACCCAGACCCTGGGGAAAGGACTTCTTTTTCCCATGGCAAATGGCCTCCCTTGGCAGCCACTCACCCTGGCAGAAAGTGGGAGCCTAGCTAGAATGATGCAATCGTTGCTGGATTTTTCCAAAAGAAAAGCTGGCAGCAACTAGGGCCCTGGAAGTACTTAGAGCCTCAAACGCCACCTTGAACATATTACTGAGACCCTGGGGAAAGGACTTTGTTTTTCCCATGGAAAATGGCCTTCATTTCTGGCCACTTGGCCTGGCAGGCAGGGCAGTGCCAAGCCAGGAATCTACAAACTGTGCTGGATCCTTCCAGAACGAAAGCTGCCAGCAACTAGGACCCTGCAAGTCCTTACAGCCCCAGATGCCACCAGTCATCTGACACCCAGAGCCTGGGCCAATGACTTCGTTTTCCCCATGGAAAATGGCCTCCATTTCTGGCCACTCGCCCTGACCAAGAGGGTGGTGCCCAGCAAGAAATTTGCAAGCTTTGCTGGATTGCTCCAAATCTAAAGCTGCCACTTGTTGTTGTTCTATTTCTCTAGAGTCCCATCATGCTGTTCTCAGATTGCTAAAGTCCATACCTCCTCGGTGTGTTCTTATGGCTGCAGATCTTCACAGCACAGACGCTTTCTTCTGCATGCTGTTCTTTCCCAGTTCAGGGCTCCTTCAAGGCTCTCCCTGAATGGCTACGCCGCCCCCTTTTATCCCAGTTCTCTTCAATGCTCACAGCTGCAGCCCATCAAGGACAACCAGGACCTGTGGGGCAAAGCCTCTAGACAGATATTCAAATAGAATCCATTTCCTCTACTCTAGCCAGTAAGTACTACCCTACAAGTCCTCAGAACCCCAAAGGCCACCTTTCATCTGACACCCAGACCCTGGGGAAAGGACTTCTTTTTCCCATGGCAAATGGCCTCCCTTGGCAGCCACTCACCCTGGCAGAAAGTGGGAGCCTAGCTAGAATGATGCAATCGTTGCTGGATTTTTCCAAAAGAAAAGCTGGCAGCAACTAGGGCCCTGGAAGTACTTAGAGCCTCAAACGCCACCTTGAACATATTACTGAGACCCTGGGGAAAGGACTTCGTTTTTCCCATGGAAAATGGCCTTCATTTGTGGCCACTTGGCCTGGCAGGCAGGGCAGTGCCAAGCCAGGAATCTACAAACTGTGCTGGATCCTTCCAGAACGAAAGCTGCCAGCAACTAGGACCCTGCAAGTCCTTACAGCCCCAGATGCCACCAGTCATCTGACACCCAGAGCCTGGGCCAATGACTTCGTTTTCCCCATGGAAAATGGCCTCCATTTCTGGCCACTCGCCCTGACCAAGAGGGTGGTGCCCAGCAAGAAATTTGCAAGCTTTGCTGGATTGCTCCAAATCGAAAGCTGCCACTTGTTGTTGTTTTATTTCTCTAGAGTCCCATCATGCTGTTCTCAGATTGCTAAAGTCCATACCTCCTCGGTGTGTTCTTATGGCTGCAGATCTTCACAGCACAGACGCTTTCTTCTGCATGCTGTTCTTTCCCAGTTCAGGGCTCCTTCAAGGCTCTCCCTGAATGGCTACGCCGCCCCCTTTTATCCCAGTTCTCTTCAATGCTCACAGCTGCAGCCCATCAAGGACAACCAGGACCTGTGGGGCAAAGCCTCTAGACAGATATTCAAATAGAATCCATTTCCTCTACTCTAGCCAGTAAGTACTACCCTACAAGTCCTCAGAACCCCAAAGGCCACCTTTCATCTGACACCCAGACCCTGGGGAAAGGACTTCTTTTTCCCATGGCAAATGGCCTCCCTTGGCAGCCACTCACCCTGGCAGAAAGTGGGAGCCTAGCTAGAATGATGCAATCGTTGCTGGATTTTTCCAAAAGAAAAGCTGGCAGCAACTAGGGCCCTGGAAGTACTTAGAGCCTCAAACGCCACCTTGAACATATTACTGAGACCCTGGGGAAAGGACTTCGTTTTTCCCATGGAAAATGGCCTTCATTTCTGGCCACTTGGCCTGGCAGGCAGGGCAGTGCCAAGCCAGGAATCTACAAACTGTGCTGGATCCTTCCAGAACGAAAGCTGCCAGCAACTAGGACCCTGCAAGTCCTTAGAGCCCCAGATGCCACCTGTCATCTGACACCCAGAGCCTGGGCCAATGACTTCGTTTTCCCCATGGAAAATGGCCTCCATTTCTGGCCACTCGCCCTGACCAAGAGGGTGGTGCCCAGCAAGAAATTTGCAAGCTTTGCTGGATTGCTCCAAATCGAAAGCTGCCACTTGTTGTTGTTCTATTTCTCTAGAGTCCCATCATGCTGTTCTCAGATTGCTAAAGTCCATACCTCCTCGGTGTGTTCTTATGGCTGCAGATCTTCACAGCACAGACGCTTTCTTCTGCATGCTGTTCTTTCCCAGTTCAGGGCTCCTTCAAGGCTCTCCCTGAATGGCTACGCCGCCCCCTTTTATCCCAGTTCTCTTCAATGCTCACAGCTGCAGCCCATCAAGGACAACCAGGACCTGTGGGGCAAAGCCTCTAGACAGATATTCAAATAGAATCCATTTCCTCTACTCTAGCCAGTAAGTACTACCCTACAAGTCCTCAGAACCCCAAAGGCCACCTTTCATCTGACACCCAGACCCTGGGGAAAGGACTTCTTTTTCCCATGGCAAATGGCCTCCCTTGGCAGCCACTCACCCTGGCAGAAAGTGGGAGCCTAGCTAGAATGATGCAATCGTTGCTGGATTTTTCCAAAAGAAAAGCTGGCAGCAACTAGGGCCCTGGAAGTACTTAGAGCCTCAAACGCCACCTTGAACATATTACTGAGACCCTGGGGAAAGGACTTCGTTTTTCCCATGGAAAATGGCCTTCATTTCTGGCCACTTGGCCTGGCAGGCAGGGCAGTGCCAAGCCAGGAATCTACAAACTGTGCTGGATCCTTCCAGAACGAAAGCTGCCAGCAACTAGGACCCTGCAAGTCCTTAGAGCCCCAGATGCCACCAGTCATCTGACACCCAGAGCCTGGGCCAATGACTTCGTTTTCCCCATGGAAAATGGCCTCCATTTCTGGCCACTCGCCCTGACCAAGAGGGTGGTGCCCAGCAAGAAATTTGCAAGCTTTGCTGGATTGCTCCAAATCTAAAGCTGCCACTTGTTGTTCTTCTATTTCTCTAGAGTCCCATCATGCTGTTCTCAGATTGCTAAAGTCCATACCTCCTCGGTGTGTTCTTATGGCTGCAGATCTTCACAGCACAGACGCTTTCTTCTGCATGCTGTTCTTTCCCAGTTCAGGGCTCCTTCAAGGCTCTCCCTGAATGGCTAAGCCGCCCCCTTTTATCCCAGTTCTCTTCAATGCTCACAGCTGCAGCCCATCAAGGAAAACCAGGACCTGTGGGGCAAAGCCTCTAGACAGATATTCAAATAGAATCCATTTCCTCTACTCTAGCCAGTAAGTACTACCCTACAAGTCCTCAGAACCCCAAAGGCCACCTTTCATCTGACACCCAGACCCTGGGGAAAGGACTTCTTTTTCCCATGGCAAATGGCCTCCCTTGGCAGCCACTCACCCTGGCAGAAAGTGGGAGCCTAGCTAGAATGATGCAATCGTTGCTGGATTTTTCCAAAAGAAAAGCTGGCAGCAACTAGGGCCCTGGAAGTACTTAGAGCCTCAAACGCCACCTTGAACATATTACTGAGACCCTGGGGAAAGGACTTCGTTTTTCCCATGGAAAATGGCCTTCATTTGTGGCCACTCTACCTGGCAGGCAGGGCAGTGCCAAGCCAGGAATCTACAAACTGTGCTGGATCCTTCCAGAACGAAAGCTGCCAGCAACTAGGACCCTGCAAGTCCTTACAGCCCCAGATGCCACCAGTCATCTGACACCCAGAGCCTGGGCCAATGACTTCGTTTTCCCCATGGAAAATGGCCTCCATTTCTGGCCACTCGCCCTGACCAAGAGGGTGGTGCCCAGCAAGAAATTTGCAAGCTTTGCTGGATTGCTCCAAATCTAAAGCTGCCACTTGTTGTTGTTTTATTTCTCTAGAGTCCCATAATGCTGTTCTCAGATTGCTAAAGTCCATACCTCCTCGGTGTGTTCTTATGGCTGCAGATCTTCACAGCACAGACGCTTTCTTCTGCATGCTGTTCTTTCCCAGTTCAGGGCTCCTTCAAGGCTCTCCCTGAATGGCTAAGCCGCCCCCTTTTATCCCAGTTCTCTTCAATGCTCACAGCTGCAGCCCATCAAGGACAACCAGGACCTGTGGGGCAAAGCCTCTAGACAGATATTCAAATAGAATCCATTTCCTCTACTCTAGCCAGTAAGTACTACCCTACAAGTCCTCAGAACCCCAAAGGCCACCTTTCATCTGACACCCAGACCCTGGGGAAAGGACTTCTTTTTCCCATGGCAAATGGCCTCCCTTGGCAGCCACTCACCCTGGCAGAAAGTGGGAGCCTAGCTAGAATGATGCAATCGTTGCTGGATTTTTCCAAAAGAAAAGCTGGCAGCAACTAGGGCCCTGGAAGTACTTAGAGCCTCAAACGCCACCTTGAACATATTACTGAGACCCTGGGGAAAGGACTTCGTTTTTCCCATGGAAAATGGCCTTCATTTCTGGCCACTTGGCCTGGCAGGCAGGGCAGTGCCAAGCCAGGAATCTACAAACTCTGCTGGATCCTTCCAGAACGAAAGCTGCCAGCAACTAGGACCCTGCAAGTCCTTAGAGCCCCAGATGCCACCAGTCATCTGACACCCAGAGCCTGGGCCAATGACTTCGTTTTCCCCATGGAAAATGGCCTCCATTTCTGGCCACTCGCCCTGACCAAGAGGGTGGTGCCCAGCAAGAAATTTGCAAGCTTTGCTGGATTGCTCCAAATCTAAAGCTGCCACTTGTTGTTGTTCTATTTCTCTAGAGTCCCATCATGCTGTTCTCAGATTGCTAAAGTCCATACCTCCTCGGTGTGTTCTTATGGCTGCAGATCTTCACAGCACAGACGCTTTCTTCTGCATGCTGTTCTTTCCCAGTTCAGGGCTCCTTCAAGGCTCTCCCTGAATGGCTACGCCGCCCCCTTTTATCCCAGTTCTCTTCAATGCTCACAGCTGCAGCCCATCAAGGACAACCAGGACCTGTGGGGCAAAGCCTCTAGACAGATATTCAAATAGAATCCATTTCCTCTACTCTAGCCAGTAAGTACTACCCTACAAGTCCTCAGAACCCCAAAGGCCACCTTTCATCTGACACCCAGACCCTGGGGAAAGGACTTCTTTTTCCCATGGCAAATGGCCTCCCTTGGCAGCCACTCACCCTGGCAGAAAGTGGGAGCCTAGCTAGAATGATGCAATCGTTGCTGGATTTTTCCAAAAGAAAAGCTGGCAGCAACTAGGGCCCTGGAAGTACTTAGAGCCTCAAACGCCACCTTGAACATATTACTGAGACCCTGGGGAAAGGACTTCGTTTTTCCCATGGAAAATGGCCTTCATTTCTGGCCACTTGGCCTGGCAGGCAGGGCAGTGCCAAGCCAGGAATCTACAAACTCTGCTGGATCCTTCCAGAACGAAAGCTGCCAGCAACTAGGACCCTGCAAGTCCTTAGAGCCCCAGATGCCACCTGTCATCTGACACCCAGAGCCTGGGCCAATGACTTCGTTTTCCCCATGGAAAATGGCCTCCATTTCTGGCCACTCGCCCTGACCAAGAGGGTGGTGCCCAGCAAGAAATTTGCAAGCTTTGCTGGATTGCTCCAAATCGAAAGCTGCCACTTGTTGTTGTTCTATTTCTCTAGAGTCCCATCATGCTGTTCTCAGATTGCTAAAGTCCATACCTCCTCGGTGTGTTCTTATGGCTGCAGATCTTCACAGCACAGACGCTTTCTTCTGCATGCTGTTCTTTCCCAGTTCAGGGCTCCTTCAAGGCTCTCCCTGAATGGCTACGCCGCCCCCTTTTATCCCAGTTCTCTTCAATGCTCACAGCTGCAGCCCATCAAGGACAACCAGGACCTGTGGGGCAAAGCCTCTAGACAGATATTCAAATAGAATCCATTTCCTCTACTCTAGCCAGTAAGTACTACCCTACAAGTCCTCAGAACCCCAAAGGCCACCTTTCATCTGACACCCAGACCCTGGGGAAAGGACTTCTTTTTCCCATGGCAAATGGCCTCCCTTGGCAGCCACTCACCCTGGCAGAAAGTGGGAGCCTAGCTAGAATGATGCAATCGTTGCTGGATTTTTCCAAAAGAAAAGCTGGCAGCAACTAGGGCCCTGGAAGTACTTAGAGCCTCAAACGCCACCTTGAACATATTCCTGAGACCCTGGGGAAAGGACTTCGTTTTTCCCATGGAAAATGGCCTTCATTTCTGGCCACTTGGCCTGGCAGGCAGGGCAGTGCCAAGCCAGGAATCTACAAACTGTGCTGGATCCTTCCAGAACGAAAGCTGCCAGCAACTAGGACCCTGCAAGTCCTTAGAGCCCCAGATGCCACCTGTCATCTGACACCCAGAGCCTGGGCCAATGACTTCGTTTTCCCCATGGAAAATGGCCTCCATTTCTGGCCACTCGCCCTGACCAAGAGGGTGGTGCCCAGCAAGAAATTTGCAAGCTTTGCTGGATTGCTCCAAATCGAAAGCTGCCACTTGTTGTTCTTCTATTTCTCTAGAGTCCCATCATGCTGTTCTCAGATTGCTAAAGTCCATACCTCCTCGGTGTGTTCTTATGGCTGCAGATCTTCACAGCACAGACGCTTTCTTCTGCATGCTGTTCTTTCCCAGTTCAGGGCTCCTTCAAGGCTCTCCCTGAATGGCTACGCCGCCCCCTTTTATCCCAGTTCTCTTCAATGCTCACAGCTGCAGCCCATCAAGGACAACCAGGACCTGTGGGGCAAAGCCTCTAGACAGATATTCAAATAGAATCCATTTCCTCTACTCTAGCCAGTAAGTACTACCCTACAAGTCCTCAGAATCCCAAAGGCCACCTTTCATCTGACACCCAGACCCTGGGGAAAGGACTTCTTTTTCCCATGGCAAATGGCCTCCCTTGGCAGCCACTCACCCTGGCAGAAAGTGGGAGCCTAGCTAGAATGATGCAATCGTTGCTGGATTTTTCCAAAAGAAAAGCTGGCAGCAACTAGGGCCCTGGAAGTACTTAGAGCCTCAAACGCCACCTTGAACATATTACTGAGACCCTGGGGAAAGGACTTCGTTTTTCCCATGGAAAATGGCCTTCATTTGTGGCCACTCTGCCTGGCAGGCAGGGCAGTGCCAAGCCAGGAATCTACAAACTGTGCTGGATCCTTCCAGAACGAAAGCTGCCAGCAACTAGGACCCTGCAAGTCCTTACAGCCCCAGATGCCACCAGTCATCTGACACCCAGAGCCTGGGCCAATGACTTCGTTTTCCCCATGGAAAATGGCCTCCATTTCTGGCCACTCGCCCTGACCAAGAGGGTGGTGCCCAGCAAGAAATTTGCAAGCTTTGCTGGATTGCTCCAAATCGAAAGCTGCCACTTGTTGTTGTTCTATTTCTCTAGAGTCCCATCATGCTGTTCTCAGATTGCTAAAGTCCATACCTCCTCGGTGTGTTCTTATGGCTGCAGATCTTCACAGCACAGACGCTTTCTTCTGCATGCTGTTCTTTCCCAGTTCAGGGCTCCTTCAAGGCTCTCCCTGAATGGCTAAGCCGCCCCCTTTTATCCCAGTTCTCTTCAATGCTCACAGCTGCAGCCCATCAAGGACAACCAGGACCTGTGGGGCAAAGCCTCTAGACAGATATTCAAATAGAATCCATTTCCTCTACTCTAGCCAGTAAGTACTACCCTACAAGTCCTCAGAACCCCAAAGGCCACCTTTCATCTGACACCCAGACCCTGGGGAAAGGACTTCTTTTTCCCATGGCAAATGGCCTCCCTTGGCAGCCACTCACCCTGGCAGAAAGTGGGAGCCTAGCTAGAATGATGCAATCGTTGCTGGATTTTTCCAAAAGAAAAGCTGGCAGCAACTAGGGCCCTGGAAGTACTTAGAGCCTCAAACGCCACCTTGAACATATTACTGAGACCCTGGGGAAAGGACTTCGTTTTTCCCATGGAAAATGGCCTTCATTTGTGGCCACTTGGCCTGGCAGGCAGGGCAGTGCCAAGCCAGGAATCTACAAACTCTGCTGGATCCTTCCAGAACGAAAGCTGCCAGCAACTAGGACCCTGCAAGTCCTTAGAGCCCCAGATGCCACCAGTCATCTGACACCCAGAGCCTGGGCCAATGACTTCGTTTTCCCCATGGAAAATGGCCTCCATTTCTGGCCACTCGCCCTGACCAAGAGGGTGGTGCCCAGCAAGAAATTTGCAAGCTTTGCTGGATTGCTCCAAATCGAAAGCTGCCACTTGTTGTTGTTCTATTTCTCTAGAGTCCCATCATGCTGTTCTCAGATTGCTAAAGTCCATACCTCCTCGGTGTGTTCTTATGGCTGCAGATCTTCACAGCACAGACGCTTTCTTCTGCATGCTGTTCTTTCCCAGTTCAGGGCTCCTTCAAGGCTCTCCCTGAATGGCTACGCCGCCCCCTTTTATCCCAGTTCTCTTCAATGCTCACAGCTGCAGCCCATCAAGGACAACCAGGACCTGTGGGGCAAAGCCTCTAGACAGATATTCAAATAGAATCCATTTCCTCTACTCTAGCCAGTAAGTACTACCCTACAAGTCCTCAGAACCCCAAAGGCCACCTTTCATCTGACACCCAGACCCTGGGGAAAGGACTTCTTTTTCCCATGGCAAATGGCCTCCCTTGGCAGCCACTCACCCTGGCAGAAAGTGGGAGCCTAGCTAGAATGATGCAATCGTTGCTGGATTTTTCCAAAAGAAAAGCTGGCAGCAACTAGGGCCCTGGAAGTACTTAGAGCCTCAAACGCCACCTTGAACATATTACTGAGACCCTGGGGAAAGGACTTCGTTTTTCCCATGGAAAATGGCCTTCATTTCTGGCCACTTGGCCTGGCAGGCAGGGCAGTGCCAAGCCAGGAATCTACAAACTCTGCTGGATCCTTCCAGAACGAAAGCTGCCAGCAACTAGGACCCTGCAAGTCCTTACAGCCCCAGATGCCACCTGTCATCTGACACCCAGAGCCTGGGCCAATGACTTCGTTTTCCCCATGGAAAATGGCCTCCATTTCTGGCCACTCGCCCTGACCAAGAGGGTGGTGCCCAGCAAGAAATTTGCAAGCTTTGCTGGATTGCTCCAAATCTAAAGCTGCCACTTGTTGTTGTTCTATTTCTCTAGAGTCCCATCATGCTGTTCTCAGATTGCTAAAGTCCATACCTCCTCGGTGTGTTCTTATGGCTGCAGATCTTCACAGCACAGACGCTTTCTTCTGCATGCTGTTCTTTCCCAGTTCAGGGCTCCTTCAAGGCTCTCCCTGAATGGCTAAGCCGCCCCCTTTTATCCCAGTTCTCTTCAATGCTCACAGCTGCAGCCCATCAAGGACAACCAGGACCTGTGGGGCAAAGCCTCTAGACAGATATTCAAATAGAATCCATTTCCTCTACTCTAGCCAGTAAGTACTACCCTACAAGTCCTCAGAACCCCAAAGGCCACCTTTCATCTGACACCCAGACCCTGGGGAAAGGACTTCTTTTTCCCATGGCAAATGGCCTCCCTTGGCAGCCACTCACCCTGGCAGAAAGTGGGAGCCTAGCTAGAATGATGCAATCGTTGCTGGATTTTTCCAAAAGAAAAGCTGGCAGCAACTAGGGCCCTGGAAGTACTTAGAGCCTCAAACGCCACCTTGAACATATTACTGAGACCCTGGGGAAAGGACTTCGTTTTTCCCATGGAAAATGGCCTTCATTTCTGGCCACTCTGCCTGGCAGGCAGGGCAGTGCCAAGCCAGGAATCTACAAACTCTGCTGGATCCTTCCAGAACGAAAGCTGCCAGCAACTAGGACCCTGCAAGTCCTTACAGCCCCAGATGCCACCAGTCATCTGACACCCAGAGCCTGGGCCAATGACTTCGTTTTCCCCATGGAAAATGGCCTCCATTTCTGGCCACTCGCCCTGACCAAGAGGGTGGTGCCCAGCAAGAAATTTGCAAGCTTTGCTGGATTGCTCCAAATCTAAAGCTGCCACTTGTTGTTCTTCTATTTCTCTAGAGTCCCATAATGCTGTTCTCAGATTGCTAAAGTCCATACCTCCTCGGTGTGTTCTTATGGCTGCAGATCTTCACAGCACAGACGCTTTCTTCTGCATGCTGTTCTTTCCCAGTTCAGGGCTCCTTCAAGGCTCTCCCTGAATGGCTACGCCGCCCCCTTTTATCCCAGTTCTCTTCAATGCTCACAGCTGCAGCCCATCAAGGACAACCAGGACCTGTGGGGCAAAGCCTCTAGACAGATATTCAAATAGAATCCATTTCCTCTACTCTAGCCAGTAAGTACTACCCTACAAGTCCTCAGAACCCCAAAGGCCACCTTTCATCTGACACCCAGACCCTGGGGAAAGGACTTCTTTTTCCCATGGCAAATGGCCTCCCTTGGCAGCCACTCACCCTGGCAGAAAGTGGGAGCCTAGCTAGAATGATGCAATCGTTGCTGGATTTTTCCAAAAGAAAAGCTGCCAGCAACTAGGGCCCTGCAAGTACTTAGAGCCTCAAACGCCACCTTGAACATATTACTGAGACCCTGGGGAAAGGACTTCTTTTTCCCATGGAAAATGGCCTTCATTTCTGGCCACTTGCCCTGGCAGGCAGGGCAGTGCCAAGCCAGGAATCTACAAACTGTGCTGGATCCTTCCAGAACGAAAGCTGCCAGCAACTAGGACCCTGCAAGTCCTTAGAGCCCCAGATGCCACCTGTCATCTGACACCCAGAGCCTGGGCCAATGACTTCGTTTTCCCCATGGAAAATGGCCTCCATTTCTGGCCACTCGCCCTGACCAAGAGGGTGGTGCCCAGCAAGAAATTTGCAAGCTTTGCTGGATTGCTCCAAATCGAAAGCTGCCACTTGTTGTTGTTCTATTTCTCTAGAGTCCCATCATGCTGTTCTCAGATTGCTAAAGTCCATACCTCCTCGGTGTGTTCTTATGGCTGCAGATCTTCACAGCACAGACGCTTTCTTCTGCATGCTGTTCTTTCCCAGTTCAGGGCTCCTTCAAGGCTCTCCCTGAATGGCTACGCCGCCCCCTTTTATCCCAGTTCTCTTCAATGCTCACAGCTGCAGCCCATCAAGGACAACCAGGACCTGTGGGGCAAAGCCTCTAGACAGATATTCAAATAGAATCCATTTCCTCTACTCTAGCCAGTAAGTACTACCCTACAAGTCCTCAGAACCCCAAAGGCCACCTTTCATCTGACACCCAGACCCTGGGGAAAGGACTTCTTTTTCCCATGGCAAATGGCCTCCCTTGGCAGCCACTCACCCTGGCAGAAAGTGGGAGCCTAGCTAGAATGATGCAATCGTTGCTGGATTTTTCCAAAAGAAAAGCTGGCAGCAACTAGGGCCCTGGAAGTACTTAGAGCCTCAAACGCCACCTTGAACATATTACTGAGACCCTGGGGAAAGGACTTCGTTTTTCCCATGGAAAATGGCCTTCATTTCTGGCCACTTGGCCTGGCAGGCAGGGCAGTGCCAAGCCAGGAATCTACAAACTCTGCTGGATCCTTCCAGAACGAAAGCTGCCAGCAACTAGGACCCTGCAAGTCCTTACAGCCCCAGATGCCACCAGTCATCTGACACCCAGAGCCTGGGCCAATGACTTCGTTTTCCCCATGGAAAATGGCCTCCATTTCTGGCCACTCGCCCTGACCAAGAGGGTGGTGCCCAGCAAGAAATTTGCAAGCTTTGCTGGATTGCTCCAAATCTAAAGCTGCCACTTGTTGTTGTTCTATTTCTCTAGAGTCCCATCATGCTGTTCTCAGATTGCTAAAGTCCATACCTCCTCGGTGTGTTCTTATGGCTGCAGATCTTCACAGCACAGACGCTTTCTTCTGCATGCTGTTCTTTCCCAGTTCAGGGCTCCTTCAAGGCTCTCCCTGAATGGCTACGCCGCCCCCTTTTATCCCAGTTCTCTTCAATGCTCACAGCTGCAGCCCATCAAGGACAACCAGGACCTGTGGGGCAAAGCCTCTAGACAGATATTCAAATAGAATCCATTTCCTCTACTCTAGCCAGTAAGTACTACCCTACAAGTCCTCAGAACCCCAAAGGCCACCTTTCATCTGACACCCAGACCCTGGGGAAAGGACTTCTTTTTCCCATGGCAAATGGCCTCCCTTGGCAGCCACTCACCCTGGCAGAAAGTGGGAGCCTAGCTAGAATGATGCAATCGTTGCTGGATTTTTCCAAAAGAAAAGCTGGCAGCAACTAGGGCCCTGGAAGTACTTAGAGCCTCAAACGCCACCTTGAACATATTACTGAGACCCTGGGGAAAGGACTTCGTTTTTCCCATGGAAAATGGCCTTCATTTCTGGCCACTCTGCCTGGCAGGCAGGGCAGTGCCAAGCCAGGAATCTACAAACTGTGCTGGATCCTTCCAGAACGAAAGCTGCCAGCAACTAGGACCCTGCAAGTCCTTACAGCCCCAGATGCCACCAGTCATCTGACACCCAGAGCCTGGGCCAATGACTTCGTTTTCCCCATGGAAAATGGCCTCCATTTCTGGCCACTCGCCCTGACCAAGAGGGTGGTGCCCAGCAAGAAATTTGCAAGCTTTGCTGGATTGCTCCAAATCTAAAGCTGCCACTTGTTGTTCTTCTATTTCTCTAGAGTCCCATCATGCTGTTCTCAGATTGCTAAAGTCCATACCTCCTCGGTGTGTTCTTATGGCTGCAGATCTTCACAGCACAGACGCTTTCTTCTGCATGCTGTTCTTTCCCAGTTCAGGGCTCCTTCAAGGCTCTCCCTGAATGGCTACGCCGCCCCCTTTTATCCCAGTTCTCTTCAATGCTCACAGCTGCAGCCCATCAAGGACAACCAGGACCTGTGGGGCAAAGCCTCTAGACAGATATTCAAATAGAATCCATTTCCTCTACTCTAGCCAGTAAGTACTACCCTACAAGTCCTCAGAACCCCAAAGGCCACCTTTCATCTGACACCCAGACCCTGGGGAAAGGACTTCTTTTTCCCATGGCAAATGGCCTCCCTTGGCAGCCACTCACCCTGGCAGAAAGTGGGAGCCTAGCTAGAATGATGCAATCGTTGCTGGATTTTTCCAAAAGAAAAGCTGGCAGCAACTAGGGCCCTGGAAGTACTTAGAGCCTCAAACGCCACCTTGAACATATTACTGAGACCCTGGGGAAAGGACTTCGTTTTTCCCATGGAAAATGGCCTTCATTTCTGGCCACTTGGCCTGGCAGGCAGGGCAGTGCCAAGCCAGGAATCTACAAACTCTGCTGGATCCTTCCAGAACGAAAGCTGCCAGCAACTAGGACCCTGCAAGTCCTTACAGCCCCAGATGCCACCAGTCATCTGACACCCAGAGCCTGGGCCAATGACTTCGTTTTCCCCATGGAAAATGGCCTCCATTTCTGGCCACTCGCCCTGACCAAGAGGGTGGTGCCCAGCAAGAAATTTGCAATCTTTGCTGGATTGCTCCAAATCGAAAGCTGCCACTTGTTGTTGTTCTATTTCTCTAGAGTCCCATCATGCTGTTCTCAGATTGCTAAAGTCCATACCTCCTCGGTGTGTTCTTATGGCTGCAGATCTTCACAGCACAGACGCTTTCTTCTGCATGCTGTTCTTTCCCAGTTCAGGGCTCCTTCAAGGCTCTCCCTGAATGGCTAAGCCGCCCCCTTTTATCCCAGTTCTCTTCAATGCTCACAGCTGCAGCCCATCAAGGACAACCAGGACCTGTGGGGCAAAGCCTCTAGACAGATATTCAAATAGAATCCATTTCCTCTACTCTAGCCAGTAAGTACTACCCTACAAGTCCTCAGAACCCCAAAGGCCACCTTTCATCTGACACCCAGACCCTGGGGAAAGGACTTCTTTTTCCCATGGCAAATGGCCTCCCTTGGCAGCCACTCACCCTGGCAGAAAGTGGGAGCCTAGCTAGAATGATGCAATCGTTGCTGGATTTTTCCAAAAGAAAAGCTGGCAGCAACTAGGGCCCTGGAAGTACTTAGAGCCTCAAACGCCACCTTGAACATATTACTGAGACCCTGGGGAAAGGACTTCGTTTTTCCCATGGAAAATGGCCTTCATTTCTGGCCACTCTGCCTGGCAGGCAGGGCAGTGCCAAGCCAGGAATCTACAAACTGTGCTGGATCCTTCCAGAACGAAAGCTGCCAGCAACTAGGACCCTGCAAGTCCTTACAGCCCCAGATGCCACCAGTCATCTGACACCCAGAGCCTGGGCCAATGACTTCGTTTTCCCCATGGAAAATGGCCTCCATTTCTGGCCACTCGCCCTGACCAAGAGGGTGGTGCCCAGCAAGAAATTTGCAAGCTTTGCTGGATTGCTCCAAATCTAAAGCTGCCACTTGTTGTTCTTCTATTTCTCTAGAGTCCCATAATGCTGTTCTCAGATTGCTAAAGTCCATACCTCCTCGGTGTGTTCTTATGGCTGCAGATCTTCACAGCACAGACGCTTTCTTCTGCATGCTGTTCTTTCCCAGTTCAGGGCTCCTTCAAGGCTCTCCCTGAATGGCTAAGCCGCCCCCTTTTATCCCAGTTCTCTTCAATGCTCACAGCTGCAGCCCATCAAGGACAACCAGGACCTGTGGGGCAAAGCCTCTAGACAGATATTCAAATAGAATCCATTTCCTCTACTCTAGCCAGTAAGTACTACCCTACAAGTCCTCAGAACCCCAAAGGCCACCTTTCATCTGACACCCAGACCCTGGGGAAAGGACTTCTTTTTCCCATGGCAAATGGCCTCCCTTGGCAGCCACTCACCCTGGCAGAAAGTGGGAGCCTAGCTAGAATGATGCAATCGTTGCTGGATTTTTCCAAAAGAAAAGCTGGCAGCAACTAGGGCCCTGGAAGTACTTAGAGCCTCAAACGCCACCTTGAACATATTACTGAGACCCTGGGGAAAGGACTTCTTTTTCCCATGGAAAATGGCCTTCATTTCTGGCCACTTGGCCTGGCAGGCAGGGCAGTGCCAAGCCAGGAATCTACAAACTGTGCTGGATCCTTCCAGAACGAAAGCTGCCAGCAACTAGGACCCTGCAAGTCCTTAGAGCCCCAGATGCCACCTGTCATCTGACACCCAGAGCCTGGGCCAATGACTTCGTTTTC
Organism: Agelaius phoeniceus; assembly: GCF_051311805.1. Lineage (NCBI taxonomy): Eukaryota > Metazoa > Chordata > Aves > Passeriformes > Icteridae > Agelaius > Agelaius phoeniceus. The sequence continues at coordinate 19,903,439 of NC_135279.1, read as the reverse complement.
CCCATGGAAAATGGCCTCCATTTCTGGCCACTCGCCCTGACCAAGAGGGTGGTGCCCAGCAAGAAATTTGCAAGCTTTGCTGGATTGCTCCAAATCTAAAGCTGCCACTTGTTGTTGTTCTATTTCTCTAGAGTCCCATCATGCTGTTCTCAGATTGCTAAAGTCCATACCTCCTCAGTGTGTTCTTATGGCTGCAGATCTTCACAGCACAGACGCTTTCTTCTGCATGCTGTTCTTTCCCAGTTCAGGGCTCCTTCAAGGCTCTCCCTGAATGGCTACGCTGCCCCCTTTTATCCCAGTTCTCTTCAATGCTCACAGCTGCAGCCCATCAAGGACAACCAGGACCTGTGGGGCAAAGCCTCTAGACAGATATTCAAATAGAATCCATTTCCTCTACTCTAGCCAGTAAGTACTACCCTACAAGTCCTCAGAACCCCAAAGGCCACCTTTCATCTGACACCCAGACCCTGGGGAAAGGACTTCTTTTTCCCATGGCAAATGGCCTCCCTTGGCAGCCACTCACCCTGGCAGAAAGTGGGAGCCTAGCTAGAATGATGCAATCGTTGCTGGATTTTTCCAAAAGAAAAGCTGGCAGCAACTAGGGCCCTGGAAGTACTTAGAGCCTCAAACGCCACCTTGAACATATTACTGAGACCCTGGGGAAAGGACTTCGTTTTTCCCATGGAAAATGGCCTTCATTTCTGGCCACTCGGCCTGGCAGGCAGGGCAGTGCCAAGCCAGGAATCTACAAACTCTGCTGGATCCTTCCAGAACGAAAGCTGCCAGCAACTAGGACCCTGCAAGTCCTTAGAGCCCCAGATGCCACCAGTCATCTGACACCCAGAGCCTGGGCCAATGACTTCGTTTTCCCCATGGAAAATGGCCTCCATTTCTGGCCACTCGCCCTGACCAAGAGGGTGGTGCCCAGCAAGAAATTTGCAAGCTTTGCTGGATTGCTCCAAATCTAAAGCTGCCACTTGTTGTTGTTCTATTTCTCTAGAGTCCCATCATGCTGTTCTCAGATTGCTAAAGTCCATACCTCCTCGGTGTGTTCTTATGGCTGCAGATCTTCACAGCACAGACGCTTTCTTCTGCATGCTGTTCTTTCCCAGTTCAGGGCTCCTTCAAGGCTCTCCCTGAATGGCTATGCCGCCCCCTTTTATCCCAGTTCTCTTCAATGCTCACAGCTGCAGCCCATCAAGGACAACCAGGACCTGTGGGGCAAAGCCTCTAGACAGATATTCAAATAGAATCCATTTCCTCTACTCTAGCCAGTAAGTACTACCCTACAAGTCCTCAGAACCCCAAAGGCCACCTTTCATCTGACACCCAGACCCTGGGGAAAGGACTTCTTTTTCCCATGGCAAATGGCCTCCCTTGGCAGCCACTCACCCTGGCAGAAAGTGGGAGCCTAGCTAGAATGATGCAATCGTTGCTGGATTTTTCCAAAAGAAAAGCTGGCAGCAACTAGGGCCCTGGAAGTACTTAGAGCCTCAAACGCCACCTTGAACATATTACTGAGACCCTGGGGAAAGGACTTCGTTTTTCCCATGGAAAATGGCCTTCATTTCTGGCCACTTGCCCTGGCAGGCAGGGCAGTGCCAAGCCAGGAATCTACAAACTGTGCTGGATCCTTCCAGAACGAAAGCTGCCAGCAACTAGGACCCTGCAAGTCCTTAGAGCCCCAGATGCCACCAGTCATCTGACACCCAGAGCCTGGGCCAATGACTTCGTTTTCCCCATGGAAAATGGCCTCCATTTCTGGCCACTCGCCCTGACCAAGAGGGTGGTGCCCAGCAAGAAATTTGCAAGCTTTGCTGGATTGCTCCAAATCTAAAGCTGCCACTTGTTGTTGTTCTATTTCTCTAGAGTCCCATCATGCTGTTCTCAGATTGCTAAAGTCCATACCTCCTCGGTGTGTTCTTATGGCTGCAGATCTTCACAGCACAGACGCTTTCTTCTGCATGCTGTTCTTTCCCAGTTCAGGGCTCCTTCAAGGCTCTCCCTGAATGGCTACGCCGCCCCCTTTTATCCCAGTTCTCTTCAATGCTCACAGCTGCAGCCCATCAAGGACAACCAGGACCTGTGGGACAGATATTCAAATAGAATCCATTTCCTCTACTCTAGCCAGTAAGTACTACCCTACAAGTCCTCAGAACCCCAAAGGCCACCTTTCATCTGACACCCAGACCCTGGGGAAAGGACTTCTTTTTCCCATGGCAAATGGCCTCCCTTGGCAGCCACTCACCCTGGCAGAAAGTGGGAGCCTAGCTAGAATGATGCAATCGTTGCTGGATTTTTCCAAAAGAAAAGCTGGCAGCAACTAGGGCCCTGGAAGTACTTAGAGCCTCAAACGCCACCTTGAACATATTCCTGAGACCCTGGGGAAAGGACTTCGTTTTTCCCATGGAAAATGGCCTTCATTTGTGGCCACTCTGCCTGGCAGGCAGGGCAGTGCCAAGCCAGGAATCTACAAACTGTGCTGGATCCTTCCAGAACGAAAGCTGCCAGCAACTAGGACCCTGCAAGTCCTTACAGCCCCAGATGCCACCAGTCATCTGACACCCAGAGCCTGGGCCAATGACTTCGTTTTCCCCATGGAAAATGGCCTCCATTTCTGGCCACTCGCCCTGACCAAGAGGGTGGTGCCCAGCAAGAAATTTGCAAGCTTTGCTGGATTGCTCCAAATCTAAAGCTGCCACTTGTTGTTCTTCTATTTCTCTAGAGTCCCATCATGCTGTTCTCAGATTGCTAAAGTCCATACCTCCTCGGTGTGTTCTTATGGCTGCAGGTCTTCACAGCACAGACGCTTTCTTCTGCATGCTGTTCTTTCCCAGTTCAGGGCTCCTTCAAGGCTTTCCCTGAATGGCTCCGCCGCCCCCTTTTATCCCAGTTCTCTTCAATGCTCACAGCTGCAGCCCATCAAGGACAACCAGGACCTGTGGGGCAAAGCCTCTAGACAGATATTCAAATAGAATCCATTTCCTCTACTCTAGCCAGTAAGTACTACCCTACAAGTCCTCAGAACCCCAAAGGCCACCTTTCATCTGACACCCAGACCCTGGGGAAAGGACTTCTTTTTCCCATGGCAAATGGCCTCCCTTGGCAGCCACTCACCCTGGCAGAAAGTGGGAGCCTAGCTAGAATGATGCAATCGTTGCTGGATTTTTCCAAAAGAAAAGCTGGCAGCAACTAGGGCCCTGGAAGTACTTAGAGCCTCAAACGCCACCTTGAACATATTACTGAGACCCTGGGGAAAGGACTTCGTTTTTCCCATGGAAAATGGCCTTCATTTGTGGCCACTCTGCCTGGCAGGCAGGGCAGTGCCAAGCCAGGAATCTACAAACTGTGCTGGATCCTTCCAGAACGAAAGCTGCCAGCAACTAGGACCCTGCAAGTCCTTACAGCCCCAGATGCCACCAGTCATCTGACACCCAGAGCCTGGGCCAATGACTTCGTTTTCCCCATGGAAAATGGCCTCCATTTCTGGCCACTCGCCCTGACCAAGAGGGTGGTGCCCAGCAAGAAATTTGCAAGCTTTGCTGGATTGCTCCAAATCTAAAGCTGCCACTTGTTGTTCTTCTATTTCTCTAGAGTCCCATCATGCTGTTCTCAGATTGCTAAAGTCCATACCTCCTCGGTGTGTTCTTATGGCTGCAGATCTTCACAGCACAGACGCTTTCTTCTGCATGCTGTTCTTTCCCAGTTCAGGGCTCCTTCAAGGCTCTCCCTGAATGGCTACGCCGCCCCCTTTTATCCCAGTTCTCTTCAATGCTCACAGCTGCAGCCCATCAAGGACAACCAGGACCTGTGGGGCAAAGCCTCTAGACAGATATTCAAATAGAATCCATTTCCTCTACTCTAGCCAGTAAGTACTACCCTACAAGTCCTCAGAACCCCAAAGGCCACCTTTCATCTGACACCCAGACCCTGGGGAAAGGACTTCTTTTTCCCATGGCAAATGGCCTCCCTTGGCAGCCACTCACCCTGGCAGAAAGTGGGAGCCTAGCTAGAATGATGCAATCGTTGCTGGATTTTTCCAAAAGAAAAGCTGGCAGCAACTAGGGCCCTGGAAGTACTTAGAGCCTCAAACGCCACCTTGAACATATTACTGAGACCCTGGGGAAAGGACTTCGTTTTTCCCATGGAAAATGGCCTTCATTTCTGGCCACTTGGCCTGGCAGGCAGGGCAGTGCCAAGCCAGGAATCTACAAACTGTGCTGGATCCTTCCAGAACGAAAGCTGCCAGCAACTAGGACCCTGCAAGTCCTTAGAGCCCCAGATGCCACCAGTCATCTGACACCCAGAGCCTGGGCCAATGACTTCGTTTTCCCCATGGAAAATGGCCTCCATTTCTGGCCACTCGCCCTGACCAAGAGGGTGGTGCCCAGCAAGAAATTTGCAAGCTTTGCTGGATTGCTCCAAATCTAAAGCTGCCACTTGTTGTTGTTCTATTTCTCTAGAGTCCCATAATGCTGTTCTCAGATTGCTAAAGTCCATACCTCCTCGGTGTGTTCTTATGGCTGCAGATCTTCACAGCACAGACGCTTTCTTCTGCATGCTGTTCTTTCCCAGTTCAGGGCTCCTTCAAGGCTCTCCCTGAATGGCTAAGCCGCCCCCTTTTATCCCAGTTCTCTTCAATGCTCACAGCTGCAGCCCATCAAGGACAACCAGGACCTGTGGGGCAAAGCCTCTAGACAGATATTCAAATAGAATCCATTTCCTCTACTCTAGCCAGTAAGTACTACCCTACAAGTCCTCAGAACCCCAAAGGCCACCTTTCATCTGACACCCAGACCCTGGGGAAAGGACTTCTTTTTCCCATGGCAAATGGCCTCCCTTGGCAGCCACTCACCCTGGCAGAAAGTGGGAGCCTAGCTAGAATGATGCAATCGTTGCTGGATTTTTCCAAAAGAAAAGCTGGCAGCAACTAGGGCCCTGGAAGTACTTAGAGCCTCAAACGCCACCTTGAACATATTACTGAGACCCTGGGGAAAGGACTTCGTTTTTCCCATGGAAAATGGCCTTCATTTCTGGCCACTTGGCCTGGCAGGCAGGGCAGTGCCAAGCCAGGAATCTACAAACTGTGCTGGATCCTTCCAGAACGAAAGCTGCCAGCAACTAGGACCCTGCAAGTCCTTAGAGCCCCAGATGCCACCTGTCATCTGACACCCAGAGCCTGGGCCAATGACTTCGTTTTCCCCATGGAAAATGGCCTCCATTTCTGGCCACTCGCCCTGACCAAGAGGGTGGTGCCCAGCAAGAAATTTGCAAGCTTTGCTGGATTGCTCCAAATCGAAAGCTGCCACTTGTTGTTGTTCTATTTCTCTAGAGTCCCATAATGCTGTTCTCAGATTGCTAAAGTCCATACCTCCTCGGTGTGTTCTTATGGCTGCAGATCTTCACAGCACAGACGCTTTCTTCTGCATGCTGTTCTTTCCCAGTTCAGGGCTCCTTCAAGGCTCTCCCTGAATGGCTAAGCCGCCCCCTTTTATCCCAGTTCTCTTCAATGCTCACAGCTGCAGCCCATCAAGGACAACCAGGACCTGTGGGGCAAAGCCTCTAGACAGATATTCAAATAGAATCCATTTCCTCTACTCTAGCCAGTAAGTACTACCCTACAAGTCCTCAGAACCCCAAAGGCCACCTTTCATCTGACACCCAGACCCTGGGGAAAGGACTTCTTTTTCCCATGGCAAATGGCCTCCCTTGGCAGCCACTCACCCTGGCAGAAAGTGGGAGCCTAGCTAGAATGATGCAATCGTTGCTGGATTTTTCCAAAAGAAAAGCTGGCAGCAACTAGGGCCCTGGAAGTACTTAGAGCCTCAAACGCCACCTTGAACATATTACTGAGACCCTGGGGAAAGGACTTCGTTTTTCCCATGGAAAATGGCCTTCATTTCTGGCCACTTGGCCTGGCAGGCAGGGCAGTGCCAAGCCAGGAATCTACAAACTGTGCTGGATCCTTCCAGAACGAAAGCTGCCAGCAACTAGGACCCTGCAAGTCCTTAGAGCCCCAGATGCCACCTGTCATCTGACACCCAGAGCCTGGGCCAATGACTTCGTTTTCCCCATGGAAAATGGCCTCCATTTCTGGCCACTCGCCCTGACCAAGAGGGTGGTGCCCAGCAAGAAATTTGCAAGCTTTGCTGGATTGCTCCAAATCTAAAGCTGCCACTTGTTGTTCTTCTATTTCTCTAGAGTCCCATCATGCTGTTCTCAGATTGCTAAAGTCCATACCTCCTCGGTGTGTTCTTATGGCTGCAGATCTTCACAGCACAGACGCTTTCTTCTGCATGCTGTTCTTTCCCAGTTCAGGGCTCCTTCAAGGCTCTCCCTGAATGGCTACGCCGCCCCCTTTTATCCCAGTTCTCTTCAATGCTCACAGCTGCAGCCCATCAAGGACAACCAGGACCTGTGGGACAGATATTCAAATAGAATCCATTTCCTCTACTCTAGCCAGTAAGTACTACCCTACAAGTCCTCAGAACCCCAAAGGCCACCTTTCATCTGACACCCAGACCCTGGGGAAAGGACTTCTTTTTCCCATGGCAAATGGCCTCCCTTGGCAGCCACTCACCCTGGCAGAAAGTGGGAGCCTAGCTAGAATGATGCAATCGTTGCTGGATTTTTCCAAAAGAAAAGCTGGCAGCAACTAGGGCCCTGGAAGTACTTAGAGCCTCAAACACCACCTTGAACATATTACTGAGACCCTGGGGAAAGGACTTCGTTTTTCCCATGGAAAATGGCCTTCATTTCTGGCCACTTGGCCTGGCAGGCAGGGCAGTGCCAAGCCAGGAATCTACAAACTGTGCTGGATCCTTCCAGAACGAAAGCTGCCAGCAACTAGGACCCTGCAAGTCCTTACAGCCCCAGATGCCACCAGTCATCTGACACCCAGAGCCTGGGCCAATGACTTCGTTTTCCCCATGGAAAATGGCCTCCATTTCTGGCCACTCGCCCTGACCAAGAGGGTGGTGCCCAGCAAGAAATTTGCAAGCTTTGCTGGATTGCTCCAAATCTAAAGCTGCCACTTGTTGTTCTTCTATTTCTCTAGAGTCCCATCATGCTGTTCTCAGATTGCTAAAGTCCATACCTCCTCGGTGTGTTCTTATGGCTGCAGGTCTTCACAGCACAGACGCTTTCTTCTGCATGCTGTTCTTTCCCAGTTCAGGGCTCCTTCAAGGCTTTCCCTGAATGGCTCCGCCGCCCCCTTTTATCCCAGTTCTCTTCAATGCTCACAGCTGCAGCCCATCAAGGACAACCAGGACCTGTGGGGCAAAGCCTCTAGACAGATATTCAAATAGAATCCATTTCCTCTACTCTAGCCAGTAAGTACTACCCTACAAGTCCTCAGAACCCCAAAGGCCACCTTTCATCTGACACCCAGACCCTGGGGAAAGGACTTCTTTTTCCCATGGCAAATGGCCTCCCTTGGCAGCCACTCACCCTGGCAGAAAGTGGGAGCCTAGCTAGAATGATGCAATCGTTGCTGGATTTTTCCAAAAGAAAAGCTGGCAGCAACTAGGGCCCTGGAAGTACTTAGAGCCTCAAACGCCACCTTGAACATATTACTGAGACCCTGGGGAAAGGACTTCGTTTTTCCCATGGAAAATGGCCTTCATTTCTGGCCACTTGGCCTGGCAGGCAGGGCAGTGCCAAGCCAGGAATCTACAAACTGTGCTGGATCCTTCCAGAACGAAAGCTGCCAGCAACTAGGACCCTGCAAGTCCTTAGAGCCCCAGATGCCACCTGTCATCTGACACCCAGAGCCTGGGCCAATGACTTCGTTTTCCCCATGGAAAATGGCCTCCATTTCTGGCCACTCGCCCTGACCAAGAGGGTGGTGCCCAGCAAGAAATTTGCAAGCTTTGCTGGATTGCTCCAAATCTAAAGCTGCCACTTGTTGTTCTTCTATTTCTCTAGAGTCCCATCATGCTGTTCTCAGATTGCTAAAGTCCATACCTCCTCGGTGTGTTCTTATGGCTGCAGATCTTCACAGCACAGACGCTTTCTTCTGCATGCTGTTCTTTCCCAGTTCAGGGCTCCTTCAAGGCTCTCCCTGAATGGCTACGCCGCCCCCTTTTATCCCAGTTCTCTTCAATGCTCACAGCTGCAGCCCATCAAGGACAACCAGGACCTGTGGGACAGATATTCAAATAGAATCCATTTCCTCTACTCTAGCCAGTAAGTACTACCCTACAAGTCCTCAGAACCCCAAAGGCCACCTTTCATCTGACACCCAGACCCTGGGGAAAGGACTTCTTTTTCCCATGGCAAATGGCCTCCCTTGGCAGCCACTCACCCTGGCAGAAAGTGGGAGCCTAGCTAGAATGATGCAATCGTTGCTGGATTTTTCCAAAAGAAAAGCTGGCAGCAACTAGGGCCCTGGAAGTACTTAGAGCCTCAAACACCACCTTGAACATATTACTGAGACCCTGGGGAAAGGACTTCGTTTTTCCCATGGAAAATGGCCTTCATTTCTGGCCACTTGGCCTGGCAGGCAGGGCAGTGCCAAGCCAGGAATCTACAAACTGTGCTGGATCCTTCCAGAACGAAAGCTGCCAGCAACTAGGACCCTGCAAGTCCTTACAGCCCCAGATGCCACCAGTCATCTGACACCCAGAGCCTGGGCCAATGACTTCGTTTTCCCCATGGAAAATGGCCTCCATTTCTGGCCACTCGCCCTGACCAAGAGGGTGGTGCCCAGCAAGAAATTTGCAAGCTTTGCTGGATTGCTCCAAATCTAAAGCTGCCACTTGTTGTTCTTCTATTTCTCTAGAGTCCCATCATGCTGTTCTCAGATTGCTAAAGTCCATACCTCCTCGGTGTGTTCTTATGGCTGCAGGTCTTCACAGCACAGACGCTTTCTTCTGCATGCTGTTCTTTCCCAGTTCAGGGCTCCTTCAAGGCTTTCCCTGAATGGCTCCGCCGCCCCCTTTTATCCCAGTTCTCTTCAATGCTCACAGCTGCAGCCCATCAAGGACAACCAGGACCTGTGGGGCAAAGCCTCTAGACAGATATTCAAATAGAATCCATTTCCTCTACTCTAGCCAGTAAGTACTACCCAACAAGTCCTCAGAACCCCAAAGGCCACCTTTCATCTGACACCCAGACCCTGGGGAAAGGACTTCTTTTTCCCATGGCAAATGGCCTCCCTTGGCAGCCACTCACCCTGGCAGAAAGTGGGAGCCTAGCTAGAATGATGCAATCGTTGCTGGATTTTTCCAAAAGAAAAGCTGGCAGCAACTAGGGCCCTGGAAGTACTTAGAGCCTCAAACGCCACCTTGAACATATTACTGAGACCCTGGGGAAAGGACTTCGTTTTTCCCATGGAAAATGGCCTTCATTTCTGGCCACTTGGCCTGGCAGGCAGGGCAGTGCCAAGCCAGGAATCTACAAACTCTGCTGGATCCTTCCAGAACGAAAGCTGCCAGCAACTAGGACCCTGCAAGTCCTTAGAGCCCCAGATGCCACCTGTCATCTGACACCCAGAGCCTGGGCCAATGACTTCGTTTTCCCCATGGAAAATGGCCTCCATTTCTGGCCACTCGCCCTGACCAAGAGGGTGGTGCCCAGCAAGAAATTTGCAAGCTTTGCTGGATTGCTCCAAATCTAAAGCTGCCACTTGTTGTTCTTCTATTTCTCTAGAGTCCCATCATGCTGTTCTCAGATTGCTAAAGTCCATACCTCCTCGGTGTGTTCTTATGGCTGCAGATCTTCACAGCACAGACGCTTTCTTCTGCATGCTGTTCTTTCCCAGTTCAGGGCTCCTTCAAGGCTCTCCCTGAATGGCTACGCCGCCCCCTTTTATCCCAGTTCTCTTCAATGCTCACAGCTGCAGCCCATCAAGGACAACCAGGACCTGTGGGACAGATATTCAAATAGAATCCATTTCCTCTACTCTAGCCAGTAAGTACTACCCTACAAGTCCTCAGAACCCCAAAGGCCACCTTTCATCTGACACCCAGACCCTGGGGAAAGGACTTCTTTTTCCCATGGCAAATGGCCTCCCTTGGCAGCCACTCACCCTGGCAGAAAGTGGGAGCCTAGCTAGAATGATGCAATCGTTGCTGGATTTTTCCAAAAGAAAAGCTGGCAGCAACTAGGGCCCTGGAAGTACTTAGAGCCTCAAACGCCACCTTGAACATATTACTGAGACCCTGGGGAAAGGACTTCGTTTTTCCCATGGAAAATGGCCTTCATTTCTGGCCACTTGGCCTGGCAGGCAGGGCAGTGCCAAGCCAGGAATCTACAAACTGTGCTGGATCCTTCCAGAACGAAAGCTGCCAGCAACTAGGACCCTGCAAGTCCTTAGAGCCCCAGATGCCACCAGTCATCTGACACCCAGAGCCTGGGCCAATGACTTCGTTTTCCCCATGGAAAATGGCCTCCATTTCTGGCCACTCGCCCTGACCAAGAGGGTGGTGCCCAGCAAGAAATTTGCAAGCTTTGCTGGATTGCTCCAAATCGAAAGCTGCCACTTGTTGTTGTTCTATTTCTCTAGAGTCCCATCATGCTGTTCTCAGATTGCTAAAGTCCATACCTCCTCGGTGTGTTCTTATGGCTGCAGATCTTCACAGCACAGACGCTTTCTTCTGCATGCTGTTCTTTCCCAGTTCAGGGCTCCTTCAAGGCTCTCCCTGAATGGCTATGCCGCCCCCTTTTATCCCAGTTCTCTTCAATGCTCACAGCTGCAGCCCATCAAGGACAACCAGGACCTGTGGGGCAAAGCCTCTAGACAGATATTCAAATAGAATCCATTTCCTCTACTCTAGCCAGTAAGTACTACCCTACAAGTCCTCAGAACCCCAAAGGCCACCTTTCATCTGACACCCAGACCCTGGGGAAAGGACTTCTTTTTCCCATGGCAAATGGCCTCCCTTGGCAGCCACTCACCCTGGCAGAAAGTGGGAGCCTAGCTAGAATGATGCAATCGTTGCTGGATTTTTCCAAAAGAAAAGCTGGCAGCAACTAGGGCCCTGGAAGTACTTAGAGCCTCAAACGCCACCTTGAACATATTACTGAGACCCTGGGGAAAGGACTTCGTTTTTCCCATGGAAAATGGCCTTCATTTCTGGCCACTTGCCCTGGCAGGCAGGGCAGTGCCAAGCCAGGAATCTACAAACTGTGCTGGATCCTTCCAGAACGAAAGCTGCCAGCAACTAGGACCCTGCAAGTCCTTAGAGCCCCAGATGCCACCAGTCATCTGACACCCAGAGCCTGGGCCAATGACTTCGTTTTCCCCATGGAAAATGGCCTCCATTTCTGGCCACTCGCCCTGACCAAGAGGGTGGTGCCCAGCAAGAAATTTGCAAGCTTTGCTGGATTGCTCCAAATCTAAAGCTGCCACTTGTTGTTGTTCTATTTCTCTAGAGTCCCATCATGCTGTTCTCAGATTGCTAAAGTCCATACCTCCTCGGTGTGTTCTTATGGCTGCAGATCTTCACAGCACAGACGCTTTCTTCTGCATGCTGTTCTTTCCCAGTTCAGGGCTCCTTCAAGGCTCTCCCTGAATGGCTACGCCGCCCCCTTTTATCCCAGTTCTCTTCAATGCTCACAGCTGCAGCCCATCAAGGACAACCAGGACCTGTGGGACAGATATTCAAATAGAATCCATTTCCTCTACTCTAGCCAGTAAGTACTACCCTACAAGTCCTCAGAACCCCAAAGGCCACCTTTCATCTGACACCCAGACCCTGGGGAAAGGACTTCTTTTTCCCATGGCAAATGGCCTCCCTTGGCAGCCACTCACCCTGGCAGAAAGTGGGAGCCTAGCTAGAATGATGCAATCGTTGCTGGATTTTTCCAAAAGAAAAGCTGGCAGCAACTAGGGCCCTGGAAGTACTTAGAGCCTCAAACGCCACCTTGAACATATTCCTGAGACCCTGGGGAAAGGACTTCGTTTTTCCCATGGAAAATGGCCTTCATTTGTGGCCACTCTGCCTGGCAGGCAGGGCAGTGCCAAGCCAGGAATCTACAAACTGTGCTGGATCCTTCCAGAACGAAAGCTGCCAGCAACTAGGACCCTGCAAGTCCTTACAGCCCCAGATGCCACCAGTCATCTGACACCCAGAGCCTGGGCCAATGACTTCGTTTTCCCCATGGAAAATGGCCTCCATTTCTGGCCACTCGCCCTGACCAAGAGGGTGGTGCCCAGCAAGAAATTTGCAAGCTTTGCTGGATTGCTCCAAATCTAAAGCTGCCACTTGTTGTTCTTCTATTTCTCTAGAGTCCCATCATGCTGTTCTCAGATTGCTAAAGTCCATACCTCCTCGGTGTGTTCTTATGGCTGCAGGTCTTCACAGCACAGACGCTTTCTTCTGCATGCTGTTCTTTCCCAGTTCAGGGCTCCTTCAAGGCTTTCCCTGAATGGCTCCGCCGCCCCCTTTTATCCCAGTTCTCTTCAATGCTCACAGCTGCAGCCCATCAAGGACAACCAGGACCTGTGGGGCAAAGCCTCTAGACAGATATTCAAATAGAATCCATTTCCTCTACTCTAGCCAGTAAGTACTACCCTACAAGTCCTCAGAACCCCAAAGGCCACCTTTCATCTGACACCCAGACCCTGGGGAAAGGACTTCTTTTTCCCATGGCAAATGGCCTCCCTTGGCAGCCACTCACCCTGGCAGAAAGTGGGAGCCTAGCTAGAATGATGCAATCGTTGCTGGATTTTTCCAAAAGAAAAGCTGGCAGCAACTAGGGCCCTGGAAGTACTTAGAGCCTCAAACGCCACCTTGAACATATTACTGAGACCCTGGGGAAAGGACTTCGTTTTTCCCATGGAAAATGGCCTTCATTTGTGGCCACTTGGCCTGGCAGGCAGGGCAGTGCCAAGCCAGGAATCTACAAACTGTGCTGGATCCTTCCAGAACGAAAGCTGCCAGCAACTAGGACCCTGCAAGTCCTTAGAGCCCCAGATGCCACCAGTCATCTGACACCCAGAGCCTGGGCCAATGACTTCGTTTTCCCCATGGAAAATGGCCTCCATTTCTGGCCACTCGCCCTGACCAAGAGGGTGGTGCCCAGCAAGAAATTTGCAAGCTTTGCTGGATTGCTCCAAATCTAAAGCTGCCACTTGTTGTTGTTCTATTTCTCTAGAGTCCCATAATGCTGTTCTCAGATTGCTAAAGTCCATACCTCCTCGGTGTGTTCTTATGGCTGCAGATCTTCACAGCACAGACGCTTTCTTCTGCATGCTGTTCTTTCCCAGTTCAGGGCTCCTTCAAGGCTCTCCCTGAATGGCTAAGCCGCCCCCTTTTATCCCAGTTCTCTTCAATGCTCACAGCTGCAGCCCATCAAGGACAACCAGGACCTGTGGGGCAAAGCCTCTAGACAGATATTCAAATAGAATCCATTTCCTCTACTCTAGCCAGTAAGTACTACCCTACAAGTCCTCAGAACCCCAAAGGCCACCTTTCATCTGACACCCAGACCCTGGGGAAAGGACTTCTTTTTCCCATGGCAAATGGCCTCCCTTGGCAGCCACTCACCCTGGCAGAAAGTGGGAGCCTAGCTAGAATGATGCAATCGTTGCTGGATTTTTCCAAAAGAAAAGCTGGCAGCAACTAGGGCCCTGGAAGTACTTAGAGCCTCAAACGCCACCTTGAACATATTACTGAGACCCTGGGGAAAGGACTTCGTTTTTCCCATGGAAAATGGCCTTCATTTCTGGCCACTTGGCCTGGCAGGCAGGGCAGTGCCAAGCCAGGAATCTACAAACTGTGCTGGATCCTTCCAGAACGAAAGCTGCCAGCAACTAGGACCCTGCAAGTCCTTACAGCCCCAGATGCCACCTGTCATCTGACACCCAGAGCCTGGGCCAATGACTTCGTTTTCCCCATGGAAAATGGCCTCCATTTCTGGCCACTCGCCCTGACCAAGAGGGTGGTGCCCAGCAAGAAATTTGCAAGCTTTGCTGGATTGCTCCAAATCGAAAGCTGCCACTTGTTGTTGTTCTATTTCTCTAGAGTCCCATCATGCTGTTCTCAGATTGCTAAAGTCCATACCTCCTCGGTGTGTTCTTATGGCTGCAGATCTTCACAGCACAGACGCTTTCTTCTGCATGCTGTTCTTTCCCAGTTCAGGGCTCCTTCAAGGCTCTCCCTGAATGGCTACGCCGCCCCCTTTTATCCCAGTTCTCTTCAATGCTCACAGCTGCAGCCCATCAAGGACAACCAGGACCTGTGGGGCAAAGCCTCTAGACAGATATTCAAATAGAATCCATTTCCTCTACTCTAGCCAGTAAGTACTACCCTACAAGTCCTCAGAACCCCAAAGGCCACCTTTCATCTGACACCCAGACCCTGGGGAAAGGACTTCTTTTTCCCATGGCAAATGGCCTCCCTTGGCAGCCACTCACCCTGGCAGAAAGTGGGAGCCTAGCTAGAATGATGCAATCGTTGCTGGATTTTTCCAAAAGAAAAGCTGGCAGCAACTAGGGCCCTGGAAGTACTTAGAGCCTCAAACGCCACCTTGAACATATTACTGAGACCCTGGGGAAAGGACTTCGTTTTTCCCATGGAAAATGGCCTTCATTTCTGGCCACTTGGCCTGGCAGGCAGGGCAGTGCCAAGCCAGGAATCTACAAACTGTGCTGGATCCTTCCAGAACGAAAGCTGCCAGCAACTAGGACCCTGCAAGTCCTTAGAGCCCCAGATGCCACCTGTCATCTGACACCCAGAGCCTGGGCCAATGACTTCGTTTTCCCCATGGAAAATGGCCTCCATTTCTGGCCACTCGCCCTGACCAAGAGGGTGGTGCCCAGCAAGAAATTTGCAAGCTTTGCTGGATTGCTCCAAATCTAAAGCTGCCACTTGTTGTTCTTCTATTTCTCTAGAGTCCCATCATGCTGTTCTCAGATTGCTAAAGTCCATACCTCCTCGGTGTGTTCTTATGGCTGCAGATCTTCACAGCACAGACGCTTTCTTCTGCATGCTGTTCTTTCCCAGTTCAGGGCTCCTTCAAGGCTCTCCCTGAATGGCTACGCCGCCCCCTTTTATCCCAGTTCTCTTCAATGCTCACAGCTGCAGCCCATCAAGGACAACCAGGACCTGTGGGACAGATATTCAAATAGAATCCATTTCCTCTACTCTAGCCAGTAAGTACTACCCTACAAGTCCTCAGAACCCCAAAGGCCACCTTTCATCTGACACCCAGACCCTGGGGAAAGGACTTCTTTTTCCCATGGCAAATGGCCTCCCTTGGCAGCCACTCACCCTGGCAGAAAGTGGGAGCCTAGCTAGAATGATGCAATCGTTGCTGGATTTTTCCAAAAGAAAAGCTGGCAGCAACTAGGGCCCTGGAAGTACTTAGAGCCTCAAACACCACCTTGAACATATTACTGAGACCCTGGGGAAAGGACTTCGTTTTTCCCATGGAAAATGGCCTTCATTTCTGGCCACTTGGCCTGGCAGGCAGGGCAGTGCCAAGCCAGGAATCTACAAACTGTGCTGGATCCTTCCAGAACGAAAGCTGCCAGCAACTAGGACCCTGCAAGTCCTTAGAGCCCCAGATGCCACCAGTCATCTGACACCCAGAGCCTGGGCCAATGACTTCGTTTTCCCCATGGAAAATGGCCTCCATTTCTGGCCACTCGCCCTGACCAAGAGGGTGGTGCCCAGCAAGAAATTTGCAAGCTTTGCTGGATTGCTCCAAATCTAAAGCTGCCACTTGTTGTTCTTCTATTTCTCTAGAGTCCCATCATGCTGTTCTCAGATTGCTAAAGTCCATACCTCCTCGGTGTGTTCTTATGGCTGCAGGTCTTCACAGCACAGACGCTTTCTTCTGCATGCTGTTCTTTCCCAGTTCAGGGCTCCTTCAAGGCTTTCCCTGAATGGCTCCGCCGCCCCCTTTTATCCCAGTTCTCTTCAATGCTCACAGCTGCAGCCCATCAAGGACAACCAGGACCTGTGGGGCAAAGCCTCTAGACAGATATTCAAATAGAATCCATTTCCTCTACTCTAGCCAGTAAGTACTACCCTACAAGTCCTCAGAACCCCAAAGGCCACCTTTCATCTGACACCCAGACCCTGGGGAAAGGACTTCTTTTTCCCATGGCAAATGGCCTCCCTTGGCAGCCACTCACCCTGGCAGAAAGTGGGAGCCTAGCTAGAATGATGCAATCGTTGCTGGATTTTTCCAAAAGAAAAGCTGGCAGCAACTAGGGCCCTGGAAGTACTTAGAGCCTCAAACGCCACCTTGAACATATTACTGAGACCCTGGGGAAAGGACTTCGTTTTTCCCATGGAAAATGGCCTTCATTTCTGGCCACTTGGCCTGGCAGGCAGGGCAGTGCCAAGCCAGGAATCTACAAACTGTGCTGGATCCTTCCAGAACGAAAGCTGCCAGCAACTAGGACCCTGCAAGTCCTTAGAGCCCCAGATGCCACCTGTCATCTGACACCCAGAGCCTGGGCCAATGACTTCGTTTTCCCCATGGAAAATGGCCTCCATTTCTGGCCACTCGCCCTGACCAAGAGGGTGGTGCCCAGCAAGAAATTTGCAAGCTTTGCTGGATTGCTCCAAATCTAAAGCTGCCACTTGTTGTTCTTCTATTTCTCTAGAGTCCCATCATGCTGTTCTCAGATTGCTAAAGTCCATACCTCCTCGGTGTGTTCTTATGGCTGCAGATCTTCACAGCACAGACGCTTTCTTCTGCATGCTGTTCTTTCCCAGTTCAGGGCTCCTTCAAGGCTCTCCCTGAATGGCTACGCCGCCCCCTTTTATCCCAGTTCTCTTCAATGCTCACAGCTGCAGCCCATCAAGGACAACCAGGACCTGTGGGACAGATATTCAAATAGAATCCATTTCCTCTACTCTAGCCAGTAAGTACTACCCTACAAGTCCTCAGAACCCCAAAGGCCACCTTTCATCTGACACCCAGACCCTGGGGAAAGGACTTCTTTTTCCCATGGCAAATGGCCTCCCTTGGCAGCCACTCACCCTGGCAGAAAGTGGGAGCCTAGCTAGAATGATGCAATCGTTGCTGGATTTTTCCAAAAGAAAAGCTGGCAGCAACTAGGGCCCTGGAAGTACTTAGAGCCTCAAACACCACCTTGAACATATTACTGAGACCCTGGGGAAAGGACTTCGTTTTTCCCATGGAAAATGGCCTTCATTTCTGGCCACTTGGCCTGGCAGGCAGGGCAGTGCCAAGCCAGGAATCTACAAACTGTGCTGGATCCTTCCAGAACGAAAGCTGCCAGCAACTAGGACCCTGCAAGTCCTTACAGCCCCAGATGCCACCAGTCATCTGACACCCAGAGCCTGGGCCAATGACTTCGTTTTCCCCATGGAAAATGGCCTCCATTTCTGGCCACTCGCCCTGACCAAGAGGGTGGTGCCCAGCAAGAAATTTGCAAGCTTTGCTGGATTGCTCCAAATCTAAAGCTGCCACTTGTTGTTCTTCTATTTCTCTAGAGTCCCATCATGCTGTTCTCAGATTGCTAAAGTCCATACCTCCTCGGTGTGTTCTTATGGCTGCAGGTCTTCACAGCACAGACGCTTTCTTCTGCATGCTGTTCTTTCCCAGTTCAGGGCTCCTTCAAGGCTTTCCCTGAATGGCTCCGCCGCCCCCTTTTATCCCAGTTCTCTTCAATGCTCACAGCTGCAGCCCATCAAGGACAACCAGGACCTGTGGGGCAAAGCCTCTAGACAGATATTCAAATAGAATCCATTTCCTCTACTCTAGCCAGTAAGTACTACCCAACAAGTCCTCAGAACCCCAAAGGCCACCTTTCATCTGACACCCAGACCCTGGGGAAAGGACTTCTTTTTCCCATGGCAAATGGCCTCCCTTGGCAGCCACTCACCCTGGCAGAAAGTGGGAGCCTAGCTAGAATGATGCAATCGTTGCTGGATTTTTCCAAAAGAAAAGCTGGCAGCAACTAGGGCCCTGGAAGTACTTAGAGCCTCAAACGCCACCTTGAACATATTACTGAGACCCTGGGGAAAGGACTTCGTTTTTCCCATGGAAAATGGCCTTCATTTCTGGCCACTTGGCCTGGCAGGCAGGGCAGTGCCAAGCCAGGAATCTACAAACTCTGCTGGATCCTTCCAGAACGAAAGCTGCCAGCAACTAGGACCCTGCAAGTCCTTAGAGCCCCAGATGCCACCTGTCATCTGACACCCAGAGCCTGGGCCAATGACTTCGTTTTCCCCATGGAAAATGGCCTCCATTTCTGGCCACTCGCCCTGACCAAGAGGGTGGTGCCCAGCAAGAAATTTGCAAGCTTTGCTGGATTGCTCCAAATCTAAAGCTGCCACTTGTTGTTCTTCTATTTCTCTAGAGTCCCATCATGCTGTTCTCAGATTGCTAAAGTCCATACCTCCTCGGTGTGTTCTTATGGCTGCAGATCTTCACAGCACAGACGCTTTCTTCTGCATGCTGTTCTTTCCCAGTTCAGGGCTCCTTCAAGGCTCTCCCTGAATGGCTACGCCGCCCCCTTTTATCCCAGTTCTCTTCAATGCTCACAGCTGCAGCCCATCAAGGACAACCAGGACCTGTGGGACAGATATTCAAATAGAATCCATTTCCTCTACTCTAGCCAGTAAGTACTACCCTACAAGTCCTCAGAACCCCAAAGGCCACCTTTCATCTGACACCCAGACCCTGGGGAAAGGACTTCTTTTTCCCATGGCAAATGGCCTCCCTTGGCAGCCACTCACCCTGGCAGAAAGTGGGAGCCTAGCTAGAATGATGCAATCGTTGCTGGATTTTTCCAAAAGAAAAGCTGGCAGCAACTAGGGCCCTGGAAGTACTTAGAGCCTCAAACGCCACCTTGAACATATTACTGAGACCCTGGGGAAAGGACTTCGTTTTTCCCATGGAAAATGGCCTTCATTTCTGGCCACTTGGCCTGGCAGGCAGGGCAGTGCCAAGCCAGGAATCTACAAACTGTGCTGGATCCTTCCAGAACGAAAGCTGCCAGCAACTAGGACCCTGCAAGTCCTTAGAGCCCCAGATGCCACCAGTCATCTGACACCCAGAGCCTGGGCCAATGACTTCGTTTTCCCCATGGAAAATGGCCTCCATTTCTGGCCACTCGCCCTGACCAAGAGGGTGGTGCCCAGCAAGAAATTTGCAAGCTTTGCTGGATTGCTCCAAATCGAAAGCTGCCACTTGTTGTTGTTCTATTTCTCTAGAGTCCCATCATGCTGTTCTCAGATTGCTAAAGTCCATACCTCCTCGGTGTGTTCTTATGGCTGCAGATCTTCACAGCACAGACGCTTTCTTCTGCATGCTGTTCTTTCCCAGTTCAGGGCTCCTTCAAGGCTCTCCCTGAATGGCTATGCCGCCCCCTTTTATCCCAGTTCTCTTCAATGCTCACAGCTGCAGCCCATCAAGGACAACCAGGACCTGTGGGGCAAAGCCTCTAGACAGATATTCAAATAGAATCCATTTCCTCTACTCTAGCCAGTAAGTACTACCCTACAAGTCCTCAGAACCCCAAAGGCCACCTTTCATCTGACACCCAGACCCTGGGGAAAGGACTTCTTTTTCCCATGGCAAATGGCCTCCCTTGGCAGCCACTCACCCTGGCAGAAAGTGGGAGCCTAGCTAGAATGATGCAATCGTTGCTGGATTTTTCCAAAAGAAAAGCTGGCAGCAACTAGGGCCCTGGAAGTACTTAGAGCCTCAAACGCCACCTTGAACATATTACTGAGACCCTGGGGAAAGGACTTCGTTTTTCCCATGGAAAATGGCCTTCATTTCTGGCCACTTGCCCTGGCAGGCAGGGCAGTGCCAAGCCAGGAATCTACAAACTGTGCTGGATCCTTCCAGAACGAAAGCTGCCAGCAACTAGGACCCTGCAAGTCCTTAGAGCCCCAGATGCCACCAGTCATCTGACACCCAGAGCCTGGGCCAATGACTTCGTTTTCCCCATGGAAAATGGCCTCCATTTCTGGCCACTCGCCCTGACCAAGAGGGTGGTGCCCAGCAAGAAATTTGCAAGCTTTGCTGGATTGCTCCAAATCTAAAGCTGCCACTTGTTGTTGTTCTATTTCTCTAGAGTCCCATCATGCTGTTCTCAGATTGCTAAAGTCCATACCTCCTCGGTGTGTTCTTATGGCTGCAGATCTTCACAGCACAGACGCTTTCTTCTGCATGCTGTTCTTTCCCAGTTCAGGGCTCCTTCAAGGCTCTCCCTGAATGGCTACGCCGCCCCCTTTTATCCCAGTTCTCTTCAATGCTCACAGCTGCAGCCCATCAAGGACAACCAGGACCTGTGGGACAGATATTCAAATAGAATCCATTTCCTCTACTCTAGCCAGTAAGTACTACCCTACAAGTCCTCAGAACCCCAAAGGCCACCTTTCATCTGACACCCAGACCCTGGGGAAAGGACTTCTTTTTCCCATGGCAAATGGCCTCCCTTGGCAGCCACTCACCCTGGCAGAAAGTGGGAGCCTAGCTAGAATGATGCAATCGTTGCTGGATTTTTCCAAAAGAAAAGCTGGCAGCAACTAGGGCCCTGGAAGTACTTAGAGCCTCAAACGCCACCTTGAACATATTCCTGAGACCCTGGGGAAAGGACTTCGTTTTTCCCATGGAAAATGGCCTTCATTTGTGGCCACTCTGCCTGGCAGGCAGGGCAGTGCCAAGCCAGGAATCTACAAACTGTGCTGGATCCTTCCAGAACGAAAGCTGCCAGCAACTAGGACCCTGCAAGTCCTTACAGCCCCAGATGCCACCAGTCATCTGACACCCAGAGCCTGGGCCAATGACTTCGTTTTCCCCATGGAAAATGGCCTCCATTTCTGGCCACTCGCCCTGACCAAGAGGGTGGTGCCCAGCAAGAAATTTGCAAGCTTTGCTGGATTGCTCCAAATCTAAAGCTGCCACTTGTTGTTCTTCTATTTCTCTAGAGTCCCATCATGCTGTTCTCAGATTGCTAAAGTCCATACCTCCTCGGTGTGTTCTTATGGCTGCAGGTCTTCACAGCACAGACGCTTTCTTCTGCATGCTGTTCTTTCCCAGTTCAGGGCTCCTTCAAGGCTTTCCCTGAATGGCTCCGCCGCCCCCTTTTATCCCAGTTCTCTTCAATGCTCACAGCTGCAGCCCATCAAGGACAACCAGGACCTGTGGGGCAAAGCCTCTAGACAGATATTCAAATAGAATCCATTTCCTCTACTCTAGCCAGTAAGTACTACCCTACAAGTCCTCAGAACCCCAAAGGCCACCTTTCATCTGACACCCAGACCCTGGGGAAAGGACTTCTTTTTCCCATGGCAAATGGCCTCCCTTGGCAGCCACTCACCCTGGCAGAAAGTGGGAGCCTAGCTAGAATGATGCAATCGTTGCTGGATTTTTCCAAAAGAAAAGCTGGCAGCAACTAGGGCCCTGGAAGTACTTAGAGCCTCAAACGCCACCTTGAACATATTACTGAGACCCTGGGGAAAGGACTTCGTTTTTCCCATGGAAAATGGCCTTCATTTCTGGCCACTTGGCCTGGCAGGCAGGGCAGTGCCAAGCCAGGAATCTACAAACTGTGCTGGATCCTTCCAGAACGAAAGCTGCCAGCAACTAGGACCCTGCAAGTCCTTACAGCCCCAGATGCCACCAGTCATCTGACACCCAGAGCCTGGGCCAATGACTTCGTTTTCCCCATGGAAAATGGCCTCCATTTCTGGCCACTCGCCCTGACCAAGAGGGTGGTGCCCAGCAAGAAATTTGCAAGCTTTGCTGGATTGCTCCAAATCTAAAGCTGCCACTTGTTGTTCTTCTATTTCTCTAGAGTCCCATCATGCTGTTCTCAGATTGCTAAAGTCCATACCTCCTCGGTGTGTTCTTATGGCTGCAGATCTTCACAGCACAGACGCTTTCTTCTGCATGCTGTTCTTTCCCAGTTCAGGGCTCCTTCAAGGCTCTCCCTGAATGGCTACGCCGCCCCCTTTTATCCCAGTTCTCTTCAATGCTCACAGCTGCAGCCCATCAAGGACAACCAGGACCTGTGGGGCAAAGCCTCTAGACAGATATTCAAATAGAATCCATTTCCTTTACTCTAGCCAGTAAGTACTACCCTACAAGTCCTCAGAACCCCAAAGGCCACCTTTCATCTGACACCCAGACCCTGGGGAAAGGACTTCTTTTTCCCATGGCAAATGGCCTCCCTTGGCAGCCACTCACCCTGGCAGAAAGTGGGAGCCTAGCTAGAATGATGCAATCGTTGCTGGATTTTTCCAAAAGAAAAGCTGGCAGCAACTAGGGCCCTGGAAGTACTTAGAGCCTCAAACGCCACCTTGAACATATTACTGAGACCCTGGGGAAAGGACTTCGTTTTTCCCATGGAAAATGGCCTTCATTTCTGGCCACTTGCCCTGGCAGGCAGGGCAGTGCCAAGCCAGGAATCTACAAACTGTGCTGGATCCTTCCAGAACGAAAGCTGCCAGCAACTAGGACCCTGCAAGTCCTTAGAGCCCCAGATGCCACCAGTCATCTGACACCCAGAGCCTGGGCCAATGACTTCGTTTTCCCCATGGAAAATGGCCTCCATTTCTGGCCACTCGCCCTGACCAAGAGGGTGGTGCCCAGCAAGAAATTTGCAAGCTTTGCTGGATTGCTCCAAATCTAAAGCTGCCACTTGTTGTTCTTCTATTTCTCTAGAGTCCCATCATGCTGTTCTCAGATTGCTAAAGTCCATACCTCCTCGGTGTGTTCTTATGGCTGCAGATCTTCACAGCACAGACGCTTTCTTCTGCATGCTGTTCTTTCCCAGTTCAGGGCTCCTTCAAGGCTCTCCCTGAATGGCTAAGCCGCCCCCTTTTATCCCAGTTCTCTTCAATGCTCACAGCTGCAGCCCATCAAGGACAACCAGGACCTGTGGGGCAAAGCCTCTAGACAGATATTCAAATAGAATCCATTTCCTCTACTCTAGCCAGTAAGTACTACCCTACAAGTCCTCAGAACCCCAAAGGCCACCTTTCATCTGACACCCAGACCCTGGGGAAAGGACTTCTTTTTCCCATGGCAAATGGCCTCCCTTGGCAGCCACTCACCCTGGCAGAAAGTGGGAGCCTAGCTAGAATGATGCAATCGTTGCTGGATTTTTCCAAAAGAAAAGCTGGCAGCAACTAGGGCCCTGGAAGTACTTAGAGCCTCAAACGCCACCTTGAACATATTACTGAGACCCTGGGGAAAGGACTTCGTTTTTCCCATGGAAAATGGCCTTCATTTCTGGCCACTTGGCCTGGCAGGCAGGGCAGTGCCAAGCCAGGAATCTACAAACTGTGCTGGATCCTTCCAGAACGAAAGCTGCCAGCAACTAGGACCCTGCAAGTCCTTACAGCCCCAGATGCCACCTGTCATCTGACACCCAGAGCCTGGGCCAATGACTTCGTTTTCCCCATGGAAAATGGCCTCCATTTCTGGCCACTCGCCCTGACCAAGAGGGTGGTGCCCAGCAAGAAATTTGCAAGCTTTGCTGGATTGCTCCAAATCGAAAGCTGCCACTTGTTGTTGTTCTATTTCTCTAGAGTCCCATAATGCTGTTCTCAGATTGCTAAAGTCCATACCTCCTCGGTGTGTTCTTATGGCTGCAGATCTTCACAGCACAGACGCTTTCTTCTGCATGCTGTTCTTTCCCAGTTCAGGGCTCCTTCAAGGCTCTCCCTGAATGGCTAAGCCGCCCCCTTTTATCCCAGTTCTCTTCAATGCTCACAGCTGCAGCCCATCAAGGACAACCAGGACCTGTGGGGCAAAGCCTCTAGACAGATATTCAAATAGAATCCATTTCCTCTACTCTAGCCAGTAAGTACTACCCTACAAGTCCTCAGAACCCCAAAGGCCACCTTTCATCTGACACCCAGACCCTGGGGAAAGGACTTCTTTTTCCCATGGCAAATGGCCTCCCTTGGCAGCCACTCACCCTGGCAGAAAGTGGGAGCCTAGCTAGAATGATGCAATCGTTGCTGGATTTTTCCAAAAGAAAAGCTGGCAGCAACTAGGGCCCTGGAAGTACTTAGAGCCTCAAACGCCACCTTGAACATATTACTGAGACCCTGGGGAAAGGACTTCGTTTTTCCCATGGAAAATGGCCTTCATTTCTGGCCACTTGGCCTGGCAGGCAGGGCAGTGCCAAGCCAGGAATCTACAAACTGTGCTGGATCCTTCCAGAACGAAAGCTGCCAGCAACTAGGACCCTGCAAGTCCTTAGAGCCCCAGATGCCACCTGTCATCTGACACCCAGAGCCTGGGCCAATGACTTCGTTTTCCCCATGGAAAATGGCCTCCATTTCTGGCCACTCGCCCTGACCAAGAGGGTGGTGCCCAGCAAGAAATTTGCAAGCTTTGCTGGATTGCTCCAAATCTAAAGCTGCCACTTGTTGTTCTTCTATTTCTCTAGAGTCCCATCATGCTGTTCTCAGATTGCTAAAGTCCATACCTCCTCGGTGTGTTCTTATGGCTGCAGATCTTCACAGCACAGACGCTTTCTTCTGCATGCTGTTCTTTCCCAGTTCAGGGCTCCTTCAAGGCTCTCCCTGAATGGCTACGCCGCCCCCTTTTATCCCAGTTCTCTTCAATGCTCACAGCTGCAGCCCATCAAGGACAACCAGGACCTGTGGGACAGATATTCAAATAGAATCCATTTCCTCTACTCTAGCCAGTAAGTACTACCCTACAAGTCCTCAGAACCCCAAAGGCCACCTTTCATCTGACACCCAGACCCTGGGGAAAGGACTTCTTTTTCCCATGGCAAATGGCCTCCCTTGGCAGCCACTCACCCTGGCAGAAAGTGGGAGCCTAGCTAGAATGATGCAATCGTTGCTGGATTTTTCCAAAAGAAAAGCTGGCAGCAACTAGGGCCCTGGAAGTACTTAGAGCCTCAAACACCACCTTGAACATATTACTGAGACCCTGGGGAAAGGACTTCGTTTTTCCCATGGAAAATGGCCTTCATTTCTGGCCACTTGGCCTGGCAGGCAGGGCAGTGCCAAGCCAGGAATCTACAAACTGTGCTGGATCCTTCCAGAACGAAAGCTGCCAGCAACTAGGACCCTGCAAGTCCTTAGAGCCCCAGATGCCACCAGTCATCTGACACCCAGAGCCTGGGCCAATGACTTCGTTTTCCCCATGGAAAATGGCCTCCATTTCTGGCCACTCGCCCTGACCAAGAGGGTGGTGCCCAGCAAGAAATTTGCAAGCTTTGCTGGATTGCTCCAAATCTAAAGCTGCCACTTGTTGTTCTTCTATTTCTCTAGAGTCCCATCATGCTGTTCTCAGATTGCTAAAGTCCATACCTCCTCGGTGTGTTCTTATGGCTGCAGGTCTTCACAGCACAGACGCTTTCTTCTGCATGCTGTTCTTTCCCAGTTCAGGGCTCCTTCAAGGCTTTCCCTGAATGGCTCCGCCGCCCCCTTTTATCCCAGTTCTCTTCAATGCTCACAGCTGCAGCCCATCAAGGACAACCAGGACCTGTGGGGCAAAGCCTCTAGACAGATATTCAAATAGAATCCATTTCCTCTACTCTAGCCAGTAAGTACTACCCTACAAGTCCTCAGAACCCCAAAGGCCACCTTTCATCTGACACCCAGACCCTGGGGAAAGGACTTCTTTTTCCCATGGCAAATGGCCTCCCTTGGCAGCCACTCACCCTGGCAGAAAGTGGGAGCCTAGCTAGAATGATGCAATCGTTGCTGGATTTTTCCAAAAGAAAAGCTGGCAGCAACTAGGGCCCTGGAAGTACTTAGAGCCTCAAACGCCACCTTGAACATATTACTGAGACCCTGGGGAAAGGACTTCGTTTTTCCCATGGAAAATGGCCTTCATTTCTGGCCACTTGGCCTGGCAGGCAGGGCAGTGCCAAGCCAGGAATCTACAAACTGTGCTGGATCCTTCCAGAACGAAAGCTGCCAGCAACTAGGACCCTGCAAGTCCTTAGAGCCCCAGATGCCACCTGTCATCTGACACCCAGAGCCTGGGCCAATGACTTCGTTTTCCCCATGGAAAATGGCCTCCATTTCTGGCCACTCGCCCTGACCAAGAGGGTGGTGCCCAGCAAGAAATTTGCAAGCTTTGCTGGATTGCTCCAAATCTAAAGCTGCCACTTGTTGTTCTTCTATTTCTCTAGAGTCCCATCATGCTGTTCTCAGATTGCTAAAGTCCATACCTCCTCGGTGTGTTCTTATGGCTGCAGATCTTCACAGCACAGACGCTTTCTTCTGCATGCTGTTCTTTCCCAGTTCAGGGCTCCTTCAAGGCTCTCCCTGAATGGCTACGCCGCCCCCTTTTATCCCAGTTCTCTTCAATGCTCACAGCTGCAGCCCATCAAGGACAACCAGGACCTGTGGGGCAAAGCCTCTAGACAGATATTCAAATAGAATCCATTTCCTCTACTCTAGCCAGTAAGTACTACCCTACAAGTCCTCAGAACCCCAAAGGCCACCTTTCATCTGACACCCAGACCCTGGGGAAAGGACTTCTTTTTCCCATGGCAAATGGCCTCCCTTGGCAGCCACTCACCCTGGCAGAAAGTGGGAGCCTAGCTAGAATGATGCAATCGTTGCTGGATTTTTCCAAAAGAAAAGCTGGCAGCAACTAGGGCCCTGGAAGTACTTAGAGCCTCAAACGCCACCTTGAACATATTACTGAGACCCTGGGGAAAGGACTTCGTTTTTCCCATGGAAAATGGCCTTCATTTCTGGCCACTTGGCCTGGCAGGCAGGGCAGTGCCAAGCCAGGAATCTACAAACTGTGCTGGATCCTTCCAGAACGAAAGCTGCCAGCAACTAGGACCCTGCAAGTCCTTAGAGCCCCAGATGCCACCTGTCATCTGACACCCAGAGCCTGGGCCAATGACTTCGTTTTCCCCATGGAAAATGGCCTCCATTTCTGGCCACTCGCCCTGACCAAGAGGGTGGTGCCCAGCAAGAAATTTGCAAGCTTTGCTGGATTGCTCCAAATCTAAAGCTGCCACTTGTTGTTGTTCTATTTCTCTAGAGTCCCATAATGCTGTTCTCAGATTGCTAAAGTCCATACCTCCTCGGTGTGTTCTTATGGCTGCAGATCTTCACAGCACAGACGCTTTCTTCTGCATGCTGTTCTTTCCCAGTTCAGGGCTCCTTCAAGGCTCTCCCTGAATGGCTAAGCCGCCCCCTTTTATCCCAGTTCTCTTCAATGCTCACAGCTGCAGCCCATCAAGGACAACCAGGACCTGTGGGGCAAAGCCTCTAGACAGATATTCAAATAGAATCCATTTCCTCTACTCTAGCCAGTAAGTACTACCCTACAAGTCCTCAGAACCCCAAAGGCCACCTTTCATCTGACACCCAGACCCTGGGGAAAGGACTTCTTTTTCCCATGGCAAATGGCCTCCCTTGGCAGCCACTCACCCTGGCAGAAAGTGGGAGCCTAGCTAGAATGATGCAATCGTTGCTGGATTTTTCCAAAAGAAAAGCTGGCAGCAACTAGGGCCCTGGAAGTACTTAGAGCCTCAAACGCCACCTTGAACATATTACTGAGACCCTGGGGAAAGGACTTCGTTTTTCCCATGGAAAATGGCCTTCATTTCTGGCCACTTGGCCTGGCAGGCAGGGCAGTGCCAAGCCAGGAATCTACAAACTGTGCTGGATCCTTCCAGAACGAAAGCTGCCAGCAACTAGGACCCTGCAAGTCCTTAGAGCCCCAGATGCCACCTGTCATCTGACACCCAGAGCCTGGGCCAATGACTTCGTTTTCCCCATGGAAAATGGCCTCCATTTCTGGCCACTCGCCCTGACCAAGAGGGTGGTGCCCAGCAAGAAATTTGCAAGCTTTGCTGGATTGCTCCAAATCGAAAGCTGCCACTTGTTGTTCTTCTATTTCTCTAGAGTCCCATCATGCTGTTCTCAGATTGCTAAAGTCCATACCTCCTCGGTGTGTTCTTATGGCTGCAGATCTTCACAGCACAGACGCTTTCTTCTGCATGCTGTTCTTTCCCAGTTCAGGGCTCCTTCAAGGCTCTCCCTGAATGGCTACGCCGCCCCCTTTTATCCCAGTTCTCTTCAATGCTCACAGCTGCAGCCCATCAAGGACAACCAGGACCTGTGGGACAGATATTCAAATAGAATCCATTTCCTCTACTCTAGCCAGTAAGTACTACCCTACAAGTCCTCAGAACCCCAAAGGCCACCTTTCATCTGACACCCAGACCCTGGGGAAAGGACTTCTTTTTCCCATGGCAAATGGCCTCCCTTGGCAGCCACTCACCCTGGCAGAAAGTGGGAGCCTAGCTAGAATGATGCAATCGTTGCTGGATTTTTCCAAAAGAAAAGCTGGCAGCAACTAGGGCCCTGGAAGTACTTAGAGCCTCAAACACCACCTTGAACATATTACTGAGACCCTGGGGAAAGGACTTCGTTTTTCCCATGGAAAATGGCCTTCATTTCTGGCCACTTGGCCTGGCAGGCAGGGCAGTGCCAAGCCAGGAATCTACAAACTGTGCTGGATCCTTCCAGAACGAAAGCTGCCAGCAACTAGGACCCTGCAAGTCCTTAGAGCCCCAGATGCCACCAGTCATCTGACACCCAGAGCCTGGGCCAATGACTTCGTTTTCCCCATGGAAAATGGCCTCCATTTCTGGCCACTCGCCCTGACCAAGAGGGTGGTGCCCAGCAAGAAATTTGCAAGCTTTGCTGGATTGCTCCAAATCTAAAGCTGCCACTTGTTGTTCTTCTATTTCTCTAGAGTCCCATCATGCTGTTCTCAGATTGCTAAAGTCCATACCTCCTCGGTGTGTTCTTATGGCTGCAGGTCTTCACAGCACAGACGCTTTCTTCTGCATGCTGTTCTTTCCCAGTTCAGGGCTCCTTCAAGGCTTTCCCTGAATGGCTCCGCCGCCCCCTTTTATCCCAGTTCTCTTCAATGCTCACAGCTGCAGCCCATCAAGGACAACCAGGACCTGTGGGGCAAAGCCTCTAGACAGATATTCAAATAGAATCCATTTCCTCTACTCTAGCCAGTAAGTACTACCCTACAAGTCCTCAGAACCCCAAAGGCCACCTTTCATCTGACACCCAGACCCTGGGGAAAGGACTTCTTTTTCCCATGGCAAATGGCCTCCCTTGGCAGCCACTCACCCTGGCAGAAAGTGGGAGCCTAGCTAGAATGATGCAATCGTTGCTGGATTTTTCCAAAAGAAAAGCTGGCAGCAACTAGGGCCCTGGAAGTACTTAGAGCCTCAAACGCCACCTTGAACATATTACTGAGACCCTGGGGAAAGGACTTCGTTTTTCCCATGGAAAATGGCCTTCATTTGTGGCCACTTGGCCTGGCAGGCAGGGCAGTGCCAAGCCAGGAATCTACAAACTGTGCTGGATCCTTCCAGAACGAAAGCTGCCAGCAACTAGGACCCTGCAAGTCCTTACAGCCCCAGATGCCACCAGTCATCTGACACCCAGAGCCTGGGCCAATGACTTCGTTTTCCCCATGGAAAATGGCCTCCATTTCTGGCCACTCACCCTGACCAAGAGGGTGGTGCCCAGCAAGAAATTTGCAAGCTTTGCTGGATTGCTCCAAATCGAAAGCTGCCACTTGTTGTTGTTCTATTTCTCTAGAGTCCCATCATGCTGTTCTCAGATTGCTAAAGTCCATACCTCCTCGGTGTGTTCTTATGGCTGCAGATCTTCACAGCACAGACGCTTTCTTCTGCATGCTGTTCTTTCCCAGTTCAGGGCTCCTTCAAGGCTCTCCCTGAATGGCTACGCCGCCCCCTTTTATCCCAGTTCTCTTCAATGCTCACAGCTGCAGCCCATCAAGGACAACCAGGACCTGTGGGGCAAAGCCTCTAGACAGATATTCAAATAGAATCCATTTCCTCTACTCTAGCCAGTAAGTACTACCCTACAAGTCCTCAGAACCCCAAAGGCCACCTTTCATCTGACACCCAGACCCTGGGGAAAGGACTTCTTTTTCCCATGGCAAATGGCCTCCCTTGGCAGCCACTCACCCTGGCAGAAAGTGGGAGCCTAGCTAGAATGATGCAATCGTTGCTGGATTTTTCCAAAAGAAAAGCTGGCAGCAACTAGGGCCCTGGAAGTACTTAGAGCCTCAAACGCCACCTTGAACATATTACTGAGACCCTGGGGAAAGGACTTCGTTTTTCCCATGGAAAATGGCCTTCATTTCTGGCCACTCTGCCTGGCAGGCAGGGCAGTGCCAAGCCAGGAATCTACAAACTGTGCTGGATCCTTCCAGAACGAAAGCTGCCAGCAACTAGGACCCTGCAAGTCCTTACAGCCCCAGATGCCACCAGTCATCTGACACCCAGAGCCTGGGCCAATGACTTCGTTTTCCCCATGGAAAATGGCCTCCATTTCTGGCCACTCGCCCTGACCAAGAGGGTGGTGCCCAGCAAGAAATTTGCAAGCTTTGCTGGATTGCTCCAAATCTAAAGCTGCCACTTGTTGTTGTTCTATTTCTCTAGAGTCCCATCATGCTGTTCTCAGATTGCTAAAGTCCATACCTCCTCGGTGTGTTCTTATGGCTGCAGATCTTCACAGCACAGACGCTTTCTTCTGCATGCTGTTCTTTCCCAGTTCAGGGCTCCTTCAAGGCTCTCCCTGAATGGCTAAGCCGCCCCCTTTTATCCCAGTTCTCTTCAATGCTCACAGCTGCAGCCCATCAAGGACAACCAGGACCTGTGGGGCAAAGCCTCTAGACAGATATTCAAATAGAATCCATTTCCTCTACTCTAGCCAGTAAGTACTACCCTACAAGTCCTCAGAACCCCAAAGGCCACCTTTCATCTGACACCCAGACCCTGGGGAAAGGACTTCTTTTTCCCATGGCAAATGGCCTCCCTTGGCAGCCACTCACCCTGGCAGAAAGTGGGAGCCTAGCTAGAATGATGCAATCGTTGCTGGATTTTTCCAAAAGAAAAGCTGCCAGCAACTAGGGCCCTGGAAGTACTTAGAGCCTCAAACGCCACCTTGAACATATTACTGAGACCCTGGGGAAAGGACTTCGTTTTTCCCATGGAAAATGGCCTTCATTTGTGGCCACTTGGCCTGGCAGGCAGGGCAGTGCCAAGCCAGGAATCTACAAACTGTGCTGGATCCTTCCAGAACGAAAGCTGCCAGCAACTAGGACCCTGCAAGTCCTTAGAGCCCCAGATGCCACCTGTCATCTGACACCCAGAGCCTGGGCCAATGACTTCGTTTTCCCCATGGAAAATGGCCTCCATTTCTGGCCACTCGCCCTGACCAAGAGGGTGGTGCCCAGCAAGAAATTTGCAAGCTTTGCTGGATTGCTCCAAATCGAAAGCTGCCACTTGTTGTTGTTCTATTTCTCTAGAGTCCCATCATGCTGTTCTCAGATTGCTAAAGTCCATACCTCCTCGGTGTGTTCTTATGGCTGCAGATCTTCACAGCACAGATGCTTTCTTCTGCATGCTGTTCTTTCCCAGTTCAGGGCTCCTTCAAGGCTCTCCCTGAATGGCTAAGCCGCCCCCTTTTATCCCAGTTCTCTTCAATGCTCACAGCTGCAGCCCATCAAGGACAACCAGGACCTGTGGGGCAAAGCCTCTAGACAGATATTCAAATAGAATCCATTTCCTCTACTCTAGCCAGTAAGTACTACCCTACAAGTCCTCAGAACCCCAAAGGCCACCTTTCATCAAGGCAAATCCCATGCTGTCCTTGTCCTTCCTCGCCCAGAGCAGGAGCTGAGCATGGAGAGCAGGGAGGACAAATGCCCGCGGCAGAACCTGGTGGCAGAGGCCGTTTTGAGCGGCTCCACGGCGCAGGAAGCCAACGGGGAGGAAAAGGCCCGGAGATGCCACACGAGGAGGGGCTGCAAATGCAGATGGCGGGGATGTGAGGGGGAAAGAGGCAGCCTGGGCCGGGAAGGCGGCCGGAGATGGAGCCAGAGCTCGGAGCTGGTGCTCCATGAGCAGCTCCATGATGGGGAGAAGCCCCACACGTGCGTGGAGTGTGGGAAGAGCTTCAGGTGGAACTGCCACCTGATCAGGCACCAGAGGATCCACACTGGGGAACAGCCCTACGAGTGTGGGGAGTGTGGGAAGAGCTTCAGAGAGAGCTCCAGCCTGATCAAGCACCAGAGGACCCACACTGGGGAGAGACCCTATGAGTGCTCCAAGTGTGGGAAGAGGTTTCAGACCAGCTCGAGTCTCTTCCAGCACTATCGGATTCACACGGAGGAGAGGCCCTTCCAATGCCCCGACTGTGGGAAGGGATTCAGGCAGAACTCCACCCTCGTCACCCACCGGCGCATCCACACAGGGGAGAGGCCCTACGAGTGTGATAAATGCAGGAAGAGGTTTCAGACCAGCTCCAGTCTCCTCCGGCACTGTCGGATTCACACAGAGGAGAGGCCCTTCCAATGCCCCGACTGCGGGAAGGGATTCCAGCGCAACTCCACCCTTGTCAGGCACCGGCGCATCCACACAGGGGAGAGGCCCTACGAGTGTCCCCAGTGTGGGAAGAGCTTCTCACAGAGCTCTAACTTGACCCGACACCAATGGAGGCACCGGTAAGGGAAGCCCTGCAAGTGCCCCGAGTGCGGGAAGAGCTTCGTGCGCTGCTGCAGCTCCATCCCCCACTGGAGGAGGCACTTTGGGCACAGCCCTGGTCACTCACATTCCCTGTGATCCATGTTGGGAACACGCCTGGCTGTTTGTCCTTTGGTTTGGCTTTAATTTTTGCTCTTCTCAATATCTTTGCACTCCAAAAACCCAGAGGGATTGATCTGTCCCCTTAAAACCACTCAAATCCCACTGAAAACAACTAAGTTTTAAGCCATAAATGCTCAATCGCACTTCAAATTGCTTGTTCCCTCCTCAAAAAAACTCCATCCCAGGATAAACTTGCTCAATTCCACAGCCATCAGGGTGAGATGGGGTTGGAAGGAGATTGGGAGAAGTGGGATCATGTGGAGCAGTGGGATGGGGATTGTGTGGGCCTGGGTGTGTGGGATGTATTTGATAGCAAATAAAACTTTCAAGAGGTCCTGATTTCTGTCCCGTTCATTTTCAGTCAGTTCTGTTTACAGAGTGCCACCTTGTCAGCTGATTCAATTCCTATAAAAGTCCCATTTTTAAATCATCTAACCCAAACAGTCCAAAAACCAATATCCAAGTAAAGCCACTCACCTGTAATTAAATTTTTAAAAAATATTTTGATTGTTTTTGAGTATCTAAGGCTGATAAAGTTTAATTGTTTGGTTAAAATGTCTGAGAAATTATACTGCTGTTTGGTTTTGTGTTTAGTATATTTGTAATATGAATTGTTTCACTACGGTGTGTTAGATTGTATGTTAGTTTTTTTAGATATTTTTTATCTAAAGTATATTAGTCATCGAGTTAAAACTTTCAAAAGGGATTTCTTGGTATATAACTTGTTTATTTATATGCATTGGTAATATTATAGCAACAATTGTTGTTTTTTTGGGTTGAACCATTGGAATATTGTAAGGAAGACTTGAGATTTTTATATTTCATTTTTATTATAATTTATTTAATTTTAATTATTATTTCTTTATTTATAATTCTAATTTTTTTGAGATGTGTCCTGGTTTAGGGCAAATTTGAGAGAAAACCTCCACGGGGGCCCCTCCAGAAAGCAAAGCCACAGGGCCCTCCCCCCAACCGTTTTGGGAGGGATTGCTCAGAGAGAAGTGGAAAGAACCTGTTCATTTAACAGGCACAGCACCCCCAGCACACAAAATGAACAATACCCATGACACCGCTCTTTCCCGGCTCTGAAAAGGATGACAAATTCAGAAAGTCTCTCTTGGGGGTGGTCGCTCTGTTCTCAGTCCCTCCGGCGCTGGGGCAGCTGCTGCAGCCACAAGGTGCAAACTCTCGGTGTTTCCCAGGTCCCAGTCCAGAGCAGCTTCAAGTAATTCTGAAAAAAGGAAAGGAAAAACAGTCCAGGGAAAAATTCAGACTGCTTAGCTAAACTAACTAATGAGCAGAAGCAAAAAGCGAGAGCAAAGCAGGAGCAAGAGCAAAGCAAAAAGCCAAGCAAAAAGCAAAAGCAGCACCGTGTACTGCCCCGTCTCTGTGTCCCACCAGCTGTGGAGGAGCAGGCTGATAAGAAACCAACACAAAACTTTCACTCTTCAGAGCCAGTCTTGAAGGCACAGAACATAATATCCAGCATGAACAGAAGACACGAATGGGGATACAAGCATTGTAACGTCACCCTAGGACAATGTCCCAAAGGTCCATTTGCTGTAGATGGGATGACTTGCACGTCAGTGTTTTCCAAGGCAGCTTCTGCTGCTGCTGCCACACCGACTCCTGCGCTCCCGGCTGTGGCTGATTGAAGAATGTCCAGGTTGTGGGGGAGCATTTGTGTCACGGCGCGCCCCCTTTAGCGCTCGGTTCCGCGGGTCCCAGCGGCTCCGTCTCTCTCGTCTGTGGATTTGCATTCGCCGCTTCGGTGCCCGTGCTTGTCACATCTGCTGCACTTTCCCTTGGAACCAGTAGCTGTTGCTGTTTGTTACTTTTCTTTACGGCTCTGATTTGCACCCGTGGCTGCCACACCGAAGGCAAACTCGGTCAGGGCCGTTTTCTCTGTGCTGCACAAGTGGCTCAAGGGCAGTTGCCATTGCGTTGCTGGATAGGTGGCCTTGTCCTCTGGAGCTCCTACTCCCAAACAAGCTTCTGTCATGTCTGCCACATTAGCTGTTCTGGGCAAAGTTTGCAGGATCCTTTTGGAGGTGAGATTTGCATTTTCTACTGCTAATTGCATTCCTAGCACAGCTTTAACCTCTGGGCACATTCCTGGAGCCCAAACTACTGCATTTCTGAGGCGATCTAGGAAACTCATACAAGTCTCGTTTGCCTCTTGTCCAATGGGGGTATAAGATGGAGGTGCTAGTCCCATATCTGGAAATGCATGAGAAGCCTCTCATGCAAGTTTCTGAGACTGTTGCAAAATAGCAGTATGCAAACGTGCTTGAGCTTGTGGGTAAGCAAAAGGGCCTCTCCTCAGCATCATTTCTGGGGGGCCAAGTTCCCTAGGGTCTCTTTCGAAGGGGTTTTGATTATTTTTACCATTTCAACACTTTCTGTGTGTCCCTGCAAGCAAGAAAGCACCACAGAGCCTC
The DNA here is from genome assembly GCF_051311805.1 of Agelaius phoeniceus. Taxonomy (NCBI): domain Eukaryota; kingdom Metazoa; phylum Chordata; class Aves; order Passeriformes; family Icteridae; genus Agelaius; species Agelaius phoeniceus. Next base: position 19,868,387 of record NC_135279.1, on the reverse strand, counting down.
TACCGCAAAGCCTTGAGGTAGTGCCAAGGCAGAACTTGTTCATGCTCTTTTCCCCTGGTGATTTTCTACTCCCGTCCAGACTCTGATAGCAAAGCCGTGCTGGTGACAAAAGATTGACCTTGGCATCCTGGGGCACTTTCTGGGTGGGTGTTTGAATCTGCTTTTCCAGGCCTCGGGCTGAGCAGGGTGAGGCCGAGGCCTGGGCCCCTCCAGGCGGCGCCGGGAGCGCCCGGGGCAGCGGCGAGGGGCGGCCCTGAGGGGTGGCACAGGGGGCATTTCCCCCGAGCGGGCGGGCGGGCAGCGGGGAAAGGCGCCCTGGGCACAAGGGCAGGCACAAGGGCCCCGGCTCTCTGCAGTGCGGGCGGCCCAGCGCCGATCGCTGCTCCCGGAGCCGCTGCCAGGGCCGGGTCTCCTCCCTGCCGCTGACCCTGCACCTGCAGCGCTGCCTCTGCCTCTGCCAGGCTCCCCGGCACGGACGGCAAGGACGTGGACACGCTGCAGCAGGGGCCCAGCAGGGACACCCAGATGGTGCCGGGGCTGCAGCTCCTCTCCTGCAAGGAAAGGCTGACACAGCTCGGCTTCTTCAGCCTGGGAAAGAGACCCAGCCTTGATCCAGCTGCGGCCTTCCAGTACCTGAGGGCAACACACAAGAAAGCTGGACAGGGACTTTGTACGAGGGCAGGCAAGGACAGGACAAGGGAGCATGGATCCAAATGGAGAGAGATTAGGTTTAGGTAAGGGATTCAGAAAAAAGACTCTCCTGGAACAGGTTGCCCAGAGAAGGTGGGCATGTCCCGTCCCTGACAGTGTTCAAGGCCAGGCTGCATGGAGCTCTAGACAAGCCGGTCCAGTGCAAGGGGTCCCCAGCCACAGCAGGGGCGTTGCAGCCATGGGATTTTCCAGATCCCTTCCAAGCCAAACCATGCCAGGACTCCATGATTCTGGGATACTTCCCCTCCTCATCCTCTGGCAGAAAAAGAAACTTGGCCCCAAGTTCCACCCTGCAGACCATGTCTTTTGGCAGCCTGCAACTGTGTCAACAGAGGATGAAAAGAGATGACATTACTGACACGATTTTCCTTTTCTACTTGAAAAGTAAATGCTCTGCTCCTGTCCACTCTGGCAAAATTGTCACAAGAGGCAATTGTTCCCCATGAAAAGCTTGGTCTCATGCAAAGAAGAAAGAAGCCAGAAGCCAACAGTCTTCGTTATTGCTACGTTGTTTTCTTTGGTTACTTCTCTAATAGGAATGACTTTGGTGTGTGATTTGTTTGTTTCTCTCTTTCGTTCCTGACGGCATCGCAGTCCCCCCGCAGCGCAAGGGCGCCCTTGTGGCCCTGGAGCTGGCGCTGCTGTGGAAGGTGTCGCGGCCTGGCTTCCGCGGCGTCGTGCGGCTCCTGGACTGGTTCGAGGTCCCTGAGGGCTTCGTGCTGCTCATGGAGCGTCCGCAGCGCTGTCAGCACCTCTGGTACTTCCTGCACGAGCGGCGGTTCCTGACGGAGCCCGTGGGGCGGGGGCTGTTCCGCCAGGTGCTGGAGGCCATGGGGCACTGCAGCAGCCGCGGCGTCCTGCACCCCCACATCAAGGCCGAGAACGTCCTCGTCGACCTGGCCACGGGCGAGGCGAAGCTCATCGACTTCGGCTGCGGCACGATCCTCCAGGACACGTTCTACACCCGGATGTCAGGTGAGCCCAAAGCCGGGGCCCAGCTGGGCAGTGGAGTTCCCCCCTTGGCTGGCAGAGGGGGAAGAGGGAGGGAAGGAAGGAGGGAAGGAAGGAAGGAGGGGGAATCCTTCTTCAGCCAGCTGCAGCCAAGTTGCTTTGTGGCAGGGCAGGGGCTGGCTGTTGTGGAACGGGAGCTGGCTGGGAGGGAGGGAGCAGCATGGGCCTGATGAGCTGCGCCCGTGTCCCATAGGAACGCTGGAGTACAGCCCACCAGAGTGGATCCTCTTTGGCTGCTACCATGGCCAGCCAGCCACCATCTGGTCCCTGGGCATCCTGCTCTATGAGCTGCTCTGTGGGCACCTTCCTTTCCACAGCAACAAGGACATCGTCCGGGGCCAGCTCTTCTTCCTGCCCCGGGTGTCTCAAGGTGGGGATGCGCCTTCAAGGCACGAGGGGAAGAACAGGGCTGGGAGGGGCGGCTGGCACATAAGCGTCCTGCTCTTGCAGCTGGTGAGGAGGTGGATCTCCTGGGCTTAGCTGGAGGAGGTGGCACCTGTGCCTCTGTGCTGGTGTCCTCTGCAAGAGAGGATCGATAGGAAGCTTTTGGCTGCAGCTCTGAGCACTCCTGGTGTGGCCTGGGCACTGTGGAATGTGGGAGAGCATGGACAGGAGGCTTGTCCCGCTGAGCTTTGTGGACAGTTGGCTGGCTGAGAAAGGTCACGTCGACATAATACCCCTGGTTAAGCAAGGAGAGAAGTCTAGAAGTCAGCAGTCAGTGTCCAAATAAGGCAAGGACATTATGCCCTTGATGCAACAACAGGATAGGGAAGAGGCTCTTTTGCCAAAAATATGAAGAATAGTTTCAACAGAATAACCACAAGAATGCAGAAGTAGGCGTAGTTGGCCGATAAGTAACTAACCAATAATGAGCTCTTCTTTGCAATATGTATGAGCTTTATTAACACCAATATAAATATGTGTGACTATCAGTAAAGTTTGAGACTTGCTGATCAGTCATATTGCATGCCACATTTCTCCTGCCGATCCAACACAAACCCAAACTCCAGCCCTGGGATACCCTATAAAAGCCCCACAGCCCTCCCTTTGCCCTGTCTTTCGGGGGTCAGAAATGGATTCTGGAGCTTTCTGAAACCCAGACCCGTCTCGTTTGTTCCCGGCACCGGCAGCTGCAGCCTCCCTGGACACCATGAACTCTGGAGAATGGGGGCAGCCAGTGGGGACAGGTCCTGGACTGAAAGATAAGTGTGTGTTCTGTTTGCCATCTGTCAGTGGTGGGGCAGTTATCTTCTGTTCATTGGGCAGTTTCTCTCTTCCACAACCAATCCTCCCTCTGGGGAGGTGTGTTCCATTAATAGGCCATTAATTATTAATTATTAATCTTCTGGTAATGGTCCACTGAGTGTCACTGCATGGCTGATTAAATGACATCATCCCATTGGGAGATGCTCCGCCCAGGGGGAGGAGCCAAGCATTCCTACCTGGATAGAATCTGAGATTTGGAACACTGTAGGCAGCCTTTTCCTCCTGGATTCCCCGAGGAGCAGCTGTCTTTCTTCTCCATGGGATTCCCAGAGGATCAGCCTTTTCCTCCTGGATTCCCAGAGGAGCAGCTGTCTTTCTTCTCCATGGGATTCCCAGAGGATCAGCCTTTTCCTCCTGGATTCCCAGAGGAGCAGCTGTCTTTCTTCTCCACGGGATTCCCAGAGGATCAGCCTTTTCCAACTGGATTTCCAGAGGAAGGAAGATTCCCAGGCCCATCTACAGCAGCCCTGGACCTTCAGAGGAAAACTCCACCCTTCTCCAGGATCCCTGCTCCAACAGAGCCACACCTGGCACTGCAGGAGGGCTGCAGCCACCACTGAATGGGACTGCTGCCAGCACCCTGACCCACAGGGGGTCAGGCCCTGTTCTGACTCTGTCAGTGGGGTTTTTTTCGTTTGTACTACTGCATTTATATTTTTAATTTTTCCTAAAAAAGAACTGTTATTCCTATTCCCATATCTTTGCCTGAAAGCTCCTTAATTTCAAAATTATAACAATTCAGAGGGAGGGGTTTACATTTTCCATTCCAGGGGAGGCTCCTGCCTTCCTTAGCAGACACCTGGCTTTTCAAACCAAGACAATAACAAAGTTACTTTAACACCACAGATAGAAAATCCATTTTAATCTCTGCAAAAAGCCAATATTATGTGTCCATAACAATAAACCTCTTGCTGAGTGATGGTAGATATCAAAGCAACTTTGTTCTAAAGATATAGTTTTTATTTCTGTTGTTAATTAAGCTCAGTGAAAAGGCTGCTTGTGTTAAACTGCCTGCTTGGATGGGATAACATCCAATGCACCCAGGATGAGGACACCTGTACAGATCTGCCAACTATCAGCACTCCCTGTCTGAAGTGAGCTACACTTTGGGAACATCTCATGTTTCATGCATGCAGTGGGTGACCAGATGATTTAAAATGCTAATAAAATAAACAAGAAAGGTCATTTTTGTTCCTCAAAATAACAACAACAACAACAACAACAACAACAACAACAAGAAGTTCTGGTTTAATGAAAGGTGGAATCTGTTGCTCTTAAGAGCAAAGATTCATTGCTGGAATAAAGAGTGTTCAGCCCAGCTGTTTCTACTGTGAGGCCGTATTTCATCCCCCCTGAAAGTCCTTCATGTTTGCACAGAAAACTCTCCCTGCACAGCCCAATGAATTCCATCACTTCAGCTGGCCAAACAACCACTGTGGTCAAGTGGGGGCTGAGCAGCTTCCAGGATCCCAAGCAGCTTCAGAAGCTTCATTTTACACCTCCTCTTCTCCCAGTGAATACCCAGCACCACCATCACTGTGGACCCATAGCTATGGATCACTGGCCTGGCCAGCACAGGGCTAATGTTTGCATCAGCCAGGAGGAGCTGCTCTGCCTGCCTGGCTGTCTCAGCCTCAGCCCTGAGACCCCAAATGCCTCCATTCTGGCCCAATCCTTCCTGGTGCTGAGCATAAGAACTCGTGCAGACAAGAGCAGGGAGGGAATCTCCCCAGCCGTTTATCACCTCAGCAACAAGACCTTGGCACCAGGCTGTTATCTGTAGCAGAAAGCAGCAGCAGAAAGGAGACACCAGATCACCAGCCCCAGGCCATGGCCCTGGTGCTGTCCTTACCAGTGATCAGTGTCTGCAGCTCTCCAGGAGCTCAGGGAGCAGGGATGCTCCTCACCATCTCATCTTACCCATGCACCCAAAGCCACGGCCAGCTGTGTGCTCCTGCCCACCAGCACATGCCAAGGCACAGCGTGGGGTTCTTGGGGAGGTGTCCTCTGCAGGGCCAGGAGTTGGACTTGGTGATCCTTGGGGGTCCTTTCCAGCCCAGGATATTTTGTGATTCTAAGGCTTTGGCCAGCCCAGGTTTCAGCCACCTCCCTGATCCATGTGTGATTGACCCCAAACCAGATCCTGCCTCTGTCTACCCTCCAGTGCAAGGAACATGTTGCATCTACCCCAGCCCCCTGCTTGTGTCTGATGGAGCATGCTGACCTTTTCAACATATTTCTTGGAGTATTAGAAAACATTATCTGACAAACAATAAACCAAAAAAAAAACAAACCCAAAAAAACCCCAAAAAAATAAGAAAAAACAAACCAAAAAACCAACAAACCATCCCAAAGGAAATCAATTTGGGTAATGATGGCCTTTTGTTCCAGCTTATCCTGCACCAAACTCCATAGATGGTAACTCTGAACATTTCCCAGACCTTCACAGTAGAGCTTGGAACTGTCTCTCTGATTTCTTGGTTGTTTCATGACACATGCATTTCTCCTATATAATCCCAGTGTTTTGCTTAGAAGCCATATTATAACTGGGAATCAATCTTCTTCATTTGAACATCTAGGACAGATTCACACATCATTTCACCATTAACTAGGATAGACTCAGCCTTGCAGATCTTTCAGTTTTTAAGCCTGGCTGTGTTGTTTCAGTTCTTTGCTGCTGCCTGTGTTTTGTGAAAAAAAAACCAACAACAACAAACAAACAAAAAAAACCCCAAACAAACAAACAAACAAACAAACAAACAAAAACCCCAAAAAACCAGACATTTGGACTTTCTGTTGCGGCTCTAAGAAGAACACAGGTTGTTTCATCACTGTTGTGAGACATGTGTTACCCGGCTCATTAATTCACAACAGTTCTTGTTTTCTCTGCCTTTTTCATGCTGATGTGAGACATTTGTGAAGTCCAGGGTTGTACTGGTACTGCAAGTGATAATGCTGCAGTAAAGTCTGATAAACTGAGATTCCATCAAAAAAGTGTGAAAAATGTAATCTCTAAAGTTCTGAAAGCTCACATATGACAAAACCCATAAATCAGCCCAGAAGCAGTCATTATGGTGAGTTACTAACTAGATTATGCAGCTGCATTTGTCATCATTTCCCATTACGTAGAGAATAAACCTGTCAGGCTGATTTATGGCAGAGGGCTCCACAAGATGGGAACTGGCACCTGTACTGTTCTGTGGAAAATGATGAGAAATGCTGTGTGTGCTCAAGTGCTGAATGGAAAAGGAAGGAGGGGAGATAACTGTTCTTTGAAGGCACTGATTCAGGGACAAAGACTTCAGAGAGGAGTCATGCTTGCACCCATGGGATGGCAGGAAGAGTATCCACCAACCTGTCCCAACAGCAGCAGCAGCATCAGAATGCGTTCTCCACAGGTGGAGGGAAGAGAGGAGAGAGGAGGTCTTTTGAGGGGACCAAAGTCAGTCATGGAGAAATCCTAGAAGCCTGGAATGGTTTGGGTCACAAGGAATCTGAAAAACCATCTTGTTCTAACCCCTGATGTGGGCAGTGACAAACTGAACAGCTGAATGCCTGGCTACTCAGGGGATACTCAAGGTTTTGGATTCCATGCCTGTGCATCTACCGTGGAGCAGCTGGGTCTGCTGGGAGCAGATGGCATCCACCTGAGCCCAGACCAGGCCAAAAGATGGGCAGATGTGGGACTGAGCAGGGCGAGGGACATCCCTGCACAGCAGCGCTCTGACAAGAGCAGCAGTGGCCTCCTCTCAGTGCCCTTCCCCGAGCAGCAGCCGCTGAACACCATGGTGGCTACACAGATGCTTTTGGCTCTGCAATCCCTTTGTGCTCAAAGGCCACGCTGGGCATTTCAGCTGGGCTGGAAGGTCTGGCTGGGCAGGGAACGGGCAAGAGGCACTGCTGGTGTGAGCTCCATGTGGTCACTGGGGACACAAGGAAGATTCTGTTCATCCAAAGAAAAACACAAGCAGCCAGTCCCTGCTAACACAGCAGTGCGACGCTGTCCAGAGCAGCTCAAATTCTCTGCCAGAACCATCCCCCTGCACCTTCTTGATCTGAAGGGGACTAGCAGTGATTTCACTGCAGTTCTTTATTTCTGCTGTCTGATAATGGGAAGGTTTCACAGAAGTCTTGGATGGACTGGATCAGGGAATAGTCAAGCAAGAAAAACTGAGCAACCATCACCCAACCCCACTGACAGAAGAACAAGTCCCATTAGGAAAAGCACCTCAGGTGTTTTCATAGCTGATAATATGTATCCTACTCAACATTATTGATTATAATCTTTTCCATTTGGAAACTTATCAGTGGGGACTTCTGCCTGCTTTGTGAAGGGAGCCCCTGGGGCCCATCCCCTCCCAGAGGGGCTGCACTTGCTGCCTGCCGGGGCTTTCATTGCTGGGCCCACTGGGAGCCCCTGAGCTGGGCTGGGCACCAAGGGCAGGGCTGGCCCGGCTGTGATGCCTCTGGCCCCTGTGACACCAGGGGCAGCGTGTCACAATGGGGGCAGCTGGAAAAGGCCCCCGCAGGTAACGCTGGCCCAGCACAGCCTGAGCAAGCGGTGAGTGCGCACGTGGCGGGGCTGGGCCGGGCCAGGGCCGGGCCACAAGCGCCGCACCCGGGCCTGCATTGTCCCCCTGCACCCAGGGCCAGCCCCTGGGGCCGGCACCTTGGCCGGGGCACGGGGCTGCTGCTGCTGGCCCACTGGCACAGGCCCTGCTGCCTGCCAGCTGCCCGGGGCCCTCTGCTTCTGCCCTCACATCCCTGCGCCTCCGGGCCTCACTTCAGCCCCCACAAGCTCCCTTGGCAGCCCCAGTGAAAGCCTTGTCTCTCTCCTCCTGCAGACCATGGCGCACAGAGCAGTCCTGGCTGGGCTTGTGCTGCTCCTCTTCCTGTTCCCACTTTCCGTGGTGGACAGATTTCACGGGGATGGGCAGCCCCGTGCAGAGGAGATGAAAGCGGCCCCCCCAGAGCCAGCTGAGCCTGGCTGGGGACCCTGGCTCCTGGCTGCCTTGCGCTACCTGCACCAGCTCTGGCAAATTGCTCAGCCGCTGCTCCTGCTTTTGGGCTGGTGGCTCAGGCGCAGAAGGGCAGCCACGAGGCAGAGAGCAGCGGCCCAGAGAGCTGAGGAAAAGGCCAGAAGGAGGAAGGTGGAAAGCGAGCGGAGAAGGCGGCTCCTTAGGAAGAGATTCAAAGACATGGAGCAAATGCGCCGGGCCACGAAAGAAATAGAAAAGCAAATGGCCAGGCTGATTGGAATGAATAGGGATACAAACAGGATGCTGAAGGTAGGCAGGGCAGGCTTTTGGAGGAGCACAGGCAGTGGCTGTGTGAAGAAAAGCTTCCTGCTGGAGATGCTCTCTGGGCCGGCCAAGGCGAGCCGCACATCTTTGTGAGCAGCCGGCGCACAGAGCTGCCTGCTGCCCAGCACAGCCCTGCGCTGGGGCACAGGCTCCGGGCTCCTGACACACCCTGCCCCTCTGCCCTCTCTCTCCTCACGGGATCTGTAGTAACTGCATCGATTTTAACCCTTTCCCATACAGAGCCTTTGCATCTGCTCGGAGGAAAGCACCATCTGAAGGCATCGGGCCAATGTTTGGAGATAGTTTCAAATTCTTAAATAGTTTTGAAATATTTAAAATATCTTATTTAAAAATAGTTGTCTTTAGAAACATTTTCCAAACTTTTTATTACTATAATGTAGATTACTACTCTTGTAAGATAACATAAATATTTTAATATTAAGTAGTAATAAATAATGGCACTTTTCCTTATATTACATAGAACTTATAATTCATCAAAATTACCAAGAATTATTACAGTTAACAAAAACTGAAGTATACTTTATTTCTGTTTAAAACAGCAAATGTTGCTTAATCTTCATGATCCAATAATTATTTTGTGTCTTGTTTAATATTCATATATACAGTACATAGACTGTCGCTACGAATGCCTATAATCACAATTGGTTAATTTAAATTACACTCTCTGCCCTCCTGTCTCGGGAGGGTGACTTCCCTCAGGCAGCTGCAGTCCCTGTCAAGATGCAATAAAGGCAATGCCTGAACAAACGCTGTGTCTGTGAGTGTCCATGTTGGACTCAGGTGTCAGCTGTGGGGAATTCCTGACACAGGGGCACCACAGCAGCCCTTGGCCATGCAGAGGCTCCTTTCCTCCCCTGCAGCAGCTGCTCCTTTGGTGCTGTGATCCAGCCTCTGCTCTGCGCGATGCCAAATGCAAGAAAACCAGGAGTGCCACCACTCAGACTGTCACTCGGGTCCCTGCAGAGCTCAGGAGCCACCATGGCTGTGTAGGTGTGGAACCTGCAGTGGGCCATGACAGCAGGGACAGCAGGGACAGCAGGGACAGCAGGGACAGGGGGACACAGCACAGCAGTCACAGCCCGGCTGCCCTGGGACAGGCCCGGCAGGCAGACAGGACACGGGGCAGGCAGGAGTCCCCATCCTCTCTGTGCCCTCCTGAGCACAGGCACATAAGGGACAGGGGCAATGGGGACACAGCCGGCCCCTCTCCTCTGGGAATATCCCACCTGCCCAGGGGCCCTGACAGAATGCAGGGGCTGAGGCTCTGCAAGGGGAACCCAAGGGTGAGCAGGAGGACCTCCAAGTTACATCTGCCCACATTCTGCATGCAAACTGCTGCGTGGAGGAGAAAACCAGAGGGGCCTTGCCACAGCAGATCCCATCTGAGGGAAGTTGTTCTCTATTCCTGCACACGGGTGCCCCATGCAACATGGAGCACATGAATGCACTTTGACACCAGATTCTCACCCCTGCTCGAGCGCTCTGGCACAGCAGGAGTGGCCATTCCCTAATAACACACGGGTTTGCAACTCTTGTGCAAAGCAACACAAATTGTCTCTCTCCTCCTGCAGACCATGGTGTCCAAATCAGTCCCTGCCCTGCTGGTGCTGCTCCTCTTCCACTTCCCACGGCCCGTGGTGATCAGTTGGGATGAGGATGCAGAGCTGGGCAAAGAGGGCCTGGAGCAGGCTACCCCAGAGGCACCCGAGCCTGCCTGGGGACCCCTGCTCTGGGCAGCCGTGCAGCAGGGGCCCTACTGGGCTGCTGCTGAGCTGCTCTTCCTGCCTTTCTTCCTCTGCCTCAGGCCCAGAAGGGCGGCCATGAAGCAGAGAGCAGAGGCCCGGAGAGCTGAAGAAGAGGCCGGAAGGCGCAGGATGGAAATGGAGCACAGAAGGCTTCGCTTCAAGAGGACATGCAAAAAGACTTGAAGGAGATGTGAAGGACCATGAAGATGATCGAGAAGAAAATGGCCAGGCTGATTTGAATGAACAGCAAGGTGAGCTGGTTCCTGCTGTGCAGCTGAACTCATTGTGTTCAATCAGATTTCCTCTGCACGGATGTCACTGTAGTCAGATGAGAAATTGGCCCCTTAATTTGAATGCAGTGGTGCATAGAGCTGTAGTCTAATGTTTTAATGTAGCTGACCTGTGCCCTGATAGCAAGGGGTGTTTAACAAATCTGGTATTGCCAGAAGGCTTTTGTGTCTCTCAGACTGTGCTCTGCACATGGAGCAGCAGAAGAATTAAGGCCAAATCCTCCCTCAGCATCTGGAGGATATCACACGTGGGTAAGGAGCTTTTGTAAGGAAGAATTGACTGTTCTTCTCTCCCACCAGGTGACCCTGTGCTCCAACACGGTGATGGAGTTCTACCAGAGAATGCTGGTGCACCTGGAGGGTGTTGGCAAGGGAGGGGCAGCCCTGATCATCACAGCCAGGTCCCAGCCCTTGCCTGGCTCCCCCAGGCACTGCCTTGCCCAGGCTTTGCTGGCTGCAGTGCCAAGGAGAAGTGCTGCTGGATGCCCTCATGTTGTGCCAGCTGGACATGAGAACAGCAGTGCTTGGGCAGCAGCCTGTGGTGAAAAGCACCCCTGCTCACAGCCAGCACGGGCCTGGGCCCTCTTCTAAAGGCACCAGCAATGATATCATTGATTGGCCTGGGGTTTGGTGCGTGAGGGGGAACAAATTTCCCGAGGGCCTCCTCTCCTTCTTCCTGCAAGAGGTGGAGTTGTGCTGGTGGTGAGCACCGTGCACGGGTTTGGGCCACACCAAGCAGCTGCTGAGAGTCAGGGTCTGGCTCTGTCCATGAGGGCCCATGGCAGGGGGGAAGTGGCTCCCAGCAAGAGTGGGGAGGGCAAGGTCTGACGAGGGGAAAGCAGCCCTTGGTGGGGCAGGTCAGCTCCAGATTTTCTCCTTCCCTCTGCTTCCCATTTTGAGCTTTAATGTTGTCAGAGCTGAGCCCAAAAGTCGTTGTTGCTGCAGCAGAATTCCATGCTGCTGTGCTGCTGTGGGTGTCAGTGTGATGCCCAGAGGGATGCAGCTCCCTGGGGCTGTTCCCTGTCCCAGGCAGAGCCATGCAGGCAGTGCCTGGGCTGCCATTCTGTAAAGCAGGTGGAGCTGGGGCCAGGCAGGGCCTGGAGCTGGGCAGTGCAGGAGCCAGGGAGCTGCAGGGCCTGGCAGGGGCTGATCAGCCCCTCTGTGGGGCAGCTGCTGTCTCGTGCCCTCCAGGGCTGGGGCAAAGAGCTGAGTTCTCAGGCAGGGCAGCAGCACCATGGCAGAGAAGGGAGTCATTTGTACTGAGACACTGGGGCTGTGTGTTCCTTGAGCCCTGGGGAGCCCTGATCCTTGTTGGGAAGGCTCCCCCAGAGCTCGTGGCTCACTGGGACTGTTCCAGGAGTCCTTGCAAGCCTTCTGGGGTACAGGAGGGGCTGAGGCAGCTGTGGGGCAAAGGGCTCTGCCTGGGGCACTGGGCAGCCTCTGGGTGCTGCCTCTCAGGGTTTGGGCCTCCTTGACAAGACGTGTTGGAGTGGGCAGAGGTAGAAGGCAATTTATCCCTGTAGGGCTGTTCAATGTGTGTTTGACAGTGACCAATGTGTTCTGTTCCATTGCACAATCTCTGGGGGGAAACGTTCTCCATTCTCTCAGGATCTCTGATTGCCCTGGGGTCATCTCTCTGCCCAGATGTCTCGTTCCTGAGCTCCAAGTGTCCCCCCAGGTGCTGCTGTACGGTGAGAGCCACCTGAAGGTGCCCCATGGGAGGAAGATCCTCATGAGGAATCCCAGCCACCTTCCTGGCTGCTACGGGCTCATTCCCCAGCTTTGGCATCACATCCACCTCCTCCTGTCAAATATTACTGAGGAGATTATTAGGGGAAAAAAGGGTTTGGATAAGACCTTGCTGGTTTCTATTCAGCCTTAAAGATCTGCTGAGAACAGGATCCTACCCGAATGTAAACTTTAGGAGGCAGTTGAAGCTCCTGAGGAAACAGTTGATGTTCTGGTCTTCAGGGGCTTTTCTTGTGGGAGATCTGAGAGGGTTGTGAAAAGCTGCTGCATCCACAGACACCAGTGCCTGTGCTGGCAGCCTCCTTGCAGGATCCCCTGGGAGTGCTAAGCCTACAATTCTTGCATCTTGTTTGTGCCTTTTACCTTTGTCCTGGGCAGTTGTAAACGTGTGTGTAAGTTGCTGTTGCGGTGCATGTTGAGGAGTCTAAAGTTTCTCCAGAGGTGCCTCTGAAGCTGCATTTCATTCTGTCCCTGCCAGAAACGCAAGGAGGACTCTGCTGTGCTCGACCCCAGCCCCAAGCCCTGTGGGATTGTGCAGCCCCAGAGCTCAGCAGAGATCCCAGCTGTGGTGGCAGTGCAGGCCCTGGGCACTCACGGCCCCAGCGCTGTCACCGGCGTGTTCGGGGATGAGCTGGGTCCCGAGCGGGTGGCTCGGGGATCCAATACGGGGACGCGTCGCTCCGGCAGCCCCGGCAGCCCCGGAGGGCTCCGGCCCCCGCCCGGCAGAGCTGCGGCTGCTGAGACCCCAAAATATCCCCAAAAAACAGGTGAGATACCCCAAAAATATCCCAAAAAATCCAGGGGAGGCCCCTCAAAATCCCAAAAACTCCCAGTCAGACCCCCCTGAAAAATCTCAAACAATCTGGGTGAGATTCCCCCAAAAATGCCAAAAAATCCAGGTGAGATCCTCCCCAAAAAATCCCCAAAAAACCAAGTGAGATCCTCCCCAAAAAATCCCAAAAAATGCCAAAGTCCAGGTGAGACAGCTCCCCAAAAAAATTTTTAAAATTTCAGGTGAGACCCCCCCCCCAAAAATCCCAGAAAACAAGTGAGACCCCCCAAAAAATCCAGGTGAGACCCCCCCAAAAAATTCCTCAAAAATCTAGGTGAGATCCCCCAAAAATGCCAAAAAGTCCAGGTGAGACCCCCCCCCCCCCAAAAACCCCAAATAAATCCCAAACCCACCCCAAAACATCCAGGAGAAACCCTCAAAAATAAAACAAAAAACAGGTGAGATCCCCCCCAAAAATCCCAAAAAATCCCACTCAGACCCCCCTGGATTTTTTGTGTGCAGCTGCTCCTGGCAGGGTGCACAGGGACAGGGATTCTGCCGGGGAAAACAGGCCCAGGCTGCTGGGGAGAAGGACAGGAGGGATGGGAGGCACAAACAGCTCCTGCTGGTGCAGGTGTCCCTCCCTCCCACTGCAGGTCCCTGTTCATGGTTATCTTATTTTCCAGAGATGAGCTTTACCCTCCTAAAGTCAAACCCCACCCACCAAAGGGGAAGAGAAGCAGTTTGGGTTCCTTGGCATCTCAATGGAGGCATTTCAAGGTCAGAAATGTGGAGGAGCCAGTCGCAGCCCTGAAAGAAGTGCAGGATTTTCCCCACTCTTCAGGAGCAGAGGTGGATTTTCTTGTCCATGCCGTGCTTGTGTTCCTCCCCAGCCTGCCAGCACCAAGTCCTGCTCATGCTGAGCTCCCTTTTTGCTGCCCTGCTGTGCTGTGCCCTGACAGTGGGCTGGGCAGCAGGGCCAGTGGCTGGACATGGGCTGAGGGGGAGGGAGAAACAGGAGAGTTTTCCTTGGAGAAGCTGACTCAGATCCTACAGGCCTGTGCTGAGTGTGGGATTTTGTGCCTTGTTTCCTTCCCAGTGTAAGATGAGGCTTTTCCCTGCATCATCCTGGTCAGATCTCCAGCTTCCCTCCCAGAGCCAGCTGGGATGATCCTGATCTCCATGGAGCCTCTTCCCAAGGCAGCCAGACTCCCTGTTTGCAGGGCTCTGCTTTCCCCCAGAGCTGCTGCTGCCCTGCTGGCCCTGGAGCTGTCTGACAAAGGGAGACTTTGCAAAGTGGCTGTCTCTGCCTCCCAGCACAGAAAATGGCTTGTTTTCCAGGTGCCAGCACCAACTCCTGAGCACCCTCACCTGCCACGAGGCTCGGAGGGGTTCAGGTGCTCCCTGGACGTGGCGCACGCTCCCCTGGGAGCGGAGAAGGCAGGAGGGAATCTGTCTCCCTGCCCATTGTCAGCGTGGCCAGCAGGGCTGGAGCTGCCAGTGCCGCTGGGGGCCCTCAGCACTGGCCACAGAGGGGCCTCCCATCCCTGCAGGCCCATCACAAAGGGCTGCTGGAGCAGCTGCTTGTTGGAGAGGCCGTGCAGGACACGTTGCAGGGCTGCCCAAGGACGCTGGGCAGCACCTGTGCAGGGCACTGCTCCCCCTGGAACTCCTCAGGTGCTCCACAGGAAATTTTGGCAGGAGCTTTTGCTGCAGCACCTTGAGAAAGCAGCATTTAAATCAGAGAGAGAGGGCAAGAGCCTCAGGAGTCAGATGAGCTGGGCTGGGCTCCTTCCCTCAGCTCCAGGAGCTCTCACTCTGAGTCTCCTCCTTTTCTAAAAGCAGGAAGCTTTTAAACTTTTTAAAGGCACGTTGTGCATCAGAGAGAATTTCTACTGCCAGGAGACATCCCAGTTCCCTTTCCTGTCATGTACTAATTAATGCATTGGCCCGTGAGTGTGGGAGAAGATTTTGCCCATGGTCCCTGCCCTGGTCAGTGGCATGGATGCAGGATGAGGTGAGGGTGATTCTGGCAGTGTTTGGGGAATAGGCCCCTCTGGCTGCAGCTGCCCTTTTCTCCAAGATGCTCTTCTGCATCCATTCCCATGCTCAGCACCTCAATCTCTCCTGTCTTCCACCCAGGCTTTCAGTATCCTGCCCCTGCCAGGTGTGCTGCAGCCAGGAGAGAGCCAGCAGGTCTCCTCCACCTTCTCTGGCCACCTCAGCAGCACCTGCAGTGTCCCGGAGCTGTGCCACGTGGAGGGAGGCCCCAGCTACGAGGGGCTGGTGCCCGGGGAGGCCTCAGGTGTCAGCTCCTCCCTGAGCCCCCCGAGATCAACTGTGGCTCTCAGGCCCCTCTCAGGGACAGGTGAGTCAGCCTTCCATGGGCTCCTGCTCTGCCATGGGTTATTGTCCCTGCAGGGCTCCCCTGCTCCAAGGACTCTGAGCTCAGAGGTGCTGCACAGCAAAGGCAGCAGCAACACAGGCATGGCCACTCTGAGCTCCCTGGCTGCCAAGAGAGGAAGGACCTTCTCCTGTTGAGACACAACATCTTCTTCTCTATCTGAGTGCTGAGCCCTCCTGGCTCAGCTGCTGCCTGCAGGGAGCTGGGCTCTGGGCTTGCCTTGGCACTGCCTCTAGAGGGGTCTGGAAGTCCATGGTGTTGAGTGGCATCTTCTCCATCATCTCCCTTCTTCACCAAAGCACTGGGATTGTGCTATGGGCAGGCGTGGGGCACAGAGCAAACCTTGCTTTGGGCCCTGCTCCTGCCCCAGATGAAGCCCTTGCACTGCTGATCTGCCAGGGCTCTCCTTATGCTGGGACAGCAGCCAGAAAAGCTCCTGTCCTTTAGGCTCCCCTGCAGCTGCAGCCGTGGGCAAGCACAGGAGAAGCTCAGCTCCAGCAAGGCAGCCCAGCCCAGGACACACAGGCCCAGGCTGGAGCTGGGAGTGGAGGTGCTCCAAGCCAGCCTGTGCATCAGGACTTCTTCAGGCCAGGCTGGAGTTGGTTTCATGGGGAGGAGAGGGACCAGGCTGCTTCCAATGGTTTCCGTGGCAGCCAGCACTGGTTTGCTTGGTCCCAGCTGGGCTCCAGCAGGAAATCTGCCTGACAAGAGCCTGCCTTGCAGGAGAGGAGTTCCTGCAGCCTCTGCTTTCTGACTGATAGCATTGTTCTCATGAAGGAGCAGGCTATGGGTCGTTAAAGCCCAAGAGCACGGGCAGAGACTCTCTAACTAATTAGAGTTAGACAGTGCTGTGTTTATTAACACCGGCGGGCGGCACCAGAGCCGTCCCTAAAAGGCGAGACCGCGCTGCCCAAGGTTCTTTGCCCTCTCTTTATTGCCCAAGGTCTTACATACAACACATCTGCACAAGCCCAGCACCTCCCATCCCTGCTCTGTATTCAAATGAGCTCATTGGTCCTTCACACCTGTGCAATTCTTCCCTTGAATTGGGTCCGTGGTCTCGAATTGGGTCCGTGGTCTTAAGGGATGAAGTCAGGAATGTCTTCATCAGGTCTCTGTGACCCTCTGGCACCATCCAAGGTCCCCTGCTTAGTGACTGATTGACATCAAGCCCAGGTGCTAAACCATTGTTCTCCTGGTTTCAAGATGTTCTTATAACACTTCACTGACTCCACTTCCTTCTAGAAAGAAGCTCCTCGTGGTAAACAATAGAACAATCAGCTCCGGCTTAAGCATCTCACAATCATTAACCTATGGTCTGCCTGTCTAATTTACATCCTGATCAATGGGAATTGCTTCTAAGCCTCAGCTGAAATCTGAACTCTTGAAAATCATGCTTCAGCCATGCCCAGGGGGAAGGGGGCTGAATGAGCTGAGTAAGAATTGTAGGGGAGATGAGCAGATGTCAGCAATCTGTGCTCTGCTCTAAACTGGGAAGCCAAGAGACAAAGGGCGTTTTCAGGCAGCAGCACAGAGAGCTGCTGGATCAGCCTTGGGCAGGGCCTGGAGGGGTCTGGCTGTGCCTTCAGAGGGAGCTGGCACAGTCAAGAGCCTCTGATGGCAAAGCTGAGGTTTGGCTGGGCCTGGAGGTCCCCTTCCACCAATGCCCTCCCTTGGGATGTTCCCAAGCCCTGTGGCTGGAGGAGAATTCACGGGAATGGCCTCAGGGTCAAGGAATGAAGTGCAGGGCCAGCCAGGACTGGGGAGCCCAAGTTTCTGGTGGGGACTCTCAGCCATGGCTTCTGTTTTGTCTGCACAAGGGAGCTGAAGCAGCCGGCTCAAAAGCTTGAGGAGGAGGCAAAAGCCTTAGAGGAGGGAGAGAGGGGGAAGGAGGAAGAGAGGCAGAAGAAGGAAAAGAAGGGTGTCTCTGTGGGGAAGCAACCCCCAAAACCAGAGAAGGGGAAAAGCAAACAACCACAGAAGAAGGAAGCCAAGGTCCCAGAGAAGAAGGAAACCAAAATCCCAGAGAAGAAGAAAACCAAAGCCTCAAAGAAGGGGGAACCCAAAGCCCCAAAAAGGAGGGAACTCAAATCCCAGAGGACACAGCTGAGCTGGAGAAGAACTCTTTACTCTTTATTCACACACAACTCATTTTACACAGTTTGACAGACCCCGTGTGCAGCTTTAGTTAGTTCATAGATTTCTTGCAGGTTATTCTATTACTGGTTAATAAAATAGATTTTACTTGTGCATCAAATCTCTCTGTTGTATTGTTTACCTGTTCTCTTCACTGATTCTCACGGACAAATCCCTTGTTGTTGCAGGTGCATTTGTTTTTCACCCTCAGAACAGATTGTTCACAAAGTCTCATTCTCACAAGAGCTTCCCATGGGAACTTGTAACTGCTTAGCTTCACTCAGAAGAGATGGCAGGCCAGCTGTTAATGTGGCAGAACAAGGCCTGATTTCATAAGGCCTTTCTTTTATCATTATCCTACCTGCCTGTGACATCTCCCCCTTCTCGTTCATTTAAAAAAGGCTCCTATGTTCTGATGCTGAAACAGCTCACTCTTGTCAGGGCATTATCTCATCAAGGTTATCACTGGTTATCTGTTAGATATGGGATAAGAGAGATAAAAGACCACTTACAATCCACAAAACTTACCAAATTCCATCAAGTCATTGACACAGGGTTTTGCAGCATGAGAAGACAAAAGAATAATGTCCAATGTCTCTTGGGGAAATGGAAAGAAACGACCATTGTTTCCAATGAGTTGAGAAGTGTGAGAAAGTCTTTGAGCTGGAAATGTTGATCTTTGACACCACTGAATGTCCCCTGGCAGCTGGAACAGGGAATAACTGGAGAAGGTTTGTAGGAGCTCTGTACCATGAGGATGCCAGGAGGCTTTTGCTGGCAAATTGCCTCTGTCAGTGCCCAGACACAGCCGTGTCTGGCCAGGCCTCCTCCTGCTCCTGCTCTGGCCACAAAGGCTGCAAGGTGATGAGGTTATTTCTCTCTGCACTGGGCCTCATTTCTTCAGAGCTGATCAGGATCTGATGGAATGAACAGGTGACTGCTTTGAGCTGCTGATGATGAAACACAGGCACATCTTCCCCTGAAGGGAATGAATCAATCAGGCTGCACTGTGGTACACTCCATTGGGATTTAGATGGGATGATCTTGTTTCCAAATACCTCATGTAAATATTGCATTATTCAAAATGATTCCTTGTCCAAATTTCTCATGTACATATTGCATTATTTGAACGTTCTTAAGGCGTTCATTCCTCTTCTTTTTTGTTTTTTAAGAATGAGATGCATGTCTTTTGTTATGAGTAGGAAGCAACATCACAGTAAAATAATACATGCAGTGGACAAGAAACTTACAGCAATTAGGAAGAATTTGGATACAACAATCAGGAACATTTCAAATAGCAGACAAAGCTAACAACGTAGGTGGAATGAGGTAAATAGCAATCTCTGCAATAATGTACCATCATCCCAGAGTCTGCAAACAGCTGACAAACCTCGATTCAGGGGGCACTTGGATCATTATTTCCAGATAATAATTCCCAAGCTGCCTTTAAAAAGAGTTCAACTGTCATGTCTAGAGGGTCAGATGGCCAAGTCAAAGCAACTCAAATCCAGTTTTGATGCAGAAAACATCTGGGTCTGTTGGCAAATTCCCGTCCAGGCAGAGCCAAGGCCTGGCCAGCACCCAAGCTCTAAGTGGGAGAGAATTCCCTGAACGTCATTGAAAACAAGGCTCTTGAGAACAGCGCTGAGGAGTAAAGGTCTGGGGGTGACAGACTAATGAACCATGCAAGAGCTGTCTCCTCCAAAATCCCCTCAGCACAGAGATGCTTTAAACCCAGCAAACTGTGGGAGTGGTTCTGTAATAATCATTGGGGCTGCATCTGATTGCTGAGAGTAGATGTCACAATGCCATCAGTTTAGAGGAGGCTTCCCACCAAGCTGAGATATCATTTCTTGGAACTGTGAAAAAGACTTTAAAATGACGAGACAGCCCTGGGTCAAAGCATGGAGGATTTTGGTGGGATTCTGGGCAGATGGTTTGGTGTGTATCCAGAGTGACTTTGGGCAGATTTGGGGCCTGCTTGGGGCAGGTTTGGGGCAGATTTGTTGCTGATGTTGGGGTTTTTCTCCCGTTTCCCCAGCTGTGGGCAGAGCCCCGAAGCACATCCTGTTCCTGCCCCGCTCCCTGAGGAGCCCAAGGAGCTGCTGCTCCCCATGCTCTGCACCCAGGGAGATCTGGGGCAATCCCGGCATCCCGGGCATCCCGGGCATTCCGGGCCCTTTGGGCACTGGGGGATTCTGGGGCTTGGGGGGCGAGAGGGGTGAGGGGGGCTTGGGGCTGGATTGTCTGGGGAAAGGATCGGGATTTTGGGGGAATGTCTGGATTTTTGGGAAAGAGCAGGGTTTGGTGGGGAGGAAATTCTGGATATTTTAGGGAGGAAATTTCTTGAATTTTGGTGGAAATTTTTAAGGAATTTCTGAATTTTTTGCAGAGGTCTTCTGAATTTTTTGGGGAGGGATTTCTGGATTTTTGGGAATGTTTCTGGAGTTTTTGGGAATGTTTCTGCATGGGGAATGGGGTTGGTTTTGTATAGTTTGGGGAGGAATGTTTCTGGATTTTCTGGGGAAAGTTCCTCATTTTTTGGGAATGTTCCAGGATTGTTGGAGGAACATTTCTGGATTTCTTTGGGAATGTTTCTGGATTTTGGGGGGAATGTTTCAGGCGTTCTTTTGAGAACATTTCTGGATTTTTTGGGGAACATTTCTCCATTTGGGGGGGAACATTTCTGGATTTTTGGGGGGGAAACATTCCCAGGTTTCTGGGGAACATTTCCGGGTTTCTGGGGAACATTCCCAGGTTTCTGGGGAACACTCCAGGGTGTCTGGGGAACATTCCTGGGTTTCTGGGGAACATTCCCGGGTTTCTGGGGAACATTCCCAGGATTCTGTGGAACACTCCCGGGTGTCTGGGGAACACTCCCGAGTGTCTGGGGAACATTCCCAGGTTTCTGGGGAACACTCCAGGGTGTCTGGGGAACATTCCTGGGTTTCTGGGGAACATTCCCAGGTTTCTGGGGAACACTCCAGGGTGTCTGGGGAACATTCCCGGGTGTCTGGGGAACATTCCCGGGTGCCTGGGGAACACTCCCGGGTTTCTGGGGAACATTCCCGGGTGTCTGGGGCTCTCCTGGCCCCGTTCCCAGCCCAGGTTCCCGGGGTTCAGGAGCTGCCCTGGTGCCCGGGCCCCGCGACATCGCCTGGGTGCAGTTGGAGCCCGAGGTGCAGGCGGGCGCCGCCCGCGAGGCCCTGCAGGGCTTCAGCATCACCCAGAGCAGCGCCAGGAAGATCTCCTGCGCCAAAAAGGGACCCAGTTTCCCACCCAAATCCCCTCTCTCCATCCCAAATCCTTCTTTGTGCATTCCAAATCCTTCTTCTTTCACCCCAAATCCCCTTTCCCAGCCCCCAGGGATTTTGGGGTTCCAGAGGGGTTATTGGGGCTTTTCCCAGCATTGTACCCAGGGTCTCTCTGCAGACATTGCACCTGGAGCTGCCCCAAATAAACCCCAAATAACCCCAAATTTTGGGACTGAAGGGGGGGGGGGGCGGGGGGAGTGATACAAAAATTCGGGGTTTAGGGATGTTTGACCCCAAACTTTGGGAACTGGGGATGTTTGACACCCCTGGGTTTGGGATTAGGTGATTTTGTTCCCAGGATTTGGGGTTTGGGAGTTTCCTTCCCCAGGATTTGGGGATCAGGGGGTTTGAGCCCCAAACTTTGGGATCAGGGCAGTTGGACACCCCAGATGTTTCAAACCCCAGGAGCTGGGGATTGGTGGTTTAGACCCCATACATTTGGGGTTGGGGGTGTTTGACACCTCAGGATTTGGGATTTGGGGGTGTTTGACCCCAGACTTTGGGAACGGGGGGTGTTGGACACCCCAAATGTTTCAAAACCCCAGGATTTGGGGTAGGGGGGAGTTGACCCCAGGATTTGGGGTGTTTGACCCCAATGTTTGACCTCACCTCGGGTTTGGGGCCGGGGTTGAGATCAGGGACATTCCCTGGAGCCAGCGGCGGGATCGGGATCGGGAACGGGATCGGGAAGCGGAACAGGAACGGGGAGGGTCCCTGAGCCAAAGCCGGACCCCAACCCCAGGGAGAGGCCCCGCCGCAGTCCCGGAATGGCCCCATCCCCACAATCCCGGAGCCCTCCCCAGGCCCAGCCCCTCCCCGGCCGCTGAACGGAGCCTCCCTCAATCCCAGCCCGCCCCGATCCGGGCCGGAGCCATCCCCAGAGCCTCCCCCATTCCCGGCCCGGACCCTTCCATCCCTTTTTGGGGCGGCTCCTGCCGCTCCCCGCCCATTCCTGGGGGTTCCAAAGGGCCCCGCGGACCCTCCCCATTTTGGGGGTGTTGGGGTGGCCCCAGGGCCGCCCCGAGGGCCGAGGGGGGATCGAAAGCCCCAAACCCGAGGGGCTCCTGGGGGTGCCCAGTTCCTTCCGTCCCCAGCCCGAAACAGATCCTGGCCAATCAGAGCGCGGGGCGCTGATGACGATCCCGTTGCCGGGCAGACACTCGGCGCACTGGCCCCGCCCGGCGATTTCCAGCGAATCAGCGCCCGGCTCGGCTGTGACTCATCGCGTGCCGGGCAGAACCCAGCGCCTCTCACAGCGCTGGCCAATCAGAGACTGCGCGGGGCCATTCCCAGCCAATCAGAGCGTTTGTCGCTGATGACTCTCAGTGTCAAGGAGCGGAATTTGGGGCGGGGGGCGGTGACCCCGGCGATGGGGATGGGGCGTGCGGGGGCAGCTGGGGCCGCACTGGTGGCACTGGGGGCGCTGGGAGCCCCCCCGGCCGCGGGGGGAGCGGGGGGCGCGGGGAGAAGGGGGGGCGGGGGGGCCCCAAATTCAACCAAAGGGGGGTCGGGACCCCCAAAGGGAGCAGGAGGGGCCTGGAACCCCCAAAACCAAGCACGAGGGAGGGGATTGGGGACTGGGGGAAGGATGGGGAAGGGGCGGGAGAACAGCGGGAAAGAAGGGGATGGGACCCCCAAATTGAGGTGGGAGGGAGCTGTGGACTGGGGGAAACCCCCATCAAATCCCATTAAAATCCCATAAAATCCCATTAAATTCCACTCAATTCTCATTAAACACCATTAAAATCCGATAAAATACTATTAAATTCCATTAAAATCCCATGACATCTCATTAAAATCCCATAAAATTCCATTACAATCCCATAAAATTCCATTAAAAGTCCATAAAATCCAATTCTATTAAAATCCTACTAAATTCCCATTAAAATCCATTAAAATCCATTAAAATCCCATCCAATCCCAAAAAATTATTCCAAACCCACACAGAATTGGCCCTGAATTACCCCCCTCACATACGCCCCTAAAAACCCAACAATGTGAAAAATTACCCCAAATTATCCCAAATTTACCCTGAATAACCCCAGAAATACCCCCAAATAACCCCAAAGGCACACAAAGAACCCAAATCCCCCAAATGACCCCAAATCCCATAAATGGGACTGGGAGAGGGGAGGAGAGGGCAGGGAAAGGGGGAGTGGGACAAACTGGGCAAGGAAATCAAACTCTGCAGTCAGACAGAGCAGGGATTTGTGTACCCAGCACTGGGAGCGAGGGGGATCTCTCTGGCAAAAACCCACTCGGTCTCCTTTAGCCTTCAGCTCCATTTTAAAAGTCACAATTACAACACTTCATTAGCATAGTCACATTTGCATAAAGCTGTGTCCCGGTTTTACAGCCGTGTGTGGCTTCAGCGCCTGCGTCCGTTCCTCCTGTGGCGGCCCTCAGTCTTCTGGTGCTCTTTTGATGAAGGCTTCTGTCGTCCTCCTCACGCTGGAACTTTTTACCTGGACCATCAGCCCATGCCTGGTGCTCCTTGTTCTTCAGTCTAACCTGGTCTGAGCTGATTTTGCCCTTTGCAAGCTCTGTTCAAACTTGCTCTCTCGCTCTCGGTGCGTTTGTTGTGTCGCTGGCTCTGCTCTCTCTCTTGCTCTGCTGCCTGTCTGGCTTTGCCTGCATGGGAAAAATGCATGTATTTTATGATTGGCTTTTCGCAAATATTAAAATTAATATTATATGTCTTGTGTTAGAAAGCAATACTGTATTAATTCTCTTGTGTTAAATATAGTTTTAGGTTATAAAAAATGTTAAAATAGAAACGATGCTATGAAGGATTCTTTTTTTAAAGAAAGGACTCGCAGTGTGATAGCAGCCACAGGACACCTAAATCTTTCAGAGAAAAGGAATTTATTTCCCTCTTATCAGAAGAAATGAACTTTTTCCCGCCTCGAAGGCGCTGTTAGGATTCGGAGGAAGAAGGTGGCACTGCCCAGACAGAATCCTGTGTTTGAATGGAATTTATGCATCCTGGATGAAGTGTATGAATATGCAACAGGCTGTTGTTTTTAAGGGTTAATCCTTTGTTAACGGGTGTCCCTTTTCGGGCTCGTGCTGCCCAGAAAAAGGTACCCGGACCTCCATAACCCTTTCTCTCTATTGTCTCATATTGTCCTAATTCAAATTGTCCAAATTATTGTTACTCTAATTGTATTGCTATTTTTATAACAATTTTATTTCTATTAAACTTTTAAAATTTAAAAAACAAGTGATGGGCCTGTTTCACACTGCACATCTCGCTCCAGGGCTGCTTGTGCTGAACCTTTCCTTGCACAGCCCTGAGGATTCCCCCAGCCCGGGCTCCCATGAGGTCCCTCTGTGTCCCGCTGCAGCTTTGGCTCCATCAGGGTCTCCTGGTCTCCATCAGGGTCTCCTGGCTCCATCAGGCTCTCCTGGTCTCCATCAGGGTCTCCTGGCTCCCATCAGGGTCTCCTGGCTTCCATCAGGCTCTCCTGGCTCCATCAGGGTCTCCTGGCTCCATCAGGGTCTCCTGGCTTCCATGAGCCTCTCCTGGCTCCATCAGGGTCTCCTGGTCTCCATCAGGGTCTCCTGGCTCCATCAGGGTCTCCTGGTCTCCATCAGGGTCTCCTGGTTTCCATCAGGCTCTCCTGGCTTCCATGCTGCTCCACTCTGTCCCAAGGGGCATCCGCGGCTCAGCTTTGGAGCCCTGCAAGATCCAAAGGTTCCCCCCAACAAACACCAGCCCAGGGACCCCCAGGATATTTGGGCTGAGCTCCCGCTGCCCAGGCACCTGCATGGAACCCAAGTGACCGCTGGGATTCCATGGAATGTCCTGGAACAAACTGTCCCTGGTCAGAGAGGGGTGCCATGGAACACAGGTGCCACTGGGACACGGACACTGCCCATGGAACCGAGTGTCCATGGGGACAGAGCCGGGCCTGATGGAACACTGGAGAACATTGTCACCCCATGGAATCCATGGAACCAGGTGTCCATGGTGACACTGGAGAACATTGTCACCCCATGGAATCCATGGAACCAGGTGTCCATGGTGACACTGGAGAACATTGTCACCCAATGGAATCCATGGAACCAGGTGTCCATGGTGACACTGGAGAACATTGTCACCCCATGGAATCCATGGAACCAGGTGTCCATGGTGACACTGGAGAACATTGTCACCCAATGGATCCATGGAACCAGGTGTCCATGGTGACAGAGCCAGGCCCAATGGAACCTACTGGAACACAGGAGAACACTGTTACCTGTTGGAACCCAGGCTGCTGAGAATTTCAGACTTTCTGAGTTGACAGACACTGACCCCCAAGAGAACACTGCATTTGACCTGAGGCTGTGGAGAAGGCTTCCAAAATGGAATGATAGAACTGGGATTATGGGTGTGGAGTTTGATTAGAAGGGTGGAATATCACATGGTGGACAACTTGGAGTTTAAGGTTTTAGAATATAGTAATGTATATAAAGCAAGATGGAGGTTTTAGGGCGGAGGCTGATCCTTTTTCTTTGCCTCCTTCTCCTTCTCCTTCTCCTTCTCCTTCTCCTTCTCCTTCTCCTTCTCCTTCTCCTTCTCCTTCTCCTTCTCCTTCTTCCTTCTCCTCCTTCTCCTTCTCCTTCTCCTTCTCCTTCTCCTTCTCCTCCTTCTCCTTCTCCTTCTCCTCCTTCTCCTCCTTCTTTACCTTCTTCTTCTTCATCTCCTTCATCTCCTTCTTCCTCTTCTTCTCCTCCTCCTCCTCCTCCTCCTCCTCCTCCTCCTCGGGTTTGGGTGGTATTGTGTAATTGGATAAAAAAGTCCCTTATGTTGGGCACGGGTGATTGGTTATTGGGTTAAAAGTAAAAGTAATTTAGGTGTCATTTCTTAATTGGACAGTTTATCCTCAAAAGACCTTGCAGAGAGAGAGAGATGGGGCTCCATTTTTACCTTGTTAGCGAAGTGCTGCAGAACTCACAGCTTGTGAGACTGTTCTAGAGACAAGAGCTAATGAACACCTGAGTCCAAACAAGAAATGCTGTCTTGGGATTTCATCCCGACCTTGGCAGAAAAGAAGCAAAAGAATTGACTCTTACCCCACGGAATCTCATGGAACCAGGTGTCCACTGTTTCATGGTGCAGCCTCAGAGAGTGGTGAGACCATTGTGGCACCATGGAATATCCTGAAACCACGGCTCCCTTGTGACAAACCTGGGCTTTATGAAACCAAGGACACCGCTGGGATGCAATGGAATCTCAAGGAACCAAGGGTCAACTGTCAACACATCAGCTTCTCAGGAAACCAAGGCAAACACTGTGACACAGAGAGGGGCCCTCATGGGACCCAGGAGACCATGGTGACACCGTGGTGGGATCTCATGGAACCAAGAGCCCAGAGTTTCATGGCTCAGCCTCATGGAGCACTGGAGACCATGGTGTCCCAATGGGAATACATGGAACAAAGGCTCCTTAGTGACACAGCAGGGCCTCATGGAATGCAAGAGATCATCCTGATGGAATGGAAACTCATGGATTCAAGGGTCCACTCTTTTGCTGCATGGCCTCATGGAATGCTGGAGACCATTGTGGCACCATGGAAACGAATGGCACAAAGGCTCCACTGTGACCCAGCAGGGCCTCATGGAACCAAGGACACCGCTGTGATACAATGGAATCTCATGGAACCAGGGTCCAGTTATGACAAAGCTGGGCCTCACGGAACCAAGGACACAGCCGTGATGCAATGGAATCTCTAGGATCCAAGGATCAATTGTCAACACATCAGGCTCTCATGAAACCAAGCAGAACATTGTGACACAGGGGAATCTCATGGGAGCAAGGCTCTGCTTTGATCAAGTGGGGTCTCATGGGACACAGGTGCCACAGGGACATTGTCAGGCCTGGTAGGAGCAAGACACCACTGTGGCAGACCAAGGCCTCATGGGACCTAGGAGAGCCCTGGGACACAATGGAACCTGATGGAACCAAGGGCCCATTGTGACACGGCAGGGTCTCCTGGAACCCCTGTGCCACTGGGACATTGCCAGGGCTGGTGCAAGCAAGGTTCCACTGTGACAAAGGCAGGCCTTGTGGCACCCAGGAGACCATTGTGGGACAATGGAATCTCATGGAAGCAAGGCCCCATTGTGACAAAGCGCGGCCTCATGGAAGCCCAGTGCCACTGGGACATCTCCAGCCTTGGAGGAAGCAAGTGTCCATTGTGACACAGCACAGCCTCAAATCACAGGAGAGCAGAGGGATGCCATGGAATCTTGGGGAACCAAGTGTCAATTCTAAACACAGCGAGGACTCATGGAACCCAGGAGACCATTGTGATGCTGCATTTTGTCACAACGGAGCCGTGCTTCTATGAGGATCCATGGGCCCACAATGTTCTCCTGGGTTCCAGGAGGCCCCGCTGGGTCACAATGGCCCCTTGCTCCCACGAGCCACAGCACGGTCCCCGTTGCCCCTGGGTTCTGTGAGGCCCTGCTGCGTTCACAACTGACACTTGCTTCCATGGGATTCCATTGCGTCACAGTGGCCCCCATGTTTCCATGAGGTTCTGCTGTGTCACAGTGGACACTGGGTTCCACAAGAGCTGGCAATGTCCCAGTGGCACCTGTGTCCTGTGGGCCCCACTTTGCCAAGGCAGAGCCTTGGCTCCATGAGATTCCAGGCTGTCCCAATGCTCTGCTGAGTTCCACGAGGCTGTGCTGTGTCACAATGGACACTGAGTTCCACCTGACCTGGCAATATCCAAGTGGCCCCTGGCTTCCATGAGGCCCCGTTGTGTTTGCAGGTGACACTTGGTTCCCCAAGATGTCATTGTCACGCCGCTCTCCTGGGCGCCCTGAGGCCTTGCTGTCTGTGACAAATGACCGCTACTTTTAAAATTTTAAGGTTGATTCAACCTTGAAAAAAATGACAACAAAGGACTGAAACAGGAGAAATCACAGCACTGGGAGCCCTTCCCCACCCCGTGGCTATCAGCCACATGGCTCCTTCACAAATTGACTGCTCCTCCTTTTAGGCTTTTGGTGTTGCACCAGGCAATCCTAGCCCCACCCAAAGTCTGTCAGGGAACTCTTTGTGGCCGTCCATTGGTGGAGAATGCTTTCTTGCAACCTGACTGGAGAGCAGGTGTTGCCATGCCTGCCTTCCAGTGACAAACCTGCCCTCCCCAAATGCCCCAACCACCAAGGCCATTACAAGGGCAGGGGAAAGAGGACTATGGGGGACAGATGACAATAACATCACTACACATCTTAACACACACATAGGATCTATCTCCTCACTGTGAGACCCAACTATGACATTACTCATCTGTAACACTGTGCAATAATGGAGCCTTGTTCCTACCAGACCTGGCAATGTCCCAGTGGCACCTGTATCCCATGAGGCCCCACTTGGTCAAAGCAGAGCCTTGGCTTAACAACTGACCCTTGTTTCCTTGAGATTCCATTTGTGAAAAACACGTTCACTCTCCTGTGAAAATGTAGAAAGTTTAATAAAGGACAATGGAAGACCAGGACCATGGAGCAAAGGTTATTACAGCCGGGTGCATCTTGGCACTCAGCCAGGAGCACCCTGTTACCTTCGGGGATCCCCTGAAATACCTTTCCCCTTACATCAGCCTGGTGCATATTCATAGAGCCTCATGCATATCCATAAACTACTTTACATATTCCAGGAATGAATTTACATGGCCCCTCCCTGGGTCTGCCTTTTCAGAGCATGTGTGTTTCTTGGCTGTGGTTTTGGCTCCTTCTCTTTATCACCTCCAGTTTTTGGGCCTTGGTGCACTCTGCCTTCAGACGGGGAGTGCTGATAGTTGGCAGATCTGTACAGGTGTCCTCATCCCGTGTGCATTGGATGTTATCCCATCCAAGCAGGCAGTTTAACACAAGCACACTTATATCAGTTATTTCTCTACTATGTCTATGCTAAATTAAAACAGAAATAAAAACTACATCTTTAGCCAAAGTTATTTTAACATCACACATATAAAATCCATTTTAATATTTGCAAAAAGCCAATATTATGATATTTATCTATAACAGGGTGAAGGAGCCCTGGCCCAGGCTCTGGCCCTGGGGCACACGGGGACGTTGCCGGGGGGTCCCTGTCCCCCTGTGCCACCCCCAGGGCCCCGGCCCCCGTCCCCGTGTCAGGCTCTGGGGTCGATCTCGTGGAACATCCTCTGGGGGAGGCTGCGGGGCCAGGGGCGGGGGGACCCGGGGGGACAGGGGACCCCGCTGTGCACGAGCAGGGTTGGACTGCTCTGGGGGGAGCTGTGAGGGGGCCGGGGCAGAGTGACCTCCCCAGGGACCTCACACAGCCCCCGTGATGTCACACAGCCCCTGTGATGTCACAGTGCCACCTGTGATGTCACACAGCTCCCGTGATGTCACAATGCTGCCTGTGATGTCACACAGCCCCTGTGATGTCACACAGCCACCTGTGATGTAACACAGCCCTGGTGATGTCACACAACCACTCTCTTATGTCACACAACCTCCATATGATGTCATTCAGCTGCTATGTGATGTCACACAGCAGATTTGTGATGTCACAGTCACCCTGTGATGTCACAACCTTCTCTGTGACATCACATAGCTGCTCTGTGACTCTGTGTCACAACCCACATTGTGATGTCACAGAGCCGCCTTCTGTGATGTCACAGCTAGCTCTGTGATGTCACAACCCCCTCAGTGCTGTCACACAGCCCACTCTGTGCTGTCACACAGCCCCTTGCTGCCATCCCTGCTGCTCTGTGGCTCTGGGACACAGCCCCAGAGGTGCTGCTGTGACACAGCCCCCACAGGGACATCCCACAGCCCCGGCCAGTGCTGAGCCCCTGTGAGCTCTGTCTGTGCCCTGCTGGTGTCCCTGAGGGGCCCTGGCAGTGCCCCAGCCCTGCTGGGCTGTGCACAGGAGCTGCTCCTGGCCAGAGCCGTCTCTCTGCAGCTCTGCTGCCCTTGCCAGGAGCTGCCTGTGGGCCAGGAGCCCGGCCCAGCTCAGCAGCACAGACACAGCACAAGGACTTTAATTACCCTCTGGGCCTTTGCTGCTCTTTGCATCACACCCAGTCCCTCAGAGTGGGCTCAAAGACTTCTCAAGAGCTCCAAGTCAGATTGAAATACTGAAGTTTCTTGTACTTTAAAGAGATCCCTGTGAGGGACAGGGCTGAGAAAGTGTCCCCGGGTTCCAGGGAGAGCAGAACACTGGAGGCACTGATGGCAGCTGGGGACAAACAAGGCAAAGGTGTCTCTGGTGCTGAGCAAACCTGGATGTGTTTCAGGAATGCAAAGGGCCAAGGGCTGAGCCCCAGGGCCTGGCCAGGCAGATCCTGTCCCTCCCTCCTTGCTCAGGGCTCTTCCCGGGATGGCCACTGGCATGTGGGGATGGGCAATGCCAAGGGCAGGAGCGTGGGGCAGCCCCTGCCAGGCTGCTGAGCAGGGACAAGGAGGCAATGAGGCCCCAGGCCTGCAAGGGTCACTTGTCCCCTCCTGGCTCAGGCCCAGGGCCAGCAGCCATGGCCAAAGCTCTGCCCAGGTTGGCTCTGTCAGGGCTGTCTTGCAGCTGCTGCCCATCCCTGTGCCCTGTGCAGCCCAGGCTGTCCCACGGTGTCCCTGCCCTGGCCTCTGTCCCTGCAGGCTCTCGGCATCCCCCGGCTGCCCCACCTGGCTGGGCCCTTCCTTTGCTGACAGCTCTGCCTCCTGCCTGCCCCTGCCCGCCCACACAAAGCCTGGGGCTGCTCCAGGCTCCTGCTGGGGACGTGCTGCACCACAGCCCTGCCCTGACAGGGAAATTCCTTTCTCCTCATGCCACTCTGGGCCTCCCCAGCTGCCCTTGGCGTTAATTCTTTCTCTCTCTGACTGTTTTCCAGTATGTCAAAAGGATCCACCATCCCTGAAATCACTCTTTAAACACTCTCATGGCTCTGCTCCACTGTCCTCAGTCTCCACCCCACTGAGCACAGAGCTCCTTTGTCCCTATACAGTGCTCATGGGCCCAAGGCCTCCAAACCCCTCCTTGGGACATCTCTGGGCCCTCTCCAAAGTGTTTCCAAATGAAAACATTCAGTTCAGAGTCTAAAGAAATCACCAGAGGACAGGGCCAGCCCGACCTGTCTGTCCTGGCTACTTTTGTCTGGGAGCAATCCTTGGATATACAGAATTTGGGAGGCCAAATTCTAATTTTGGCCATGGTCCCCGGACAAGAAGGCTGGTTCTTTTCCATAGGAATGAAGGAACAGAGCCCCAGTGTTTCAGAGACAGATGAGAGGTGACCACCAGAGGCCAAGGCCAGCCAGAGCTGGCAGGTTTTGTTTGGTGAGATACCCTTGCACAGAGGAAATTATTTTAGGGAGAGTACCCGTTTTGGCAATGACTATCTGGAAAGTCAGACAGCTCTTTTCCATAGCAAGGAAAGCACAGAGCCCCAGTGCTCCAGGAGCTGATGAGAGGCAGCCCTTGACACCCCAAGATCAGCCAGAGCTGTCAGGTGGCCCCTGGGAGGCCAAGCCAGCCAGAGCTGTTCCATGTTCCCTGGGTTCCATGGGGTCCCACAGTGTCCCAATGGTCCCTTGCTTCCATGGGGCCCTGAGGTGTCATAATGCCCCCTTGGTGACACAAGGCCCTGAAGGTTGGAATGGTCTCCATGGTTCCATCAGGCCCCACAGAGCCACAATGGTCTCTGGGTCCATGGAGCCCCTCTGTGTCACCATGGCCCCTTGGTTCCCTGGGCTCCAGTGGTGCCACAATGATCCCCTTGGTTCCCTGGGCTCCAGTGGTGCCACAATGATCCCCTTGGTTCCCTGGGCTCCAGTGGTGCCACAATGATCCCCTTGGTTCCATGGGCTCCAGTGGTGCCACAATGATCCCCTTGGTTCCATGGGCTCCAGTGGGGCCACAATGATCCCCTTGGTTCCCTGGGCTCCAGTGGTGCCACAATGATCCCCTTGGTTCCCTGGGCTCCAGTGGTGCCACAATGATCCCCTTGGTTCCATGAGGTCCCCACAGTGTCCCAGGGATCTCCATGGGAAGGAAAGAACCCAGCCCCACTGTTGCAGGCGCAGCCACCAGAGGCCAAGGCCAGCCAGCCTTGACGGTACTGGCAGATTTTGCCTGGGAGCAACCCTTGGATATTGAGAATTTCAGAGGTGGAATCCCAATTTCAGACATGGACACTGGAGGAGAAGGATGGTTCTTTTCCATAGGAAGGAAAGCACAGAACACCGCTGGTGTCTCAGGGGCAGATGAAAGGCGGCCATCAGAGACCAAGGCCAGCCAGACCTCTCTGTCCTGGCAGCTTTTGTCTGAAAGCAACCCTTGGATATTGGGAATTTGGGAGGTGGAACTCCAATTTTGGCCGTTTCTGCATGGATAAGAAGGACGGTTCTTTTCCATAGGAAGGAAAGCACCCAGCCCCAGTGTTTGGACAGCAGGGGAGAGGCACCCCCAGGAGGCCAAGGGCAGCCAGACCTGTCTGTCCTGGCAGCTTTCACCTGGGAGCAATCCTTGGATGTACGGAGTTTTGGAGGGGGAATCCCAGTTTTGGCCATGGTCAAGATGGGTGGTTTTGCCCATAGGAAAGTAAAGCACAAAGTCCAAGTGTTGAGGAAGAAGATGAGAGGTGGCCACCCTCAGGCCAAGCCAGCCAGCCCTGTCTCTCCTGGCACCTTTTGTCTAGGGGCTTTCCTTGGACATTGGGCATTTTGGAGGTGCAATCTCAGTTTTGGCTGTGGGTGCCTGGACAGGAAGAAGAGCTCTTTTCATAAGGAAGGAAAGCACCCAGCCCCAGTGTTTCAGAGGCAGATGAGGGCCAGCCCTCAGGAAGCCAAGGCCAGCCAGACTTGTCAGTCCTGGCAGCTTTTGTCTGGGAGCTATCCTTGGATATAGGGAATTCCAGAGGCAGTTGCCCAGTTTTGGCCATGAGTGCCTGGTTGAGATGGAGGGTTTTTTCCCACAAGAAATAAAAGTTATAGTGGAGCCCTGGAAAATGTTAAAAATAGTCTTTGAAAATATTGGGCTTTGTGTTTTCTCAGGTCACTGCACATGCGTAAGCAGTATGATAAAAGATATAATTGTTAGATGTAGTGAGTGTTTAGTAATTAAATATAATTATTATATGACCATAAGAAGAATCGTGAGAAACTGTGTTGGAAATTTAAAGGGGACTATGTTTAGCTGAAATCTGTCCATACAATAGAACAATATAAGTTTAATAATTACATGAAAGTTATGTAATGATAGAGGATAAAACACGTTCACCTCGAATGTGTGGTCGGAATCAGATTTGGGTGGAAACTTCCCCGATTCCCAGAGCTCTTGAATAAAAAGCACCGCATATAATCGCTGATGTGATTATGTGTTTCTGAACGCTAACATTTTGGCGACCCCGGATGGGACCCTGCGGGTGCTGCTGAGCGAGTTTCGCGACTCGACCGCGCTCCAGCCGGCACCGAGGGATTCTCGGGGAGCTCGATCGGCCGCGACCGCTTCTGCCGCTCGCCACGTCCCCGGGAGAAAGGTAAGGTGCTTTTTACTTTGGTTTGGGTGCCTGCCAATGAGACGCAGCGAAAGCTACGCTTGGTTGGGCTAAAGGAATTCCTGCTGGTACAAGCCCAGGCGCCGTTCCATAAGACAATCGCGAAAGAGTTGCGGGTTCGGCAATTTGTGGAATATTTGGAATGGAGAAACTGAAAGGGATTTTGGGCGGCAACACCTCTATCCCGCAAAGTTCTCCTTTGGGGTGCTTATTAGCACATTGGAAACTGGAATTTTGCGGAAGAATTACGTAAAGCTAGGTTGATTGATTATTGTAATACATGGTGGCCAGGATATGCCTTGGAGAATAGTGAAAAATGGCCAAAATACGGGACTCTGCAATATAACACTATTTCGCAGTTTATGTCATTTTGTAAACAAGAAGGAAAATGGGATGAGGTTCCGTATGTTGATGTGTTTTTCTATTTACGGGAAAAGCCAGAATGGCAGGATGAATGTGGATTAATGATGATTAAAACATCTGCAAGCAATAAGTGCGGGGTTTGTGAGGAACGTTGTTTGGAACACTTTGCGTTGAAAGAAAGCCCGAGTAGGGAAAATTATACAGATATTGATTTACAGGTAGCTCCAATAGGAACAAGAGAACCTAACCCTATCCCACCTGTTCCATCTGTCCCTATCCCACTGCCTGCTCCTACCCGACCTAGTCCTGAACCTGTCTCGTCTAGTGCACTCTTCCCTCTTTATTCTCCTCTCCCATCGTCACCTGATCTCTCTTCCTCAGAAGATGAGCAAAACCTAACTGTGGCAGGAAGGAGAGAGAGAGAATCAACGATGGGGTAGCCCCCAGAACCAGGAGTCGGTCTAACCTTGCCCCAGTTATGGATAGAAAAGACATAGGCAGACAAAAACGGACTGTAATTGCCCACTTGCGACAAAGTGTAGGAGTGGAAGGGCCAGTATTTATAAAAGTGCCTTTCTCTCCTGCAGATTTAGTTATTTGGAAACAATCAGCCAGAATTCATAGAGAAAATCCTGATAAAATGGCATGAGTATTAAACATGGTTATAAAAACTCAAAATCCTGACTGGGAAGACATACAATAATATGTATATATATATATATATATATATATATATATATATATAATATTAATATATCTAATATATATCTATATATAGCATATTAATATATCTAATATATTAATATTAGATACTTTGATGGATACCACTGAGAGATGGTACTTAAGGCAGCCAAAGAAAGGGTAAGAGAGGACATCAGAAACGGACTCATAACAGGGAATTTAGATGAGAATTTCCCAACTGAGGATCCAAATTGGGACCCTAATTTATTTTGCGATGTGGGGAGACTACGGAAATATCAAGAGTGGATCCAAATAGGAGTTCAGAATGCTGTGCCCAAAACTATCAATTGGTCTAAACTATATGAAGTTCGGCAGGAAAAGACAATGTCCAGACTTGAACAACCAGTTTCACCAGGGCAATCAGTGCCAGCAGGTTACCAAGGGGATGGTTTTGGGGGAGTATACCAGCTGACTAGACACAGAGCCAGTAGAACAAGTTAAGGAACCTGTTATAAATATACAATTAGGACATAAAGAGGTCAAATTTCTAATAGATACAGGAGCTACTTACTCGGTATTGAATGATTTGCAAGGACAAATTGGGGACAAGGAAACAGCAATAGTCGGCGCTACAGGGAAAGAGGAAAAACGGCCATTCTTGCAACCCCTAGATTTGTGTTTTGGGAGCAAAGTTATAACACACGAATTCCTATACATACCTGAGGGTCCAATTCCGCTTTTAGGGAGAGATTTGCTAGCGAAACTTGATGCGGTAATAACCTTTGAAAATGGGAAGCTTATAATGAAAATATCTGAATCAAAGATGGGACAGATTTTAATGATCAAAGAAAAACCTGTTCCCTCTATCCCTAGGGAGGTAGGAGATGCAGTGATTCCCTCTGTATGGGAGACAGATATACCAGGGAAATCTAAATTGGCCCAACCAGTGCATGTAGAGTTAAAAGAAGGGGCGAGGCCTCTACAAGTCAAACACTATTCCATAAAACCAGAAGCATGGCAAGGAATAAGTAAAGATTATTGAGAAATTCTTGAAATACCAAATTTTAGAAGAATGTGAATCAGAATTGAATACACCAATATTTCCAGTAAAGAAGCCAAATGGTGAATATAGATTAGTGCAGGATTTGAGAGCAATAAATAAAATAACAAAGGACATTTATCCAGTGGTAACAAATCCTTACACATTGCTAACATCCGTAAAGGAGATATATAAGTGGTTCACTGAAATTGATTTAAAAGATGCCTTTTTCTGCATCCCCCTTGACAAAGAAAGTAGGAAACTGTTTGCCTGTGAGTGGAAAACCCAGGAAATGGGAGAAAGACCCAGCTCACCTGGACACGATATAAGAACTCGCCGACCCTATTCGGAAACCAACTGGCAAAAGAGCTGGAGATTTGGACCGAGAATGGGCAAGTACCAAGAGACCAATACCTGTTGTTGCAGTATGTTGATGATATACTCATAGCTACAGAAGAAAAGGCAACCTGTATAAAGGTAACCATTGAGATTTTAAATTCACTGGGAATGGGAGGTTATAACGTATCCAGAGGAAAGGCACAAATTGCCCAACAGACTGTGATCTACCTGGGATGTGAAATTTCACAAGGGCAATGAAAACTAGGCACTAACCGTATCCAAGCTATTTGTGCTATTCCAGAGCCCCAGAATCTACATGAGCTGCGAGTCTTCCTCGGGATGGCAGGATGGTGTTGCCTGTGGATCATGGACTATGGACGGATTGCAAAACCCCTGTGTGAAGCTCAGAAGATGCAGCCATTCACCTGGGGCAAGCCACAGAAAGAAGCCTTCCTAAAATTAAAGGAAGCACTGACAACTGCTCCAGCATTAGGGTTACCTGATCTGTCTAAAGATTTTCAGCTGTTTGTCCATGAAAGGCTGCGCCCAGCACTAGGAGTCCTGACCCAAGGTCTGGGAAGCTGGAAAAGGCCGCTGGGCTACTTTTCCAAACAACTTGACAGCATAAGTGCCGGGTGGCCTCCATGTCTGCGGGCAGTCGCAGCCACTGTGATGCTGATACAAGAAGCCAGGAAGCTCACGATGGGAAGGCACATAGATGTCAATGTACCACACATGGTAACCACTGTCTTAGAGCAGAAGGGGGCCATTGCTATCCCCAAGCAGGATGATGAAATTCCAGGTAGTCCTGACTGAGCAGGATGATGTCACATTAAAAACAACTAACCTTTTGAATCCAGCTTTGTTCCTAGGTACCACAACTGAAGAAGGCCCATTAAAGCATGACTGTGTGGAGGTAATAGAGTACACCTACTCAGCAAGAGAAGACCTGAAAGACGTCCCACTAGAGCAGCCAGAGTGGGAGCTGTTTACAGATGGGAGCAGCTTCGTGGAAAACGGAACCAGATACGCTGGGTATGCGGTAACAACAGTCAGTACAGCAGTGGAGGCAAAGGCATTACCACCAAATACATCTGCCCAGAAGGCAGAACTGGTTGCTTTAACCAGGGCACTAGAATTAAGTGAAGGGAAAAGGGTAAATATCTGGACTGACTCAAAATATGCTTTTGGAGTGGTGCATGTACACGGAGCACTGTGGAAAGAAAGAGGACTATTGTCCTTCTCTGGGTATGCACATTAAACATCAGGATGCAGTCCTGCAATTGATAAAGGCAGTACAAAAACCTGAACAAGTGGCAATCGTACACTGCAAAGCACAGCAATCAGGAAACTCCAAAATCTGTGGGGGAAATAGAAAGGCAGACTGGGCAGCCCGACAGGTTGCTGGAGAGGTGCAAACAACAATGGCATTGATACCTTTAAAGCTTAACGTATCCCAATTCAATATGCCTCCAGAACCAAAATATTCAGTAGAAGATGAGAGACTGGCACGTTTGCTAAATGCACAAAAGAATTCAGAGGGATGGTATGTGACTGCACAGGACAGATAGTGGTACCCCCTTGAAAATGAGAGAAGTTCTACAAATTAAACATAACGAATGTCACTGGGGAGCAGAGGCATTGGTACAATTGCTAAAGCAGAGTTTAATTTCGGTACGGATGTTAACAATGGCAAAATCAGTAATGTCAAAGTGTGAGATCTGCTTGAAAAACAATCCAGTGGCTGGCGACAGGCACAGCTAGGAAGAATTCGGATAGGAATAGAGCCTGGAGACTATTGGCAGGTAGATTTTGTAGAACTGCCAAGAACTCGAGGATACAAATACCTGTTAGTGGGGGTTGACACATTCTCTGGGTGGCCAGAAGCCCTTCCCTGTCGCACCAACCAAGCAAAGGAAACAGTAAAGTGGTTACTACAGGAGATTATTCCCAGGTTCGGGGTACCCCTAGGGTATCATCAGATAGGGGGCCCCATTTCATAGCTACAGTAGTAAGAGAGGTAAGTAGATTGCTGGGGATAACTTGGGACCTCCACACACCATGGAGACCCCAGTCGAGTGGACAGGTAGAGAGGATGAATCAGACACTAAAGAGGCAAATCAGTAAAATATGCCAAGAAGCCAAATTGCAGTGGCCCCAGGCTTTGCCAATAGCACTGTTGAGGATTGGGATAAAGCCTAGGAGTGGGATGTCAGTCAGCCCTTATGAGATATTGCATGGGAAACCATATGAATCTCCTGAGCCTAACCCTAATGTGCACGTCACAGGAAAGCAGGAAGTGTATAATTATGTTCTGTCTCTCGGGAAAACTTTAGCTCGGCTCCGGAGCATCCTCGTGTGGAATAGACCGCTGACTCTCGAGAACCCAGTTCATAACATACATCCAGGAGACGAGGTGTACATCAAGAACTGGAACGAAGAACCGCTGAAAGAAAAGTGGAGTGGGCCCCACCAGGTACTGCTGACCATCTTTACAGCAGCCAAAGTAGCCGGCGTGGACCCCTGGATTCACTACACCCGAGTGAAGAAAATCCATCCTGGATCACGGACTGTGTAAACTGTGGAACCAACAAGGCTGCAGATAAGATGTGTTTAATTACTTTGAGAATGCTATCAGTAATTGTGCCAATGTTATGGTCATTAATGTCTTTGGGATGTGAAATGCAAAAAGATCAACTAAACACTGTTCATTCTAGAATGAAGAGAGAGGTACAAACAGAAACACAGGTGATAAAGGTTTCTAATGCAGTTTGGGCTGAGAATGTAATGATTGGATTAATCAAAGCCTTTGCCAAAATGCAAAACACCTGTAGAATAACTGCCTGTCTGCCAATACCAAGGGCAGCAGGACATCCAGTAAATTGGGGAATCATAACAGCAAAACTACCTGAAATACAAAAGAACAAAACAATTGCATGCAAACAGGTACCCAAATCGAGGCAAGTAGTCAAGGAAACTTGGGAGAAAATAGGAACATGGATGAGACCCATGGGCCAGAAAGACTGTATTCTAAGTGCTGGCACACTAGGAACCCCTATGGGAGAATCAGGAGGCATCACACAATGGCAATGCTATTTGCCACACTATAAAAAGATTATAGAAAATGTTACAGAAACCACTCTGGTATGGAAGTGTGAGGCCAAGGATCAGAAAGGTCAGACAGAGCCTTGGGACAGTGTGTGGTCTGTGAGTATCCTTCAAAGATTCCAATGTATGGCAAACACCCCTTGGTGCATTAAGTGGGAAGGCCCCGAGAATGAAACAGATCCAGCAGTAACAAACACTGCCACCAGCAGCAGAACGAGGGCAGACAAAGTAAGTTGGTTGGCATGTAATAAAACTTATGACTGCACTTCTGATGATGCAGAGATAAAGCAGATGCCACCCCTGGCAATAGCCCTAAACACTGGCTGTGCTTGCAGGGGGATCAAACATAAACAAGGCAGAGGGAATTATAAAGCAGTTGTAGGATGTACCAGGAGTACAGTCCGAGGTCCAGGACAATTTGTATGGGCAGCAAGCGATGGCACCTGGACAACACATCTGCCTGTAGATGGGAAAGTAAAGGAAATTACTTTAGGCCTCCCAACCTCATGTCCAATTTGGAAAAAGTCCCCATTTAACGGAAAACATGAACTTGTGCAGATAAGAGCAAGACGAGAAGTTCTAGACAATGAAAATCCAGATGACACTTGGCAAGAACCCTCTAGTGGAGTGAAATTTGGGTGGGCCCGAGAGTCTTTGCTTGGTCCTATAGCAAACTATCAGAGTAGGGAGATGCTGTACAAACTTACAGGTCAGGTAGATAGACTGGCAAGAGTCACCCGGGAAGGATTTAAAGAATTAAACGTACAATTACAAGCCAGCACAAAAATGACTTTACAAAATCGATTAGCCTTAGATTTGTTACTCCTGAAAGAGCATGGAGTATGTGGATTTTTAAAGGGACGGGTTGGTCATTGCTGCGTTCACATCCCAAATGTAACTGCAGATGTAGAATATGACATCAATCAGTTGAAACAAAGAGAGCATGAAGCACAAGAAAAGCAAAAAGATTTGACTACAACCTGGCTAGGCAAAATCTTTAAAGGGTTAGGGTGGAATGTGAGTTCACGGATTAAATCTATCATTGAGAGTGTGATAATCTTACTAATTGTATTCTTAGCAATTTGGTTAGTTCACAGCATCTTAAAAGGAGAGATACAGAAGAAAACGTCCTGGAACCAGAAGATAATAAAGGCTCTGACACGAGATCCACGCCCACCATCTTCTGGTTCTCCAGTGCGTGACAGCATCCACGACAACGTTTACATCAACCATGGACGTGAAGAACGTCAAGAATAAATTGAGAAATAAAGGACTGTATCAAGTGAAAACATTTACACCTATAGTGAAGTGAAAATGCTTTCAAAGGGGGGAGAATGATAGTGGGGCCCTGGAAAAATGTCAAAAATAGACTCTGAAAATGTTAGGCTTTGTGCTTGCCAGATCATGTGAAATTGCCCCTGCGTAAGCAGAACATGATAAATGATATAATTGTTAGATGTGATGATTGTTTAGTAATTAAATATAATTATTGTTTAATCATAAGAAGAATCATGAGAAACTATGTTAGAAGTTTGAGGGGGGCCACGAGGAGCCCATGCTTGGCTGAAATCTATGTATACAATAGAACAATTGAAGTTTAATCATTAACATGAAAGTTATATAATGATAGAATATAAAAACATGTTCATCCCAAACCCATGTCGGAGTCAGATTTGGGTTGGTACCCCTGACACCCAGAGCTCTTCAATAAAAGCACCTGCATAGAATCATTCTGGTGATTATGTGTTTCTGAACGCTAATATACCCAGTAAAGTGTTAAACCCTTCCCAGTTGCTGTGCATGAGGCTCTATGAATATGCACCAGGCTGATGTAAGGGGAAAGGTATTTCAGGGGATCCCTGAAGGTAACAGGGTGCTCCTGGCTGAGTGCCAAGATGCACCCAGTTTACATCTTCCAAGAACTGTTTAGCATGGCTCTGCCCTGGATCTGCCTTTTTAGAGCATGCAGATTCCTTGGCTGTGGTTTTAGTCCATTCTCTTTATCACCTCCAGGTTTTGGGCCTTGGTGCACTCTGCCTTCAGACAGGGAGTGCTGATAGTTGGCAGATCTGTACAGGTGTCCTCATCCTGGGTGCATTGGATGTTATCCCACCCAAGCAGGCAGTTTAACACAAGCAGCTATTTCACTGAGCCTAATTAACAACAGAAATAAAAACTATAGAACAAAGCTACTTTAAAAAACAGTCCCAGCCCATATTTGATCCCAGTCTGTGTGGTCCTGATCCATATGGTCCCAGTCCCTGGGATCCCAGTCCATACAGTCCCAGTCCATATTTGATCCCACTTCAGGCTATCCTGGTCTGGAGGGTTCTGATCCAAATGATCCCCATCTATGTGATCCCAGTCCAGGTGATCCCAGCCCATATGTGATCCCAGTCCGTATTTGATCCAAGCCCATATTTGATCCCAGCCCATATGTGATCCCAGCCCATATTTGATCCCAGCCCATATTTGATCCCAGCCCATATTTGATCCCAGTCTGGGGGGTCCTGCACA
Source organism: Agelaius phoeniceus (assembly GCF_051311805.1). Taxonomy (NCBI): domain Eukaryota; kingdom Metazoa; phylum Chordata; class Aves; order Passeriformes; family Icteridae; genus Agelaius; species Agelaius phoeniceus. The sequence continues at coordinate 19,827,101 of NC_135279.1, read as the reverse complement.
CACTCCCAGGGTCTGGAATTCCAGTTCCCAGCCAGGAAAAAATGTTCCTGCCCTTGAACTTCCTTCCTATCCCCTCAACAAATTGCAATAAAACTATAAGCAAAGAAATAATAATTGAAATTAAATAAATTATAATAAAAATAAAATATAAAAATCTCAACTCTTCTTTACAATGATTCAACTCCAACAATGATTCAACTCAAACCAACAATAACTATTACTATAATATTACCAATGCATATAAATAAACAAATTATATATCAAGAAATACCTTTTGAAAATTTTAACTCGATGACTAATGTACTTTAGATAAAAATATCTAAAGAAACTACCATGCAATCTAACACATCTTAGTTAAACAATTCATATTACAAATATACTAAACACAAAACCAAACACCAGTACAATTTCTCAGACATTTCAACCAAACAATTAAACTTTAATAACATCCTTAAGTACTCTTGAAAAATTAAAATTATTTTTAAAACATTAATTGTGTGCAGGTGGTTTTATTTTGATATTGGTTTTTGGATTGTTTGGGTTAGATGATTTAAAAAATGGGATTTTTATAGGAATTGAATCAGCTGAGAAGGTGGCACTCGGCAAACAGAAATGACTGAAAATGAACGGGACAGAAATCAGTAACTCTGAAAGTTTTATTTGCTATCAAATACATCCCACACACCCAGCCCCACACAATCCCCATCCCACTGCTCCAAATTGAGATCCCACTTCTCCCAATCTCCTTCCAACTCCATCTCAACTTGACAGTTGTGGAATGGAGAGAGTTTGGCCTGGGATTGAGTTTTTTGAGGAAGGAACAAGCAATCTGAGGTGAAATTGAGCCCTTTGGGGTTAAAATTCAGTTATTTTCAGTGGAATTAGAGTGGTTTTGAGGTGACTGTTCCATCCCAATGGACTTTTGGAGGACAGAGAAATGGAGAAGAGAAAAAAATTCAGGCCAAACCAAAAGGAGAAGCAGCCAGGTGTGTTCCCAACATGGATCACAGGGAATGTGAGTGACCAGGGCTGTGCCCAAAGTGCCTCCTCCAGTGGGGGATGGAGCTGCAGCAGCGCACGAAGCTCTTCCTGCACTCGGGGCACTCGCAGGGCTTCCCTTACCGGTGCCTCCGTTGGTGTCGGGTCAAGTGAGAGCTGCAGGAGAAGCTCTTCCCACACTGAGGACACTCGTAGGGCCTCTCCCCTGTGTGGATGCGCCGGTGCCTGACGAGGTGGGAGTTGCGCTGGAATCCCTTCCCACAGTCGGGGCATTGGAAGGGCCTCTCCTCTGTGTGAATCCAATAGTGCTGGAGGAGACTGGAGCTGGTCTGAAACCTCTTCCCACACTTGGAGCACTCATAGGGCCTCTCCCCAGTGTGGGTCCTCTGGTGCCTGATCAGGTGGGAGCTCCAGCTGAAGCTCTTCCCACACTCCCCACACTCATAGGGCCTCTCCCCAGTGTGGGTCCTCTGGTGCTTGATCAGGTTGGAGCTCTCTCTGAAGCTCTTCCCACACTCCACACACTCGTAGGGCCGTTCCCCAGTGTGGATCCTCTGGTGGCTGATCAGGCGGCAGTTCCACCTGAAGCTCTTCCCACACTCCATGCAAGTGTGGGGCTTCTCCCCATCATGGAGCTGCTCATGGAGCACCAGCTCCGAACTCTGCCTCCATCTCCGGCCGCCTTCCCGGCCCAGGCTGGCTCTTTCCCCCTCACATCCCCGCCATCTGCGTTTGCAGCCCCTCCTCGTGCGGCATCTCCGGGCCTTTTCCTCCCTGTTGGCTTCCTGCGCCGTGGAGCCGCTCAAAACGGCCTCTGCCACCAGGTTCTGCCGCGGGCATTTGTCCTCCCTGCTCTCCATGCTCAGCTCCTGCCCTGGGCGAGGAAGGACAAGGACAGCATGGGATTTGCCTCCGTGCCACAGGCAAGGGCAACGAGATCCCCCCAGGGCTGTGCTGCAGCCGGGGGCCGTGCTGGGCTGGGAGATGGAGCAGCACAGAGGGGAAAGGGGCACTGACTTCCTCCTCACCTGCCTCAGTGTCCCAGAGGATCTTCCTCTTCCTCACAGCCTCACAGGGGTTTGCAATGTGAAATCCTGGTTTGGAGAAAACAAGGGATGAGCACCTGGAGTTTGAAGGTCCCCCCACCCAAGTCCATCTCTACAAGTCACCGGCCATCTGGGCTCCAGAAAACCCTCCCAAACACCAAGATTCAGCCATGAAAAAGCCTTCCAGGAGTTCCCCATCCCTGGTGCCTCCCCTCTGGTGTTCAGGGGTTCCCCCCGTCCCAGCTGCTGGGGTCAAACTTGGATTGGGGGTCCCCCTTCTCCTGGGTGCCTGCCCTGCCCAGGCTGCTGGCAGTGCCAGCAATGCCAAAAGCTCCCCCCTCTTGGCTCTCCCCATTTCGGGATGCCGGGGCTGTTTGGGCTCCCGGGCTCCCTTCTCCCCTCATTCTCTGCTCTGGGCTGCAGCGGCTCCAAGGAGTCCCCCCTGCCCCTCTCCAGGCTCTTGAGGCTCCCGCCAATGGCGGCGCTCCCCCCTCTCTGGCCTCCCCACTTTGGCCTCCTGGGGCACACAGGGCTCTGCTCCTCCAGGCTGCCTCTGCCGGCAGCCGCCACCGCCACCCCCCGATGTCTCCCCAAGGGGCCTTTTCCGCTCAGCCTTGGACTTCTTCATTCTCCAAACATCCCCCCAAAAACCCAACCCAGGGACCCCCCGGGATATCCGGGCCGGGCTCCCCCTCCCCGCTCACCGGAGCCATGGGGGGGGCGATGATCCCACAGGTGGGGGCTGCGAATTCAGGCAGGGATTGAGACCGCGTGGCTCCCTGAGCTCAGCCTTGATCTGCCTTTGTCCCTCCTCTTCCTCTTCCTCCCATCGTCCTCTTCCATCCCCCCTCCAGCTCCTCTGTTATCCCCACCGGCTTCTCAACTTCCATCCCTCCCCTTCCATCCCTTCTCCTCCTCCCTAACCCCACCTCCTTCTCCTCCTTCCATCACTGCTCTCTCTCCACCTTCATCCCTCCCCTTCCATCCCTCCTCCCTTTCCTCCTCCTCCCCCCTTACCCCGCCTCCTCCTCCCCCTCCATCCCTGCCCTTCCCTCCCTCCTCCTCCTCCTCCCCCAGCAGCAGCCACACCCTCGGTGCCCCGTTCCCGCAGCCCTCGCAGCCCGCGGCAGCAGCGGCCATGGAGCCGGGCCAGGTCGGCATGGGCAGCGCGGGGCTCTCGGCTGCTCCCAGCCGCTGCGGGCGGGGGGAACCCGGCCCGGGCCAAAGGAGAGGCAAACTGGGCAAACTGGCGGCTGCACATCCAAACTGGGCCTTGCAGGGGACCCTGCCTGGCCACTGCCAGCCCTTGGGGCTCCTCTCGGCACATCCGCCAGGGGGGAACGCACACAGGCCTGGGGGATCCCAGCAGTGGCAGCACTGCCAGGGACTGGGCTGCACTGGGATCGTACTGGGAGCGACTGGGGCTGTACTGGCTTTGTACTGACATCAGCCTGGGATCATACTGGGATTATACTGCCGTACCAGGGCAGATTGTGATCACACTGATGGAGAGTGGAATCATACTGGGAGTGAGCAGGAGTCTGCAGGAGGCAATTGAGAGCCTGTTAGGGGCAAAGGGGATATACTGGGAGTGACTGGGATTATGCTGAGGGTGACTGGGAGTAGCTGTGAGCAACTGGGATCATGGTAGGAGCAACTGGGAGGAACTGGGTGATTGGAAACTGTGGCGCTTATGCTGGGGTGAACTGGGATCATGCTGGAGCTGACTGGGATCATTCTGGCAGTGAGTGCCACTACACTGAGGCTGACTGGGAGTGCTTGGGAGCAAATGGGATCATACTGGAAGGAACTGGAAAGATGCTGGAGGGAACTGGGCTACACTGGGACATACTGGGAGTGACTGGAACAAAAGTGAAGGTGAAAGAGAGAAACTGGAACCATGTAGAGCAAAACTGGTTCATACTGGCAGGGACTGGGAGCACACTGGGGCCATATTTGGATCATACTGGGAGGGACTGGACTAATACAGGGAGGATCTGAGAGTGACTGGGAGCACACCCTGCACATCATCCCCCAGACTGGGCCTGACTGGGAGCAACTGGGAGCACGCTGGCAGCAAATGGCATCATACTGGGACTGACTGGGCTGATCTAGGAAGCAACTGGAACCATGCTGGAGGCAGCTGGGACCATACTGGGAGAGATTGGAAGCAACTGGGATTATACTGGGACCACACTGGCAGGGCTGGCATGTGACTGGAATAAAACTGGAGCTTACTGGGATCATATTGGGGTTGAAAGGGAGCGACTGGGATCACACTTTGGGCTACTGGGAGCAGCTGAGGGAAACTGGGATGATGCTGCAAGCAAACTGGAGGAACTGGGAAGGACGGGATGCATGCTGGGGGCAACTGGGATCTACTGGGCATGACTGGGGGATCATACTGGGAGAACTGACACCTTACTGGGGCCACTGGCAGTGCCTGGAAATGACTGCAGACATGCTGGGGGCAACTGGGATATACTGGGATTGTCTGGAACCATACTGGGGGGACTGGAACCACACTGGGAACAACTGGGACCATGCTGGGGACAACTGGGACCATGCTTGGGGCAACTGGGAGTGAGTGGGACCATGCTGGGAGGGACTGGGATCATCTGGGGAGTGACTGGGACTAGAGCAGGGGCAACTGGGTCCAACTGGGACCATCCTGGGAGTGTCTGTAACCATAGGGGAGTGATGGAAGCACACTGGGAACAGCTGGGCCCATGCTGGGAGCAACTGGGATCACACTGGGGGCACTGGCATCAGACTGGGAGTGACTGGGAGCAACTGGGATTAGACTGCAAGGGACTGGGATCATACTGGGAGTGGCTACACTCATACTGGGATTATACTGGGTGTGAATGGAACCCGACTGGGGCTTACTGGGAGCTACTGGGCCCATGTTGGGAGGAAAATGTGACCCACTGGGAGCAACTGGGATCGGCTGGAAGGTTCTGGAACCATGCTGAGAGGACTGAGACTACAACTGGGGCAACTGGGATCATCCTGGGAGCAACTGGGGCCACCCTTTGAGCAACAGATGGAAACTGGGATGATGCTAGAGGAAACTGGGAGGAACTGGGCAAGACTGGGATCATTCTGAGGTAACTGAAACATACTGGGAGTGTCTCTAACCATCCTGGGGGCACTGGAACCACCCTGGGAACAGCTGGGATCATGCTGGGAGCAACTGGGACGATGCTGGGGGAAACTGAATCTGCCCTGGAGGCAACTGGGCACGACTGGGACCCTGCTGGGAGGGACTGGGACTATTCTTGGGGCAACTGGGATCATCATGGGAGGAACTGGGAACATCTGGAATTATGCTGGGAGCAAATGGGATCACACTGGGATCCCAGTGAGAGCAGCTGAGTCCATGCTGGGTTACACTGGGATCTCACTGAGAGCTACTGGAATCACACTGGGATTGACTGGGAGTGGCTGGTTTTGTGGATTTGGGGGGTTTGGATTTTGGGGGATTTTCTTGGCATTTTGAGGGGGAGTTTTCTGGGGGTGGTTGGGGGTTTATTGAAATTTCTTGTGGCTCTTTTTGAATTTTGGGGGTTTTACTGGGATTTTGTTGGGATTTTTTGGGATTCTCAGAAATTCCTGGGGTTTTATTGAGATTTTTAGGAGATTTTGGGACATTTTATTGGAATTGTGGTGGCATTCAGAGGGATTAATTGGGGATTTGGGGTTTTGGGGATTTTTGGTGGGATTTGGGGGGTTTTGGGTGTTGCCAGGATTTCTTTGGATCTTGGGGAAGATTTTTTGTGATTTTTTCTGATTTTGGGGACATCTTTGAGGGATTTGCGGAGTTTAATCAGGAGTTTTGGGGTTTTTGGAATTCCAAAGGATTTTGTGGGCTTTTATTTGGATTCTAGAGTGTTCTAATGGGATTTTGAGAGATTTAATTGGGATTTTGTGGGTTTTATTGGGGCTTTCACGGCTTTTAAGGAGATTTTGGTGCTTTTCTGCCCTTCCCCACACCCAGGGAATGCCCCAAAGCCCCCCTAAAATTCCACTTAAACTTCACAAAATCCTCAAAAATTACAAGAAAACCCTCCAAAACCCCAAAGAATCTCCAAACATCCCAGTGGAACTCACCAAAATTTAAAAAAACTCACAGAATTTCCAATAAATCTCCCCCCAAAAAACTCCCACAACCCCAACAAAACACCAAAAATCCAAAACCCCCCAAATCAACAAAATCCCCCAAAATCACATTGCCATCACAAAACCCAATAATTCTCCCCAAAAACCCCAATAATTCCCCCCAAACTCCCAACAAAATCTCCCAAAGAAGCCCCCCCCAAATCCCCAAAAACCCTCTCAAAATCCCCAAAATCCCCACAAACCCCCCCAGCCTCAGTGGGGCCATCCTGGATCAGGGGGCACCGGCCGGTGGAACAGGAGCCACTTCAGGGGGCCCTGGGAGCTTTTTGGGGAGGGGGCACCATGGGAGACCCCCCCAAAAACGGGGGGGGGGCAACCCCTGCTGTGCCCCCTCCCCCCGAAACCGCCAGACCCCGGTTCAGGGTGGGCCTGGGACCCCCCGGCACCCCCAAATCTCCCCCGGGACCCCCAGAGCCCCAAGGTTTGCCCAGGACCACGCTGGACCCCCAAACCCTCCCGAAGACCCCCAAAACCTCCCCAGGACTCTCAGATCCCCCGATTTCCCCCCAAAATTCACACCAGACCCACCTGAGACCACCCCAAATCGATCAGACTGCCCCAAATCCCCCTCAGACCCCTCAATCCCCCCCAAACCCTAAGAAACCCCCTCAGACTCCCCCAAATTTCTCAAGACCCACCGCAAAACCCCCCAGATCCACTCACAACCACCCAGTTCCTCTCGCCATCCCCCAAAATCCCCTCAGACTCTCCCAATTCCCTCAGTTCCCCCTAAACCCACCTGAGAACGCTCCAGACGCTCTCAAGCTCCCCCCAAAGCTCCCTAAAGCCCCCTCAGACCCACCAAAGCCCCCTCAGATCCCCTCATTCCCCCCAAACCCACCGCACACCCTCGTGTTTCCCGTCGATGCCCCTAAAAATCCCCAATTTCCCCTCAGACCCGCCCCAAACCCCCCCAGTTTGCCCCCGGCCCCACCTCAGCTCCACTCGCCCCTCACAATCTCGCGCCTCCACCGCGTGTGCGGGCTCTCAGCAATGGCGGCGCGCCCCGGCCCGCCCCGAACCAGCCAATCAGCGCGCTGCACGTCCCTGAACTAACCAATCACGGCGCAGGTTTCCTCAGCAAGGCCCGCCTCCCCCTCGCCGTCCCAGCCAATCAGAGGCGAGCCGGAAGCGGCGCCCCCTTCCCCGCCGCCGCCGGGACCCCCCGGGCTCGGGACAGGAGCGGGAGGGGCCTGAGAGGGGATCGGGGGGGGGGCGGGGGAGGGTCCGGGGGGTCTGGGGGGGCTTTGGGGAGGGGTCCGGGGGTTTGGGGGGGTCTGGGGAGGGGTCCTGGGGCATTGTGGGGGGACCTGGGGGGTGCGGATGGGTCCTAAGAGGGGTCTCGGGTGGGAGAGGGGGTCGTGAGAGGGTCTGGTGGGGTTTTGGGGAGGGGTCGTAGGAAGATCTTGGGAGGGTCTGGGGGGTGTTGGGATGGTTCTGGGGGAATTTGGGCAGGGCTCTGGGTGGTCCTGAGGGTGTCCTGGGAGGGTTTTGGAAGTTTTGGGGAGGGGCTCTGGGGGCTCTGGCAGTGTGTTAAACAGGGCCAGGAGAGCAGCTCCTTTACAAAGGCCTTTATTAAAGACAGCTCTGGGGGCGGAACCCGAGGGTCGCGCTCAGCGCCGCTGCTCCCGCAGGACCATGCTGAGCAGGAGGAGCAGGAGGAGGAGCGCAGCTTTGTCTCTCGGCAGAGCTGGGGCTTCCGTCCTCACCAGAGTCCTTAGGAAGGCAACGTTGGCTCGGAGCTCAGGGGGATCCTCCAAGCTGAGCGCTGTTAAAATTATGGTGGCAGGACGGAATCCAGCTCTGCTCAAGGGTGGGTGATTTAGTGCGGCTCTGCTGGGTTAAAGTCATAGTTCATGGGCTGGTTTGTTGTGTTGAGAGGGTTCATGTAGTTCCCGCAGCCTCTCATTGAAATTCAGTCTGGGACGGGAAGGGATACAAATCCGGGCTGAGGCGGAAAGGGGCACAAATACAGAGTATGACGGGGAGAGATACAAATACAGGGTAAAATGGCAACACTTAATAGCGGCCACTAAAGGCAAGTCCTAGAACTCCGACATTCAATGTTTAACAACAGACCAACACTTCAAATTAAGACCCTATCCACTTGATTAACATCAACTAGCAATTATTACTCTGCAAAAGAGCTCTCATCTCCGGGGTTTTATTTCTCAAATCTATTGGAGCAAAAATGAGCAATGTGCCCTGCTGGTGTTTAGATGTTCTGAGTCCCTCAGCTGTGAGTTGGGTTCCCGTGCTGTCCTGCCTGGTGCTTGCTGGATGTGCTGGAACAAAGAGCTTGGGCCCTTGATGAAAATGAGCACAAATGAGTTCCTTGTGATTTACTGGGCTCAGAGTAAAAGGGATCAAATTCAGGTTTGGTCTAGAAAATGCTTCTTCCCTGCCAGGGTGGTGAAGTCCTGGCTTCACAGGTTGCTCAGAGAAGCAGAGTAAATAAAGTTTCAGAATTCTTCCTTTCTGTCCCATTCCTATTCCCTAAGTTCAGGTTTGGTGTTCAGAGTGCCACCTTCTCAGCTGGTTGCCATTTGTGTCCTGCTTTCTCTCCTGCCTTCCTCTGTCTGCTCCTTTTCCCTTCCAGGGTCTCTCTTTACCTGTGGCAGTTCCCAGCCAAAGACCTTCCCCTGAGGTTTTTTTTTTCCTTCCCCATTCAGGTGCTCAAACAGCCCTGGATGAAGTTCTGGAGGCTGGCAGTGAAATGTCTTTGTAAGATCTTGCTCTGCTTGTGTCTTGGCCCCTTCAGAATTCGGCCTTGAAGGGCAGGAGCATCTTTTCCTCGCTGGCAGCTGGAATTGCAGCCATTGCAGTGTGTGCCAGAGCTCTCAGAGGGCAATTGCTGAGGCTGCCAGGGTGCTGCTCCTGCCGCGCCTCCCAGGGGAGCTGTGCAGGGCAGGGTCAGGCTCCAGCAGCTGGCTGGGCCCCTGAGCAGACAGCAGAGGCGGCTTTGCTGCACATTCTGCAGCTGGAAGCAGAGGGAGGAAGGGCAGGGAGTCCCTGACAGAATCCTGGAATGCTTGTGGCTGGAAGGAACCTACCCATGGTTCCATCCAGGCTTAAGGTGCCAGGAGGGAGAGGCGCCTCTGCCCCAGTGGAGGCACAAATGAGACCATGGGAGAACAAAACCAGATTGTTTTGGACATGGATTTTATTGAACAAGAAATGGGAGCTAGGGAGATAGAAGTACGGAAGAAGTCTTGGAGAGAGAGCTCAGAAGATGATCAGTTGGAAGTAGATACTTTTTAAGGTTCTTTCCTGCATTCTGGGATTCTAGAAGATGTGTAGATGTGCATTTTGATTTAATATTCTTCTTCTTATTATTATTTCTTCTTCTTTCTCTTCTTCTTTCTCTTCCTCTTTTTCCTCTTCTTCTTCTTCTTCTTAATTGCTACTACTATTCTTTCTTCTTCTTTAAAATATTCTTCTTCTCGTTCTAATTAATCTTATTCACTTGTAATGCTTACTTACTATGTCATTCTTATTTTTTTAATATTCTTATATTAATTACTAGTTTTTCATCTTCCTCTTCATCTTCTCATTCCTATTCTCATTCTTATTATTCTTACTAAATTTACTACTACTATTTCTTCTTAATCTTCTTATTCCTATTCTTTTTTTAAAATTTTTTGAAAATACTTTTTGTGTAAGTTTTTTTCTTTTTTTTTTTTTTTTACTACTCCTATTTCTTAAACTCAACTTTAATTTGTTTTGAAAGAATGGTCTGAGTCAGAGTCCTGCAGTCACATCCATGGAGCAACAGCTCCCATCTGTGCACATTCTTCAGGGATATAATCCCAAAGGAGCAGCGCAGAATCCTTTCAAGATGAGAGGAAATGGCCTTGATGGCACCAGGGGAGGTTCGGATTCAATATCAGAAGGAATTTTTCTCTGACAGAGGGATGAGGCGTTGGAAGAAGTTGCCCAGGGAGGCGGTGGAGTCGCTGTCTCTGAGGCGTTGAGGAGTTGTGCGGATGTGGCCCTTGGGGATGTGGTTTTGCGGTGGTGATGGTGCTGCCAGGATCCCGGAGGCACCGGGTGAGCGTCAGGGTCTCTTCCCACCCCGATGACTCTGGGATTCCCTGCTGAGCGCTCTGGCACCAGTGGGGTCCCACGCGTGCTGTTTAGGGCTGGCCCCAGCAGTGCCTGCGGGTGCTGGGGAGATGCTCCAGGCTGGCCGGGGCAGCTGAGGCTGCGGGGCCGTGTCCAGGCCGAGGCCGCCCGTGCGGCTCCCTGGGGCCCCGCGCAGGGAGCAGCCGCCATCGGCCGGCCCGGGCTGGGCAGGGCCACGGGCGCTGCTCCTGCAGCTGCCGCGCCAGGCAGGGCCAGCGGAGCAGCGCCCGCAGCGCCCGCAGCGCCCGCCTGAGGCGGCCGGGCCGTTTGCTGGGGGCAGCTGCTGCTGCCCGCGGGCCTGCGCTCCCGGCTGGCCAGCTGAGGCGCCGCCAGGGCTCTGCGGGGCAGGCCCCGCGCTCTGGGGCCCTGCCTTGGGCCCCTGCTGGCCCACGGAGCCTTCGCTGCACAGCGAGGGAAGCGAGGCACACAGGGACTCCGCTGCCTGCCCCTCAACCCAGACCTGCTGAGGGACGGGCAGTGGCAGCCCATCTGCTGCCAGGTCTGCCAGCCCTTGGGCCCTGCCTTCGCCTTCGTACAGCTCCAGGACGCTGACTTCATCCCAGTCGGCGTCCTCCTCCTCCTCCCACAGCAAGGGAGTGGGCCCGCAGCTGAAGATGCTGTTACGTTCACAGCAGTCCTGTGGCAGGTCTGTGCTGCTGCTGTCCTCCTCCGTGGAAACATCTAGGAGCTCTCTGAGCTCTGGTTCGCTGCAGTCTTCCCAGCTGGAGAGGTCTTGGGAGCTGCTGAACTCTCCATGGGACAGCTCTGGCTCTGCCTCACCTTGGCACTCTGGGGACAGCTCAGTCTGGCTGTAGGATTCCCAGTCTTCATCATTGCCAGCTGAGGTGCCCTCCTCACTCTCCTTCTCTGCCAGCACTGAGCCCTGCTCTGCCTCTTCCAGCTGCTCACTGGGGCTTTGGGCTCCCAGTGGGCTGGGTGAGGGGCTGGGGGGCAGCAGGGGCTGTCTGGAGCAGGGACTGGGCTCTGTGTCCCTGCTGATGGCACCTCCTCCCTGGGGGCAGGAGAATGTGCCTGCTTCTCCCGGCTGTTCACACTTCCTTCCCCTCGCTGGCTCAGCTCTGGCTCAGTCACCTCCTTTTCCATTGGGGGCAGCTCCTGGACTGTTGCCCTTTGTTGCCACTGGCAGGGCTGTTGCTGTGCCCCATCTCCCCACAGCACTCTCACAGCCACCTTCCACTGGTGCAGCTCGTGGGCACTCCTTGCTCTGCGTGGGGACGCTTCCTTCGCTGTCATTGCTGGCACCGACTGGGAGAATTCACAGCTTGTGGCCTCTTCCCTCAGGCCAAGCTCTCGGGCCCCAACATCTCCCCACTTGTCATCTGTGTCAGGTTTCTTCTCTTCCTCCATGATGACAAAGGTTCTCTCCTCCTCCTCCTCCTCAGTGTCTGACCGTGGCCAGGCTGAGGCACCCACTGCCCCCACCAAGTGCCCGCTGAGGGCCTGGTCTTGCCCCCAGCTGGGCAGGGGCCTGGTGACTGGAAGGAGTTGAGCTTTGTCTTGCTCTCTTCCATCTCTGAGCTCCTGTAGCACGGACAGATCCCAGGAGCTGCTTCCTTCTACAAGAGTAGCTCTCATGGGACTGGGCACCCCAGGGCTCTGCGCCCCTTATATACACCCTCAGTCATGGTGGGGCTCACTGATGTCACAGTGGTCTCTGAGCACCACCATGTGTGAGAGTCTGTCTGAATTTTCCCTCATCTGCCTCACAATTGTCATTGAGGGACCACTGAAGAGAAGACCCCCCTGTCTAGAATCTCTGGCTCTGAAGGAGAAAGTGACAGGCCAAAGGCCCTGAGACCTGAAAGCACAGTGTTATTTGTTTCCACAGGTGTTGTTTGCTGTATGCTAAGAAGGGGGCACTGTGCCTTTTTTGCAACAAGAGCCTTGGGAGCTGTCCCACCTCTCGGCCTGGCTGGATTTCTCCTGAGTTCTGGGTGCTCCCCTGCAGAAGACCCCTCTCACTCGTTTGCAACCGCCGTGACAGACAGACGGAGATGTGAGAAGCCTCTCCATCAAGGACTGAGACATGGAACCCCCGTGTGAAAAGGCCCCTCTGCTCCTTCCAAGGACTGGGACTGAAACCCCCAGCCCGGGGCAGGCGTGTGGGGGAGGCAAGCTGACCAAAGCGAGATGTTTGCCTGCAGGTTGTGACCACTGGACCAAGAGGACAATGGCTCTCGCTTACTGCTGAGAGCATGGACTACCTGTTACATCTATTCCTTATTGTATCTGTTTCCCATGCCCGCCCGGCAATTTCTAATAGATTTATCATAATAAAAACTTCTGAGTTAGCCAGAGACTTCGAGATCTCCCCGATGTAACAGGCGGATCCTCGACTGGACTGGACCAAAGGACTTTGTCTCTACGTTTGGTAGCTCTATCCACCTCTTTCTTTCTCTCTCTCTTTTGTCTCTCTCTTCCTATTTTTCTCTCCCTTAATCCCTCTATCGCATTTTGCTGTGGTCATTCAATAAAGGTGAGTTTGTTTTGATTATCATTGCAAACCCCCTTGTACTGTGTCGGTTCTTTTTGCACCCGGAGATCAAATCCATGAACCATCACGAAACCCGTCCATGAGGACGGATTGTGACACCCCCCGAGGACTCCTCCCCAAATTCCCCCCCAAAGTCCCCCCAGCAGTCCCAGACTCCGCCAAAACCCCATCAAGTTCCCCCCAGACCCTCCCCAAGTACCCTCCCAAACCTCCTCAAGACCCCTCCCCAAATTCCTCTCACGATCCCTCCAGGACCCCTCACCTGTCCCTGCGCCTCCTCAGCAGCTCCCGGAGCCCCCCGTCCTCTCCCAGCGCCTTCCCCGCTCTCTCCAGCGCCTCCCGCAGGACCCGCCCGAGCCCGGGGCGGCTCCCGGGGTCCCTGAGGGGGTCCCGGGGGTCCCTGAGGGGCTCCCGGGGGTGGCGGGAGGGGAGGGGGCAGCGAGGGGGGAGGGGGCGCCCGCTCCTGCCCGGCCCGGGGTCAGGGGGCGCCGCTTCGGGCTCGGCTCTGATTGGCTGGAGTGCCGCGGGGAAGGCGGGAGTTGCTGAGGGTACACGCGCGGTGATTGGTTGTATTGGGTAGGAGGGAGGCGGGAGTTGCTGAGGGGAGGGGCACGGTGATTGGTTGGTTTGATTTAGAGTGCGGTGATTGACATGAAAGGCTCAAGGGAGGCGGGTTGCTGAGCGGAGACGCGCGGTGATTGGTTGAATAGGCGGGGGTTGCTGAGCGGAGACGCGCGGTGATTGGTTGGTTCCAGGCAAGGCAAAGGCGGGCGTTGCTGAGGGGAGCCGCGCGGTGATTGATTGGTTCGGGGCAAGGGAGGAGGGAGTTGCTATGGGAGGCGCGTGGTGATTGGTTAGATCCAGACAAGGGAGACGGGTGTTGCTGAGGGGAGGCGTGCGGTGATTGGTTTGTTTGGGGAAGGGGGCGCCGTGATTGGGTAATTTGGGAGATGAAGTGTGATGATTGGATGATTTGGAGTGGGACGTGCCGCTATTGGCTGGGAAAAGTCCGAGATTTTTAAGGGAATATTTCCTGGTTTTTGGGGAAAAATTCTGGATGTTTTGGTAAAAATTCCCGTTTGTTAGAGGAGAAACATTTCTGGATTTTCTGACCACAAATAACCCAAATATCCCTAAATAAACGCCAAAACCACCCAAAACCAAAAACACTACCTAAAAAATGCTAATAACCCCAAACAAATCCAAATACTTCCAAATGACTCCAAGTACACCTAAATAAACCCCAAATACACCAACATAAACCCAAATAACCCCAAATAAACCCCAAATAATTCCATATAAACAAAAAAACCAAACCAAATTAATCCAAATAAACCCAAATAACTCAAATAAACAAAAATAAACTGAAAGAACCCCAAACAAATTAAAAACAAAAACAAAACACAAAAAACCCAAATAACCTAAAAAAACCACAAATTAAGCACAAATAAACCAATTTAAACACAAGAAAACCCCCAAAAATTCCATTAATAGCCCAAATAAATCCCAAATAATTCTTAAATAAACTCAACTAATTCCAAGTACATCTTAATAAACACCAAAGAAATCTAAAAAAAAAAATCCAAATAAACCCAAATAACTCTATAAAACCCCAAATAAATTGAATTAAACCAAAAGAACCCCAAATAAACTCCCCAAAACGTCCCCCAAAACAACAAAAAAACCCCTCAAATAAACCCAAAATAATCCCTAAATAAACCGAAATAAACCCCAAATAACCCCAGTTCCTCCCGTCCCCACCCCAAAACATATTCTGGCCAATCAGAACGCGCGGCAGTGATGACGACAGAGATACCCGGCAGAAGCTCAGGGCAATGGCCCCGCTCAGCGATTCTCAGCCGATCAGCGCCCGGTCCGAGTCTGACTCATCAGCTGCCAGGCAGAGACCACCTCTCATAGGCCTAACCAATCAGAGATCGCGCGGGGGAATTTCCAGCCAATCAGACCGTTTGTCGCTGATGACTCATCAGTTGCCAAGAACGGAAATGGGGGGGAAGGTGACCTTGGGGATGGGGTGGGGACCCCAAATTAATCCAAAACGGGGTCGGGACCCCAAAACGGAGCAGGAGGTGCCAGGAACCCCCAAAACCAAACACGGGGGAGGGGACTGGGGGAACGATCGGAAAGGGGACGGAGAGAGGGGAAAAGAGGGGGGTGGGACCCCAAAATTGAACTGGGAAGGGGATGGGACCCCCAAATTGAGCTGGGAGGGGGGTGGGACCCCCAAAATTGAACTGGGAGAGGGATGGGACCCCCAAAATTGAACTGGGAGGGGAATGGGACACCCCAAATTGAGCTGGGAGGGGGGTGGGATCCCCAAACAGGATGAAGCCAATTTTGTTCCTGGAATATGTAAAGTAGTTTAAGGATATGCAAAAATATCTATGAATAGGATACACGCTGATGTAATGGGAGACAAGGACCATTGAGCAAAGGTTATTATGGCCACCAAGACCCCCCAGTTATTTTCGGGGACACCCCTTAATTATTCTGGTTTTAATTACATCAGCCTGTTGCATATTCATAGACCCTTATGCAAATCCATAAAATAATTTACATATTCCAGGAACGATTTTACACAGCACCTCCTTGGGGGTGTCTCCCCATTTCAGGAGCGTCCCTTGGAATGGAAAATGTAAATCCCACTCCCTCTCAAAAAAAAACCCCCCAAAAAAAAAACAAAACAAACAAAAAACCCCAAAACAAAACAAAAAAACAAACAAACAAAAAACAAAACCAAAACCCTATAAAAATGATAATTAATTTTGAAATGAAGGGGCTCTCAGGCAAAAATATGAGAGTAGAAATAACAGTTCTTTATTAGGAAAAATTAAAAATGCAAATGCAAATGCACAAACAAACAAAAACAGTGAGAGAGTCAGAATAGTCTGGGAATCCAGTGGAAAAAGTTGATCCTCTGGGATTCAAGTGGGAAAAGGCTGATCCTCTGGGAATCCAGTGGGAAAAGGCTGATCCAATGGGAATCCAGTAAGAAAAGCTGATCCAGTGGGAATCCAGTGGGAAAAGTTTGATCCTCTGGAAATCCAGTGGGAAAAGGCTGCTCCAATGGAAATCAAATGGGAAAAGGGCTGATCCAGTGGGAATCCAGTGGGAAAAGCTTGATCCTCTAGGAATTAAGTGGAGAATGAGGATTATCCTTTGGAATCCAGTGGGAAAAGGGCTGATTCTTTGGAATCCAGTGGGAAAAGGGCTGATCCTTTGGGAATCCATTTCTTACCCCCCAAAGACAGGGCAAGGGCAGGACCGTGGGGTTTTTATAGGGTATCCCAAGGGTGGAGTTGGGGTTTGGGTCAGGGGAGGAGTTCTTAGCAACACAAGAAGGGTGAGATCAAATTCCTGCCTCTTAGCAACAGCAGCACTCCACGCAGAATGTGTCCCCAAATCCTAAATTGGCTCTAAAACAACTGAGAAATTATGGAACATCAGATATATTTGATTAATTTCCTTCATTTAACCCAGTTTTGGGTGTTTTTAAAGGATGAAGATGAAGCAGAGGAAAATTAAGGCCAAACCAAAAGGAGAAGCAGCCAGGTGTGTTCCCAACATGGATCACAGGGAATGTGAGTGACCAGGGCTGTGCCCAAAGTGCCTCCTCCAGTGGGGGATGGAGCTGCAGCAGCGCACGAAGCTCTTCCCGCACTCGGGGCACTCGCAGGGCTTCCCTTACCGGTGCCTCCGTTGGTGTCGGGTCAAGTTAGAGCGGCAGGAGAAGCTCTTCCCACACTGGGGACACTCGTAGGGCCTCTCCCCCGTGTGGATGCGCCGATGGGTGACAAGGTGGGAGTTGTACTTGAATCCCTCCCCGCAGTCGGGGCAGCGGAATGGCCTCTCCTCTGTGTGACTCTGATAGTGCCGGAGGAGATCGGAGCTGGTCTGAAACCTCTTCCTGCATTTATCACACTCCCCACACTCGTAGGGCCTCTCCCCAGTGTGGATCCTCTGGTGGCTGATCAGGTGGGAGCTCCACCTGAAGCTCTTCCCACACTCCACGCATGTGTGGGGCTTCTCCCCATCATGGAGCTGCTCATGGAGCACCAGCTCCGAGCTCTGGCTCCATCTCCGGCCGCCTTCCCGGCCCAGGCTGGCTCTTTCCCCCTCACATCCCCGCCATCTGCGTTTGCAGCCCCTCCTCGTGCGGCATCTCCGGGCCTTTTCCTCCCCGTTGGCTTCCTGCACCGTGGAGCCGCTCAAAACGGCCTCTGCCACCAGGTTCTGCCGCGGGCATTTGTCCTCCCTGCTCTCCATGCTCAGCTCCTGCTCTGGGCGAGGAAGGACAAGGACAGCATGGGATTTGCCTCCGTGTCACAGGCAAGGGCAACGAGATCCCCCCAGGCCGTCTCTGGGGACGCACTGCCCCCTCTTGGCTCTCCCTATTTTGGGATGCCGGGGCTCTTTGGGCTCCCGGGCTCCCTTCTCCCCTCATTCTCTGCTCTGGGCTGCAGCGGCTCCAAGGAGTCCCCCCTGCCCCTCTCCAGGCTCTTGAGGCTCCCGCCAATGGCGGCGCTCCCCCCTCTCTGGCCTCCCCACTTTGGCCTCCTGGGGGACACAGGGCTCTGCTCCTCCAGGCTGCCTCTGCCGGCAGCCGCCACCGCCACCCCCCGATGTCCCCCCGAGGGGCCTTTTCCGCTCAGCCTTGGACTTCTTCATTCTCCAAACATCCCCCAAAAACCCAACCCAGGGACCCCCCGGGATATCCGGGCCGGGCTCCCCCTCCCCGCTCACCGGAGCCATGGGGGGGGGCGATGATCCCACAGGTGGGGGCTGCGAATTCAGGCAGGGATCGAGACCGCGTGGTTCCCGCAGCTCAGCCTTGATCCGCCTTTGTCCCGCCTCTTCCTCTTCCTCCTGCTCCTCCTCTGTCCTATCTCCACCTCCCTCTCCTCCTCCCCCCTTAACCCGCCTCCTCCTCCCCCTCCATCCCTGCCCTTCCCTCCCTCCTCCTCCTCCCCCAGCAGCAGCCACACCCTCGGTGCCCCGTTCCCGCAGCAGAAGAAGGCCCTGCAGCACTTGGGCACAAAGGCCCAACAGGTGAATGCAAGAAGGGAGCAGCAAAAGGCCAAGCTGAAGGCAAAGGCCAGGGCAGAGCTCCTAACGCCCCTGAGGGATCAGCCCCAGGGCCCAAGGGGGCCCCAGCACCCAGGGCACGGCTCGGCCACAAGCACCCGGCAGAGGCATTGCCCTCCTCGGCAGGGCACAGCCCACCCAAACAGCCCCTGGCAAGGAATCAGGGCTCCGGCTGCAGGGCACAAGGACACTGCAAGCACAGACAGCAGCACCCTCAGGACCAGCAAGTCCAGCCCGTGATGGACATGGATTGGCAGGGCTGGCACAGCTCCCATCACACCAGGGACCCTCCACACTGGAGCCCTTGAGAACATTCAGGTGGGTCTGCATTGAGAGGAGGCATTTCCTGATGGACACAGGGGCCTCTCAATCTGCTCTGAATCTTAGACCTAAAGGGGAAAATAGTACAGGAATATTTTAATTTTAAGGGAATGAGTGGGAAAGATGAGCAGGTATGATTTGTTCAACCACTATTAGAAGCTGTGGGGGATAGGTTTGAAATAAATGAATTTCTTTTTCTTCCTCCTGTGATTGTAATAACTAGGAAGGAATTTGAGAGCTGGATTTTAATACTGTAAAAAGGGATACAGAGGCTAGTTCTGTTGTACCTCTGTGTCAAAAGTCTGACAAGGCCTATGCTGAAGTGAACCCAGAAGTGTGGGCAGCCCCAGGGAAATACAGAAAATTAGATATGGAGCCTCTACAAATTAAAGCAACCAGGACAAGCACTACCCTGTTCCAAGAGAGGGAAGGAAGGGCTCACAGCCTGGTATTGAGTCCCTGTTAAAGGCAGGGCTTTTGGAGCCAAGGATGTCTCCCTACAACACTCCTATCTTGCCAGTCAACAAACTGGATGGATGGACACAAGGAGGAAACACAGAATTTTCAAGTGTTAAAATTAAGATTAACTGAGGCGAGTGGCCTGGGCCTTCCAGACAGGGAAAAAGAATTTGAATTATGGGTGGACGTTAAACAGGGTCTTGCCAAAGGAATTCTTGTGCTAAAATGTTTAACCCAGTGGCCAGAGAGCAGCCTCATTGTCTGCAGAATTGTGCAGCCACAGCTTCCATGGGAGCAGAGGCCTGAAAACTGATGACAACAGGAGGATCTCCTAGAGTTCAAGTCTGGCATCAAGTTAAAGCTTTGACAACCAAAAGAGCCTCTAAATGGATGAGCAGGGCTCGGTGATTACAGTATGAAACTTGTTCAGTGGCACAGGAGGATTCAGAACTGAGGACAGGGCAAGGGTTTAACCCAGCCTCCTGTTTGAACAGCCTGGAGAGGGGCTGGCAAGGAACCCAGGACTGCACTCAAGGGACAGAGCTCCCGAGCCAGGCTGGGAGAGATTGATGGGACATTCCCTGGCCTGAGGGAGACAATGTGTTTGTGGATGGCTCTGCAAGGGCAGCAGGAGGGAAAAGAGCTACAAGACAGGCTGTTATTAAGGAAGGGGAATCAGACAAAGCGCAGGTCACCGGCCCATGCTCAGCTCAACCCAAGGAGCTGTGGGTGCTTGTAAGAGCCTGGCACTGAAATGCCCTGAGCAGGAAGGCTTCAAAATCTTCTGCTGACACCATGGCACCTAACAGGGGGGCAAAAGCAATTCTGACTGCTTCAGCAAGCACTGGATCACTTATTAACCTATTGCTAAAACAAATAATTCAAAGATAATGGATTGTGGAAGCAATAGATTCAGATGGGGAACTCATTTTACAGGAAAGACCCTTCAGGGGGTTATGGCAGCTTTAGGAATACAATGGGACCTCCATGACCCCTGGCAAGCCCAGAGCTCAGGTTGGGTAGAAAGAATGAATGGGGAAATAAAGAAACACCTTTGGAAGCTGGAGATAGAAACCAAGATGCCATGGGTACAGCTTTTGCCATTGGCCTTGGCAAGAAAAAGAGCCAGACCCAAGGCAGATATTCAATTATCTCCCTTGGAATTCATGTCTGGAATTCCTTACCTGGGCAATTCTCCACCTAGTGCAGGGTGGAAATAAGGGATGTAAATGTAAGGCAGGCTGTAGCCAGGATCCTGTCTCCTGTGGAATCTCTCCCCCAGGAAGCTGGGCTGGCACGGAGCCTGCCCTGGGACTTTGCTGTTTCCAACACCCAGCCAGGCCATCGGCTCCTGCCTAAGGAGTGCAAAGCAGCACCACTGGTGGCCAAGGGGCCCACGCCAAGTGTCCCTGAGGCCAGAAACAGCCGCCAGCACAGCTGAGCACGGGGGACCCCTCAGCCTGGCCTCAGGGGCTCTGAAGCCCCGGAGATTTGCACTTCCCGCCCGCAGCAGGACCATGGGAGCCGCCCCTGAGCCTGCCCTGAAGGCAACGCAGCAGCAGCCAGGGCTCCACAGCGGGCCAAGCCCCTGGGCCTGCCCACAGATCCTCTGCTCAAACCCTCGGGAATCCTGGCCACCCTCCCCTGGCACCTCCAGCCACTGCGGCCAAGCCTCGCTGCCGCTGCTGCAGCTCCAGCGCTGGCTGGGCCTGCACTGCCACAGCTGCTGGGGAGCACCGCGGCACAATTCCACCCTGGGGCTCACTCACACCCACACTCTGGGCTGCCTGCGACTGCACTGCTGCAAAATGTTCCCATCCTGCTTCTTTTAAATCTTATTTCTCTGCTCAGAAAGGTTTCTCTACTCAAAGGTTTGCCTTTAGGAAAGAAATTTTAAAGGTTTTATTTAAGGGGTTCCCAGTCTGTTCGGATGTTAAACTCATCTCCACCACTCAATGGAGACGAGTTTAACATCCGAACAGACTGGGAATAGCCCAAAAGACACCCACAGAGATAAGGACCAGCAACAAAACATCAACGCCCCGCAGCAAACAGCAACCAACAGCTACCCCAGACACTGCCCCCGCACAGCTGGAGACACCTGGTCTGGAAAAGGCTGAGAAGGAAATCCAGGAGTGTGGACCGAATTCACAGCAGAGGGGAAGAAATCCGAGTCTAATAGGAAACCAAACACTAAAAACTTACATGACTTGGAAGCAATGAATATTAAAGCAGTGGATTTAGATTGGTTCAGACTAGGTAAAGTTTAGGAAAAATCGAGTAAAACTGACATGTCATGGAATGATTTTTTCTGCACAGCCGGGCTATGTGTGGATGAAAGTATTTCTGTTGCACATCCTGGCCAGAACCAAGTAATGCCTTGACTCTCTCACACGAAAGAGATTCTTGGAGAGTTTTTGTTTTCCCTACAGTTTCAGTGATAAGATTACAACATGAGAAACATTTTTTATAATAATCCTACTTTATATTGTCAGGTAGGTTTGGGACAGAAGGGTGAGAATCAATTTTTGGTCAGGGTTTTTCCATGTTCGCCTTTATGTTGCATTTTGCAAAATTGAAGAGCTTTAACCGTGATACTTTTAACTCTTAAATAGTTAATACTTTTTTTTAAAAAAGCAGATTCCGGGGGGCCACATGTGACTCACCAGATGGCAGCCCTGGAAGAGAAGCTTTGGTTCTAGTCAGCCAGGAGAGGAGCTTTAGGAATGCAAATGAACCCTGCTGGGCAAAGCCTGGCCAATGTACCTGGGTCTCTTGCCTGGGGCAGGAATTGGGCTGGTTCCCCCTGCCCCTCACCCCGAGCTCTGCCTGCTTGCGCTGATGGAATTTGCACAGCTCAAGGCAGAGCCCGGGGTGAGGATATCTGACCCTGCGACAGAAACGGGTGAAGCTGCACAGGGAAACAGCAAATGGAGAATGTTGGGAAAACTTCACTATAAATAAATGGGGGGAATCATCCCTCTGCCCACTCCAACGTGTGCTGTCACTGTCTATGTTATATAGGGTGGATTAGAGCACTGAGATGTTCTTGCTACCACAAGTTCCGGGAAATCAGTTGGGAATCCAAGTATTTGATGATTTAATTAGAGACAAATGGTCAATTGATGCAGCCCTGGCTGGAGAGAGCGGCCAAAGATGGGGAGAAGATGAACGGCCAGCAGAACAAATCCTACAACACCATGGACCAGCCCCTGGGAACCCAAACCAATTCATATCAGGAGCCACAGAACCCATTTCTCATTTCAATGGCACCATTAGATTACAAGCTGTCCTCGGAATAACCAACCAGACAGCTCCAGCTCCTGACCTTCCTGCTGAGCAATCCACTGAAATGAGGAACACAACATTTCACCATGGGACGGGATCAGATCATCTGTTAGCAGAGAAAAGAGGAGTTTGTGGAAAATCAAATGACTCAAACTGGTCTTGGCAAATAGATGACAAAGCCAAAGTGGTGAAACAGATAACAAAGGAAACAAAAAAGCAGCTCATGTACCAGTCCAAACGTGGAAAGGATGGGAATGGGACACGGTTTTGTGGTTCCCTGGCAGACCATGGGTTAAACGAATGCTGCTTCTGCTCTGATGTGCTACAGCACCTCTCACCTTTTTACCATGCTCCGGACCTTGAGAGTGCAGCTCATTCAGCAGCTGAGCGGCGGGCCAGGGACTTGTAGATAAGGAAGTAAGGGGCGAAACCACCAGCTTCAATAAATGTTATTAATTAACATGGACTGCTGCTCGCAGAAAGTCCCGCTAAATTCCTGAACGTCGAGAACAAAAAAGACTTAACAGAGCCGTGAATATCGGCTGTTCTACAAAAGTGGGGGTGCACATTAACGAGGACGTGCAGTTGGCAGATGGGGAGGTCTGAACCTTCCAAGTACCTCAGCCAGTGGGCAAAGGGAGAGGGAGATGAGCCGGGAAAATGAGGATAAAAAGGAGGCTGCGAACTACAACAATGGCAGCGAGCGCACGGCAAATGCGCCACGGCCTCTCCCTCTGCTCAGCAATAAAGTCACTTGTCCAGGACTCCTCTGTCTCCTCGGGGCACGGAAACCTCCGGCCACGTGAATTTCCCCGCACAGCCCCGGGCACGGGGCAGCCGCCCCTGTGCCAGCCACAGGAACCGGGCCGAGCCAGCGCTGCTCCGGCAGCGGCTCCTGCCGAGGCAGCGGCCGCAAGGAGACCGCGGGCAGCCGCTCCCGCAGCGCCCTCACGGCAGCGGCACCACGGGCCGGACACGGCACAAGGAACCCGCCTGAGCCCCCTGCCGCCCCCGAGGCCCGCAGCGAGCCCCGAGCCCCCGCACAACCCAGCGCGGCTCCCACCTGCGCTGCGGCCGCCTCCCAGCTCCGCCGCCGCCTCACCGGTGGTTCCCGGTCGCTCCCAGTATGGTCCAAATCACTCCCGGTAGGATCCCAGTTGCCCCCGACACGGTCCCAGCGGCTCCCAGTCATGCCCTGTATGGTTCCTTTCACTCTCAGTCCCTCTCAGGAAGAGCCCAGTGTGGCCCCAGGCACTTCCAGGATGAGCCCGGTCACACCTTACCCGATGCCATTTGCCCCCGCTGTGGTCCCAGTTGCTGCCAGTATAAGTCCAGTCACCTCCAGTTTGATCCCAGTTACTCCCAGACACTCCCAGTACTATGCCAGTCACTCCAAGTGTCACCCCATCAGTCCCAGTATGATCCCAGTATGACCCCAGCATGGGGCAGCTGCTCCCAGTATGATCCCAGTTGCTCCCTGCATTATTCCAGTTTCTCTTCTTCACCCCTACTACAGATCTGATCACTCCCAGTATGATTCCAGTCAGTCCCAGGATGATCCAAACCATTCCCAGTCCAATCTCAATTGTCCCCTGCATGTTCCCAGTAGCCCTCAGTGTGGTCCCAGTATATCCCAGTATGATCTCTGCTGCCTCAGTTCTGCTCCCAGTGGGTTCTTTTCCCAGTCTGTCCCAGTCCATTCCAGTCTGTCCCAGTCTCTCTCCAGCAGCTGCTGCCCACCCCCCCCTCCCAACCCCATTCCCGGGCACTGGGACCCCCCCCTGCACCCCCTTCCTCAGCCCCGATAACCCCTGCACCCCCTTATCTGCAGCCTGGAACCCCCTGAGCCCCCATTCCCAGGCAGGGAAACCGCCCTGAACCCCAATTTCTGGGCACCGGGATCCACTACATCCCCTTATCCGGCACCGGGACCCCCTGAACCTCAATTTTCAGGCACCAGGACCCCTTGAACCCCGGAACTCGGGAATGGAACCCCCTGGAACCCCATTCCTGGGCACCGGGACTCCAGTGCATCCCGTTATCTGGCCCTGGGACCCCCTGCACCCCCTTTCCCAGCACCAGATCCCAGCCAGGCCATTATCTGGCACTGGCACCCCTGAACTCCCATTCCTGGGCACCGGGACCCCACTGCATCCCCTTATACAGCACCAGGACCCCCTAAGCCCCCATTCCACTGCACCAGGACCGCCGTGCACCCCCATATCTGAGACTGGAACCCTCCCAAACCCTCCGTTCTCAGGCACAGGGACCCCCCCTGCACCCCCTTATCCAGCACGGGGACCCTCCTGCACCCCCTCATGCAGCACCAATGCCCCCCCGCACCCCCTTTCCCGGCCCTCCCCCTCTCAGACACCCCAGCCCCCGCTTTTCCTTGACCCCAGCACCCCCTGGACCCCCACTCCTGCCTTCCACAGCCCCCACCCACCACCTTCCTCAACACCGGGGCCCGTGCACCCCCTTTCCTGGGCACAGGGACCCCTGGACACCCCATTGTTATAAAATTGACTCAAAACGAGTAATTTCCAATCAAAGAATTTATTAATTATTGAAGCAGTTATACTACGTAAGCAAAGGCTCAGCGCTGGGCGACAGGGGAGTCTCCGCTCCACCTACTGCCGCACCAACTAGTTTCTGATTCAGTCCTTTTATCCTCTCCATCCTTCAGGAGTCCATGTTATCTCAGAGTTCTCTGCGCCTGCGCTGGTTGTTGCTAGGGGGTCATCCTTCTGTCTCCTGGTGGTCAGTGATAAAGGCTGCGGAGTCTTCCTCAGCCGCGTCTTCTTCACCCTATGTCCTTATTTGGTGACTTCTCTGTGGAAAATTACCAAAATCTTATGATTAACGCAATATGTGCCCTATCAAGCTTAAGCAAGCAAATGTCCTGCCTTGCAAACTGTGCCCTATCAAGCTTAAGCAAGCAAATGTCCTGCCTTGCAGACTGTTTATCTGCCCCTGCCCCTTCCCCAGCTTTTCCCTGGTCGTTATCTCTGTGAGTTATCTGCTTGTACCATTTGCTGGGTGGGACTATGTGTGGGCTCCTGCAACCCCTTCCCTGGTATCCTTGTGGCTCATATCTCATGAAGTAGTAAAGAAATAGTCAGCAGACAACTCTTGTAACACACTGGTCTCTTTTTCGTGACAAACAAAATGTAGTCCCTCATCTCAATCCCCCCTTTGTTTTGATACTCAATTTTGTTCGTCAAAACACTCTAATTCCCTTTTGCTGATCTCCAGAGATTCTTCTGGATCATCCATCTTCAAGGTTCCGTATTTTGCTCGTGTGAGCATAAGGTGAGCAGCTTCTAATCTGCCTTTTACAATGCTAATCAATTTATTAAAAATACAAGGGCCAAACGTGAGTCCCAATAGTAAGAGAAGTAGTGGACCCGCTATCGTTGATAATAAAGTTGTAAGCCAAGGAGAATAGTTAAACCAAGATTCATAGCAGCTTTGGTGTTTTTCCCTTTCTCTTTGTCTTCTTTCTAGCCCCTCCCGTAGTTTTGCCATTGAGTCCCGTATAATTCCGCTCTTGTTTACATATGTGCAGCATTCTTCTCTTAAAGCAGCACATAGTCCTCCTTGTTGCAGGAATAATAGATTTAACCCCCTTCGATTTTGTAAGGCTACCTCTGCTAGGGAATCTAATGATTCTGTGAGGACTTTGATGGAGGTTTCGATCCTCCTGAGGTCTTCATCTACAGAGGCTCTTAGTTCTTGGAATCCTCGGTGTTGCTGTATGAGTGAGGCTATTCCTGTTCCTGTCCCGGCTGCACCTATTCCTAGTAACATTGCTACAGTGAAGGTTGTGAATATTTCCCGTTTCACTATGTGGGGTCCTATATTTTGATATTGTTCATAAACGTACTCTACGGGGTGGTAAAGGACTCTGGGTACTATCAATACTTGAATACAAAAGTCACTGGATTCATTAAATCGGTCTATATTTATACATGGGGTGACTCCAAGAGTGTTACAGACCCATTTAGTATTTGCTGCTGGCAGTATCCAGCTGGCAGGTTTCTTAGGGTCACTCAAATTCCCCATAACCTGACATAGATGTCGTTTTTCCACTGGTACTCGTCCTATACATCTTCCTCTCCCCGTTACCCTTGCCAAGGTTATCCCTCTCGATTCTTCTCCTTCTTTTTTCCATAGGCACCTAGCTGGGTTGGTCCCATTTACTCGTCTGCTTTTTGCTGTTACCCCTATGGCTTCATAGAACGGGGGGTTTACGGTGTAACACAGCCAACATTCCTCAGTTAGATTTGGATGGGTCTCATTCAGGACTGGGAAAGTGGCCTGTAATATTTTCCACAAGTCCCCTTCTCCCGGGTTTTCAGGTCCTCGGGTCGAATCAGTAAAGTTTTGCTTATACATTTCTGGAAAACTAGTGGTTGGGGCTGTTTCTGATTCATTTCCATTATTTTCTCCTAGCGTTAGTTCTCCAGCTATCGCCTGGTTTGGTCCAATTGGTTCGGGGTCGTGTGGCACGGTTGTCTTTTGGATTATAAAGTGCCTCCCTCTGTCTGTCCCTGGTTCCCATAATCGGGCTCCCCACATTTTCCCTAATAACCAGACTTGGTCATGTGGTTTTGTCACATTAATGTAAATCATATTGCATGTTCCATCTAACCCTCCTTCTTTCTGGGTATATGTGGAAGTGGGCTGTGTACACCCGTATGGACCCCATCCAGTTCTGATAAACCCGTCCTCGTTCCCCCCAAAGGAGCTTACTGATACACAGTCCCAATAAGCACAGTAAAAGTGTCCTGGATAGTTACAATACCCTTTTCCCGGGTTTGAGCTTGGACAAAAATAACATCCAAACTGATTTAAACATGGATTTACAGGTATTAAATCACACAAAGTACATAAAAAGCTGGGTGCGCCAGACGTGATTTTGGTCTGGATAACATACTGGTCTTCCCATCTAATCAGTGACCATTTGAAGGGTTGATGTGAATACCCTTCTGCCCCTGAACTTGTTACGATGCACCAGAAAAGAATTAAGGCTTGTAATTTGGGGCTGTCATTGTCGGAGCTCAGGTTGAATT
The DNA here is from genome assembly GCF_051311805.1 of Agelaius phoeniceus. Lineage (NCBI taxonomy): Eukaryota > Metazoa > Chordata > Aves > Passeriformes > Icteridae > Agelaius > Agelaius phoeniceus. Next base: position 19,799,985 of record NC_135279.1, on the reverse strand, counting down.
TTACCTTTGGTTTCCCCAGTGGTGGGTTACCAATCCTGGGGCAGGACGGCCAACATTTCCTGGACATCCCATATGGGGGTCGAGGCTTCCGACGGACTCCACTGGTTATTACCTCTCTGCCTCGCCCGACGACTCGGTTGCTGCGAGCCTCGGGGTTTGCCATCTTCTCGGCAGCAGAGGTATTCTTCAGGAGCCGGATAAACCTCCCGTTTCCACTTTTTAGCACTGGCGGCCCAGTTATTAGCTTTTATTAATGAGAGGTCACGCCGCAAATTGGGGGCTTTCTTCCGACACACCACTTCCAGGATGTCCAGGAGAAAGGGGATCGGTTCATTAGGGTGGTAGCAGAACCGATCAGGATTTACCCCTTTGGAAAAGGTTTCCCACCACTCGTCAGATCCAAGCTTTACCTCCCCCGTAGCAACTCTGCTACTAAGAATGATAGAAGTTAGTCTCCTCTCTTTCTCATAGCACGGCGTACAAATTCCCCTAGGTGTTCTACCACTCCGACAATGAGAGCACCAAGGTTCGTGACACAATTTACAGGAAAAGCATACAAGGGGGTGACAGTCACAATCTAACCAGTTACACTTTAACCTAATATCTTTGTTTTGTGCTTTTTCCCCCTCCCATGGGTGCCCTTTATGTTCTAATCTCGGGGACTTAAAGTAGGGCTTTCTCAACTCGTCCTCTAAGAGTTTGCAATATCCAAGAGCCTCCCGATTCCCTATTAGCTGGGTTTGGAGATAATGGTTATCTCCAACCCAGATTACTATCCAAATCATTTATTAGTTCGTTTCAGCTTTAATTTGGTTTCTCCCGGGAGACTGCAAACCTCCCAGCTGTGAGGGGGTTTTACCGGTCCTTTTATGCGACTAGCATGAGTCCATCCTTTTTCAGCGGTTCGTATGGCTGCTTCTGTGGTGAGGAGTACTTGGAACGGTCCTTCCCACCTTGGAGTCAAGGGGTTTTCTTTCCAGCTTTTCACGAGCACCCAATCTCCTGGCTGTACCTGGTGTAAGATAAAATCTAAAGGAGGCCGTTGTGCTAACGTACCTTTTTCCCATAATGCCTTTCTGTACTTTGTCAATTCCACCAAATATTTTTGCGTACATGTGTCATTAATGACAGGATGTTCGTTAGGATTTTCTAGGTTATACGGCATCCCATACATCATTTCAAAGGGTGATACCCCTAAATCAGCTCTAGGTCTTGTTCTTATATTTAGCAATGCTAGAGGAATACATTTAACCCAGGTCAAATTGGTTTCTGCTACCAGTTTGGTCAATTGCTTTTTTATTTCCCCATTCATTCGTTCAACTCGTCCAGAGCTCTGGGGATGCCAGGGGGCATGTTGTTCCCACCGTATGCCCAGAGCTGTTGCTAAGTTTTGGGTAACTTGGGAAATAAAATGCGGCCCTCTATCTGAGTCAATGACTTCTGGGACCCCGTATCTCGGGATTATCTCTTCCATCAATATTTTCGTAACTACTTTGGCTGTTTCTCTTACGGTTGGGAAGGCTTCCACAAAATGTGTTAGGTGGTCCACCAAGACCAATAAATATTTGGTTCTCCCTACTTTGGGGAGCTCGGTGAAATCTATCTGAATGTGGGAGAAAGGCCTTTTCGCTAGCGGTCGGCCTCCCTCCGGTAATTTTCTCAAATTTTTTTTTTTTCTATTTACTTGTAAGCAAATTAGGCATCCTCTGGTTACTTGTTTGGCAATGTCCCAGATTCCCACACTCACATACTTTGCAGCAAAATAATCTACCAGTCCCTGTGATCCCCAATGTGTTTTTTTTTTTTTGATGTATCTTAGTCAGTAATCTATGTGCCGCATTTTGGTGGTCCCAATGGGGGTTCTGTAGGGGCCATTTAGTGTCCGCAGCCGGGCCTTGGACATGCTGCGTGTCCCAAATACACATTCCTTCCCTTCTTATCATATTCCATTCTTCAGTAGAGAACAGAATGCCCAAAATGGACTGCATTTCTTCCCAGGTATAGATGTTTGGTCCTAAGAACTGGTCGACCCTCTCGGCTACCCCAAAAGGGTCCTCTAATAAATGTCCCATGTCCTTCTTAAAGTCTCGTACATCTGCCGAACTCAAGGGGACAGTAATAAATCCTATACCTGCCTGTGGTCCACCCATGGGCATCTCCCGTAGAGGGAATAGCCCCGTCTCAACCCTACTGCGGCTCCTTGTAATCGGGCCTTGGTAACCGGTTTGGTTAACCTCCCCTTGGTTACCCTCTTCATCATTGTTCGGTGCAGGTGGTTGTGGAGGTGGTGGGGCATTGGGTGCTGGCGGTGGGACATATGGGGGCGGTGCTATAATTAAGTCGCCCAAATGATTGTCCCTCTTCCCCTTTTTGTCCGGATCCCCTTTCCCTTCTCTTAATTGGAAAACATACACTTCGGGTCTTGCTACCCATATTTTGGCATAATCACTCTCCTCTTGCGAGAAGGGCTCTTTAGAATTTACCCATAGGTTCAAGTCCTGTCGAACCCAGTCTTCAGATGATCCAAACACGGGCCAAAAAACTTTTTTGGAAATCTCTTTCCCACCCCATACTTCCATGCAATAATGTATCATTCTGGCCCTATCCTTAGTCTCGGTCCCCGGATAATGCTTCCAATTACTAAGCATAAATCCTAGGGGACTGTCCCTTGGAATGGGGGGGAGTTTGACTTGGGTTGGGGTCTTGCTTTTCCCCTGCCCCATTCATCCGGAGTGCCTTCTTTCACTCTCAAATTCCTTTCACTTCCCCTTTTTTGTGGCCCGAGCCCTTCGCGGGTCTACGGGAACCGCACTACTCAAGGGTCCGCACTCACTTGGAGAGTCCGGCTGCCGGCCCTCCTCTCATTCACACTTGTCCACCGCCACACTCCGGGATCCCAACCCCGCCCGAACGGATTCCCTTTTATACTTACGCGTCCTGCGTCTTCGTCCAGACTCCGTGCACAGATTATTAAGGGGGTCACTGGTATAATTTGTCCCGTTTGCTTACTAGTATATATTTTAGGGTCGTCGGTGAGGGTGGCGGAGGTTCTCCCAGAGGGGCCACCCGGAAAGCACTGGATGAGGCGCCCCCCACTCTGGGTAGATCTTACCCGATCCAAACTCTCATCCGAGTCACGGCACCAAATTGTTATAAAATTGACTCAAAATGAGTAATTTCCAATCAAAGAATTTATTAATTATTGAAGCAGTTATACTACGTAAGCAAAGGCTCAGCGCTGGGCGACAGGGGAGTCTCCGCTCCACCAACTGCCGCCCCAACTAGTTTCTGATTCAGTCCTTTTATCCTCTCCATCCTTCAGGAGTCCATGTTATCTCGGAGTTCTCTGCGCCTGCGCTGGTTGTTGCTAGGGGGTCATCCTTCTGTCTCCTGGTGGTCGGTGATAAAGGCTGCGGAGTCTTCCTCAGCCGTGTCTTCTTCACCCTATGTCCTTATTTGGTGACTTCTCCGTGGAAAATTACCAAAATCTTATGATTAATGCAATATGTGCCCTATCAAGCTTAAGCAAGCAAATGTCCTGCCTTGCAAACTGTGCCCTATCAAGCTTAAGCAAGCAAATATCCTGCCTTGCAGACTGTTTATCTGCCCCTGCCCCTTCCCCAGCTTTTCCCTGGTCATTATCTCTGTGAGTTATCTGCTTGTACCATTTGTCAGCGGGAAAGGTTTCCCTGCTGGGTGTTAATCTGCCCCTGCCCTTTCCCCAGCCTTTCCCTGGTCAGTTATTTCTGTGAGTTATCTGTTTGTACCATTTGCTGGGTGGGACTATGTGTGGGCTCCTGCAACCCCTTCCCTGGTATCCTTGTAGCTCATATCTCATGAAGTAGTACAGAAATAGTCAGCAGACAACTCTTGTAACACACTGGTCTCTTTTTCATGATGAACAAAATGTAGTCCCTCATCTCAATTCCCCCCCATTTATTTATAGTAAAGTATTCCCAACATTCTCCATTTGCTGTTTCCCTTTGCAGCTTCACCCTGCTTTTTTAAAAAAAAGTATTAACTATTTAAGAGTTAAAAGTATCACGGTTAAAGCTCTTCAATTTTGCAAAATGCAACATAAAGGCGAACATGGAAAAACCCTGACCAAAAATTGATTCTCACCCTTCTGTCCCAAACCTACCTGACAATATAAAGTAGGATTATTATAAAAAATGTTTCTCATGTTGTAATCTTATCACTGAAACTGTAGGGAAAACAAAAACTCTCCAAGAATCTCTTTAGTGTGAGAGAGTCAAGGCATTACTTGGTTCTGGCCAGGATGTGCAACAGAAAACATTTCATCCACACATAGCCCAGCTATGCAGAAAACATCATTCCATGACATGTCAGTTTTACTCGATTTTTCCTAAACTTTACGTAGTCTGAACCAATCTAAATCCACTGCTTTAATGTTCATTGCTTCCAAGTCGTGTAAGTTTTTAGTGTTTGGTTTCCTATTAGACTCGGATTTCTTCCCCTCTGATGTGAATTCCGCCCACACTCCTCGATTTCCTTCTCAGCCTTTTCCAGACCAGGTGTCTCCAGCTGTGCGGGGGGCAGTGTCTGGGGTAGCTGTTGGTTGCTGTTTGCTGCGGGGCGTTGATGTTTTGTTGCTGGTCCTTATCTCTGTGGGTGTCTTTTGGGCTATTCCCAGTCTGTTCGGATGTTAAACTCGTCTCCATTGAGTGGTGGAGATGAGTTTAACATCCGAACAGACTGGGAACCCCTTAAATAAAACCTTTAAAATTTCTTTCCCAAAGGCAAACCTTTGAGTAGAGAAACTTTTCTGAGCAGAGAAATAAGATTTAAAAGAAGCAGAATGGGTACATTTTGCAGCAGTGCAGTCGCAGTCAGCCCAGAGTGTGGGTGTGAGTGAGCCCCAGGGTGGAATTGTGCCGCGGTGCTCCCCAGCAGCTGTGGCAGTGCAGGCCCAGCCAGCGCTGGAGCTGCAGCAGCGGCAGCGAGGCTTGGCCGCAGTGGCTGGAGGTGCCAGGGGAGGGTGGCCAGGATTCCCGAGGGTTTGAGCAGAGGATCTGTGGGCAGGCCCAGGGGCTTGGCCCGCTGTGGAGCCCTGGCTGCTGCTGCGTTGCCTTCAGGGCAGGCTCAGGGGCGGCTCCCATGGTCCTGCTGCAGGCGGGAAGTGCAAATCTCCGGGGCTTCAGAGCCCCTGAGGCCAGGCTGAGGGGTCCCCCCGTGCTCAGCTGTGCTGGCGGCTGTTTCTGGCCTCAGGGACACTTGGCGTGGGCCCCTTGGCCACCAGTGGTGCTGCTTTGCACTCCTTAGGCAGGAGCCGATGGCCTGGCTGGGTGTTGGCAACAGCAAAGTCCCAGGGCAGGCTCTGTGCCAGCCCAGCTTCCTGGGGGAGAGATTCCACAGGAGACAGGATCCTGGCTACAGCCTGCCTTACATTTACATCCCTTATTTCCACCCTGCACTAGGTGGAGAATTGCCCAGGTAAGGAATTCCAGACATGAATTCCAAGGGAGATAATTGAATATCTGCCTTGGGTCTGGCTCTTTTTCTTGCCAAGGCCAATGGCAAAAGCTGTACCCATGGCATCTTGGTTTCCATCTCCGGCTTCCAAAGGTGTTTCTTTATTTCCCCATTCATTCTTTCTACCCAACCCGAGCTCTGGGCTTGCCAGGGGTTATGGAGGTCCCATTGTATTCCTAAAGCTGCCATAACCCCCTGAAGGGTCTTTCCTGTAAAATGAGTTCCCCATCTGAATCTATTGCTTCCACAATCCATTATCTTTGAATTATTTGTTTTAGCAAGAGGTTAATAAGTGATCCAGTGATTGCTGAAGCAGTCAGAATTGCTTTTGCCCCCCCTGTTAGGTGCCATGGTGTCAGCAGAAGATTTTGAAGCCTTCCTGCTCAGGGCATTTCAGTGCCAGGCTCTTACAAGCACCCACAGCTCCTTGGGTTGAGCTGAGCATGGGCCGGTGACCTGCGCTTTGTCTGATTCCCCTTCCTTAATAACAGCCTGTCTTGTAGCTCTTTTCCCTCCTGCTGCCCTTGCAGAGCCATCCACAAACACATTGTCTCCCTCAGGCCAGGGAATGTCCCATCAATCTCTCCCAGCCTGGCTCGGGAGCTCTGTCCCTTGAGTGCAGTCCTGGGTTCCTTGCCAGCCCCTCTCCAGGCTGTTCAAACAGGAGGCTGGGTTAAACCCTTGCCCTGTCCTCAGTTCTGAATCCTCCTGTGCCACTGAACAAGTTTCATACTGTAATCACCGAGCCCTGCTCATCCATTTAGAGGCTCTTTTGGTTGTCAAAGCTTTAACTTGATGCCAGACTTGAACTCTAGGAGATCCTCCTGTTGTCATCAGTTTTCAGCCTCTGCTCCGACGGAAGCTGTGGCTGCACAATTCTGCAGACAATGAGGCTGCTCTCTGGCCACTGGGTTAAACATTTTAGCACAAGAATTCCTTTGGCAAGACCCTGTTTAACGTCCACCCATAATTCAAATTCTTTTTCCCTGTCTGGAAGGCCCAGGCCACTCGCCTCAGTTAATCTTAATTTTAACACTTGAAAATTCTGTGTTTCCTCCTTGTGTCCATCCATCCAGTTTGTTGACTGGCAAGATAGGAGTGTTGTAGGGAGACATCCTTGGCTCCAAAAGCCCTGCCTTTAACAGGGACTCAATACCAGGCTGTGAGCCCTTCCTTCCCTCTCTTGGAACAGGGTAGTGCTTGTCCTGGTTGCTTTAATTTGTAGAGGCTCCATATCTAATTTTCTGTATTTCCCTGGGGCTGCCCACACTTCTGGGTTCACTTCAGCATAGGCCTTGTCACACTTTTGACACAGAGGTACAACAGAACTAGCCTCTGTATCCCTTTTTACAGTATTAAAATCCAGCTCTCAAACTCCTTCCTAGTTAATTACAATCACAGGAGGAAGAAAAAGAAATTCATTTCAAACCTATCCCCCACAGCTTCTAATAGTGGTTGAACAAATCATACCTGCTCATCTTTCCCACTCATTCCCTTAAAAATTAAAATATTCCTTTACTATTTTCCCCTTTAGGTCTAAGATTCAGAGCAGATTGAGAGGCCCCTGTGTCCATCAGGAAATGCCTCCTCTCAATGCAGACCGAGCTGAATGTTCTCAAGGGCTCCAGTGTGGAGGGTCCCTGGTGTGATGGGAGCTGTGCCAGCCCTGCCAATCCATGTCCATCACGGGCTGGACTTGCTGGTCCTGAGGGTGCTGCTGTCTGTGCTTGCAGTGTCCTTGTGCCCTGCAGCCGGAGCCCTGATTCCTTGCCAGGGGCTGTTTGGGTGGGCTGTGCCCTGCCGAGGAGGGCAATGCCTCTGCCGGGTGCTTGTGGCCGAGCCGTGCCCTGGGTGCTGGGGCCCCCTTGGGCCCTGGGGCTGATCCCTCAGGGGCTGTAGGAGCTCTGCCCTGGCCTTTGCCTTCAGCTTGGCCTTTTGCTGCTCCCTTCTTGCATTCACCTGCTGGGCCTTTGTGCCCAAGTGCTGCAGGGCCTTCTTCTGCCCCTCCTGCAGCCCCCCTCAGTGCCTGTGGGTGCTTGTCTTGCTTTACAAGACAGGCGTCTGCTTGGGAAGGCAGAAAAAGCCTCTCTTGGAATGGAGAATGCAAACCCCCTCCCTCTTAATTTTTAGGATAGTGAAATCAAGGGGCTCTCAGGCAAAGATATGGGATTAGGAATAATGGTTCTTTACTAGTGTGTATAATATAATGATAGTAGTGTGTATCAACAGCTCCGGCAGTGACAACAAACAGAGCCCGGAGCCGGTCCCGGCCTTTCGGCCGCGGCGCTTTCCCCTTGGGTGCAGTTCCGGGCACGGCCGGCAGGGGCGCCGGTGGCTCCCGCGGGGCGGGGCAGCGCATCCCTGCCATGGGAACCTCTCTTCACGGCAATAGAGCAATCCCTTCATCTAACTCTTTCACTTTTTTACCTTCCATAGCCTTTCTCCCGTGTTTTGAGAAAGAATTTGGAGAGGGCTGCCTTTTAACTGAGCTCCTCGTGTTTCGATAAGGTGCTTCCTGTAGAGAGAGGGATTTTCCCTGAACAGCAGGAGCTGTGGTTACCAAGGGGACGTAACTCAGAGCAGGAGGGGTCAGGGGAGGATATCCCGCCGAGGCTCGGTCGGAATGTGGGCAGGGTCTGCTGCCGGAATCGCCAGAGGGGGATCTTCCCGTGGAGGCCGAGCCGGAGCGTGGGCAGCCCCCACATGGCTTCTGGCGGCTGATCCGGCAGCTCCCGGCAGAGAAAAGGCAGGTGGGAGACCCCGGCAGCAGCAGCGGCGCTGCCCAGCGCAGCTGGCACGGGCAGGGCAGCCGGGGATGGGATGGCTGGGACCCGCCCTCGGTGCGGTCGGCGCGGTGACCTCGGCCCACGCGGCAGGACAGAGCAACCCCATCTTCCCCAGCATGGCCGGCAGAGCGGCCGCGGGCCGGGCAGTGGGGCCAGGGCACACAAATTCACTGCCAGCGCCGGGGCAGGTGGAGCTGCCCTGGGCAGTGAGCCTGCACCTGGGATGGAAACCGGGGCAGGCGGAGCTGAGGCGGGCAGCGAGCCGGGACCCGGGACAGGCGCCTTGGCCGCCAACGGAGGGGGCAAGAGCTGCAGAGGATCCCACTCTCTTTCTGACTTTTCCTCTTGTTCCCCTCCCTTTCATTTCCCCTTTTTATTTTCTTGGTTTTTTCCTCGGGTGTTTCTGATACTTCAAAGATTTTTATTCTCCTAAAATCTCCTGTCTAACATATGGCATATTCTCTTTCTTCTAGATTAAATGGGTTTTTTTCCAAATAAATCCAGAACCTAACAAATCTAAACTTCTGCTTGGATATTTTGAAATGGTCGACGAGCTAACTCATGACCTCCTAATGTTGTTTTTCTCATCACCTTTTTATTTATCCTTTGGCAAATTAAGCATCTTTCAGTTACTTGCTTTGCTACACCAAAAATCCCAGTGCACCCAAAATTCCTTAAAAAATGATCACACAAAGCTTGAGTACGCCAGTGGGGTTTCTGATGCACGTCTTCTAATCTTTTCCTAGTAAGCACATTTTATTAAGTCATGTAGAAGTTTCTATTACCCTGATTTATCTTGTTCATTTCCTATCTTGTTTAATTATTTTTTCTCGGCTTCCCTAAACTTTGGAATTTCCAGTTTTTCCTCGTTTGGAGTGAATATTAAAATAACTCTTTCAGCTCCATTTTCTGCTGCATCCTTAGCTTTGTGATCTGCCCCCAGTTTGCCTCTCCTTTGGCCCGGGCCGGGTTCCCCCCGCCCGCAGCGGCTGGGAGCAGCCGAGAGCCCCGCGCTGCCCATGCCGACCTGGCCCGGCTCCATGGCCGCTGCTGCCGCGGGCTGCGAGGGCTGCGGGAACGGGGCACCGAGGGTGTGGCTGCTGCTGGGGGAGGAGGAGGAGGGAGGGAAGGGCAGGGATGGAGGGGGAGGAGGAGGAGAAGGAATGGAAGGGGCGGGATGGAAGAGGAGATGGAGGCGGGGATAAGACAGAGGAGGAGGAGGAGGAGGGGGGATGGAAGAGGAGGAGCGGGAGGAGAAAGAGCAGTGAAGGAGGCGGGGTTAGGGGGGAGGAGGAGAGGGAGGTGGAGATAGGACAGAGGAGGAGCGGGAGGAAGAGGAAGAGGAGGGAAAAAGGCGGATCAAGGCTGAGCTGCTGGAGCCACGCGGTCTCGATCCCTGCCTGAATTCGCAGCCCCCACCTGTGGGATCATCGCCCCCCCCCATGGCTCCGGTGAGCGGGGAGGGGGAGCCCGGCCCGGATACCCCGGGGGGTCCCTGGGTTGTGTTTTTGGGGGGATGTTTGGAGAATGAAGAAGTCCAAGGCTGAGCGGAAAAGGCCCCTCGGGGGGACATCGGGGGGTGGCGGTGGCGGCTGCCGGCAGAGGCAGCCTGGAGGAGCAGAGCCCTGTGTGCCCCAGGAGGCCAAAGTGGGGAGGCCAGAGAGGGGGGAGCGCCGCCATTGGCGGGAGCCTCAAGAGCCTGGAGAGGGGCGGGGGGGACTCCTTGGAGCCGCTGCAGCGCAGAGCAGAGAATGAGGGGAGAAGGGAGCCCGGGAGCCCAAAGAGCCCCGGCATCCCGAAATGGGGAGAGCCAAGAGGGGGCAGTGCGTCCCCAGAGACGGCCTGGGGGGATCTCGTTGCCCTTGCCTGTGGCACGGAGGCAAATCCCATGCTGTCCTTGTCCTTCCTCGCCCAGAGCAGGAGCTGAACATGGAGAGCAGGGAGGACAAATGCCCGCGGCAGAACCTGGTGGCAGAGGCCGTTTTGAGCGGCTCCACGGCACAGGAAGCCAACGGGGAGGAAAAGGCCCGGAGATGCCGCACGAGGAGGGGCTGCAAACGCAGATGGCGGGGATGTGAGGGGGAAAGAGGCAGCCTGGGCCTGGAAGGCAGCCGGAGATGGAGCCAGAGCTCGGAGCTGGTTCTCCATGAGCAGCTCCATGATGGGGAGAAGCCCCACAAGTGCGTGGAGTGTGGGAAGAGCTTCAGGTGGAAGTACAACCTGACTGTGCACCAGAGGACCCACACTGGGGAAAAGCCCTACAAGTGTGGGGAGTGTGAGAAGAGCTTCAGCCAGAGCTCCAGCCTGATCAAGCACCAGAGGAGCCACACAGGGGAGAGGCCCTATGAGTGTGGGGAATGTAGGAAGAGCTTCAGCGAGAGCTCCACCCTGATCAAGCACCTGAGGAGCCACACAGGGGAGAGGCCCTATGAGTGTGGGGAATGTAGGAAGAGCTTCAGCCGGAGCTCCAGCCTGATCAAACACCAGAGGACCCACACTGGGGAGAGGCCCTATGAGTGTTCCAAGTGCGGGAAGAGGTTTCAGACCAGCTCCCATCTCCTCCAGCACTATCAGAGTCACACAGAGGAGAGGCCCTTCCAATGCCCCGACTGCGGGAAGGGATTCAAGTACAACTCCACCCTCGTCACCCACCGGCGCATCCACACCAGGGAGAGGCCCTACGAGTGTCCCCAGTGTGGGAAGAGCTTCTCCTGCAGCTCTCACTTGACCCAACACCAACGGAGGCACCGGTAAGGGAAGCCCTGCGAGTGCCCCGAGTGCAGGAAGAGCTTCGTGCGCTGCTGCAGCTCCATCCCCCACTGGAGGAGGCACTTTGGGCACAGCCCTGGTCACTCACATTCCCTGTGATCCATGTTGGGAACACACCTGCCTGCTTGTCCTTTTGTTTGGCATTTTTTTCTGATTCATCTTCATCCCTTAAAAACAGCCAAAACAGTGTTTAAAGAAAAAAATTGATCAAACATGTCTAAAGTCCCACAATTTCAGAGTTTTTTAATGGGAAATTGATGGTTTGGAGAGAATATTCTGGAGGATTTGTGTAGTCTGGGGGGGGATTTTGTGCAGTGTTCTCCATCTCTTTGCACTCCAAAAGCCAAGAGGGTCACCTCAAAACAACTGAATCCCACTGAAAACAACTGAATTTTAATTCATACAGGCTCAATCCCACATCAAAATGCCTTGTTCCCACCCTAAAAAACTCAGTCCCACACCAGACTCACTCCATTCTACAGCTGCCAGAGTGAGATGGGGTGTGAAGGAGATTGGGAGAAGTGCAATCCCAATTTGGAGTGATGGGATTGGGATTGTGTGGGGCTGGGTGGGTGGGATGTATTTGATAGCAAATAAAACTTTCAGAGTTAGTGCCACCTTCTCAGCTGATTGTGTTTGTGTCCTCCTTTCTCTCCTGCCTCTCTTTGCCTGCTCTGTTTCTCTCTCAGCGTCTCCCTTGAGCCAGGGCAGCTGCCACCAAAGACCCTGCCCTGATTTAATTCCCAGTGCAGGAGCTACAACGGCCATGGGTGAAGTTCTGAAGGCTGGCAGTGAAATGTCACTGTAGGATCCACTTGGCTTTCGGCCCCTTCTTAGGAGCTTTGCCTTCAAGGGCAGGAACATCTTTTCCTGGCTGGGAACTGGAATTCCAGGTCCTTGGAGTGTGTGCCATGCAGGACCATACAGACTGGGATCATATGGACTGGGATCCCACAGACTGGGACTGCACCGATTGGGACCATGTGGACTGGCATCATGTAGACTGGGATTGTATGGCTTGGGATTGTACAGACTGGGATCATGTGCACTGGGATTTCACAGGCTGGGACCGTGGGGATTAGGAGCCGAGACTGGGATCATACAAACTGGACCATATGGACCAGCATGGCTGCACTGGATCAATGTGAACCGAGGGGGTCCCGCCCTGCCCAGGGGTCCCTCCCCATCCTGCCCGGGGGCGCAGCCAAAGCTCCCCAGAACGAATGCAGAGGTCCAGGAGGGATCCCAGTGCCAATCCCATTTCCAATCCCATTTCCAGTCCAGTTCCTGCTCCTTGTGCTGGTCCCAGAGTGATCCTGGTGCTGATCCTGGTTCCGGTGCCTGCCTCAGTCTCCATCTCAGTCCCGGAGCACTCCTGGGGCTGATTCTGGTTCTCGTGTTGATCTCGATACTGGAGCAGTGCCAGTCCCAGTCCCAGTCTTGGTACCAGAGCGGTGCCAGTCCCAGTCTCAGTCCCAGTCTCGGTCCTGGAGCGGTGCCATTCTCGGTGCTGGTGCTGGTGCTGGTTTCAGTGCTGGTCTCAGTCTTGGTCCCAGAGTGGTTCTGGACCCAGTGCTGCTACTGGTGCTGGTCTGGGTCCTGGAGTGCTCCCAGTGCCAATCTCAGTCTCAGTCCCAGTCCCAGAGTGCTGCCACTCTCGGTGCTGGTTCCGGTGACGGTCTCGGTCTCAGTCCTGGAGGGCTCCCGGTCTCGGTCCTGGTCCCGGTCCCAGAGCAGTCCCGGTGCGGGTGCCGGGTTCCAGTCTCGGTCCTGATCCCAGTCCTGGAGCGCTGCCGGTGCCAGTCCCAGTTCCAAAGCGCTCCTGGTGCCGGTCCCAGTGTCAGGCTTGGTCCCAGTCTTGGTCCCAGTGCCAGTTCTGGTGCAGGTTCTGGTCTGGGTCTTGGTCCTAGTCCCGGTGCCGGTCCTGTGGCGCTGCCATCTCAGTTCCAGTGTCAGTCTTGTGGCTGGTGCTGGTTCTGCTGCTGGGTTTGCTCTTGGTCCTGGAGAATTTAGGTCCATTTGTGTGATTTTAGGCCAAACTGGACAGGTTTAGGGTGGGTTTCAGATCCCTTGCAGTGATTTCAAGCCTTTTAGGGTGGATCTTAGGCCCCTTTGCAGATTTTAGGCCAAATCTGTTGGGTTTGAGGGTGGATTTTAGATCCCTTTGAATGATTTAAGCCCATTTGGGTGGGGTTTGGGCCTGTTTGGGTGATTTTAGGATAAACTGGGCAGTTTTAGAGTGGATTTTAGATGCCTTTGGCTGATTTTAGGCCCATATGGGTGGATTTTAGTCCTCTTTGGGTAATTTTACCTTGTAACGGTGATTTTAGGTCCCTTTGTACTATAGATGGCTAATGAGATGATTGGCTCTCGCAATTAAGGGATGGATACTGTGTGAATATTAAGAGAAGCTTTATTGATGTGTGATTATGTTATTGCAGTCTGTTGTTTAGATGTCCCCTGTTCTCCCCACAGTCCCTTTCCCCCCGTTGTTACCATCAGACAGCCTGAGCCATCCAGGACAGGTGGAAAGAAGGCGAGAACAAAGACTTGTTCCTAGGGGAGGGAGCGTGGCAGGACAGCACCTGACCCTCCAATCAAGCTGCAGGAAAGCAGACTCCACCAATAAACAGCAAAGAAGAGTTGACTGACAGACTGTGGGAGGGGCCAGGGTTGGCTGATGCAATCCCGGGGTATCAAAGGCGAAGCGTCCATCTTGAGGACGAGCCAGGCACATGGTAGGCAGCCATGAGGGGAGCTCCCAGGCCTGTTCTTCCTTATTTAGTCCTTTTCTTGTCATTTTGTTAAGGTTGAATAAACCTTTTAAAATTTTGAAAGTCAGCAGTCGTTTCTCACAGTAACCAAGGGTTCCTTTCCTGGAGTTTGGTGCACAGGAGAAACACCAACCATATATTCTCAAGAGGACAAAATGGCACAAAATTTTCCTGGCAAAGATCAGAAAATCAAGAAACTTTGGAAAAAGATTTACTAAAACATCCAATTCAACATAAAACACCATAGCAGTAACTTCATTAACTCAGCCTGTTGCACCCAGAAACGTTTAATCACTTCAGTTGTTGAGGTATCAAAAAATGTTCCATATCAAGAGCATTAGAAGGAGAAGACAGAGAGACAGGAAGACAGAAGCTCTATAGAAAGAAATGCACATGGCTACCAACTGCTGGGGTTCCAGCGTGGGTGAGACACAAACCCCAGCCACGGAGCCCTTGTGACACATCAAGGCCCCTCTGGAGCAAAGAAACCATTGCTGACAGTCCAGAAACTCATGGAACCAAGGGGCCCTTGTGACAACGCAGATCCAAGGACACCACGGTGGCACTATGGAACCTCATGGGAGCAAAGAGACCATTGTGACACTCTGGTGCCTCACGGAATCAGGGGGACCATTGTGAAACTCAGGCCCCCTCTGGAACCAAGGGCCAAGGATGAAGCTGTGGGGCCTGTGGAACCAAGGAGCCGTTGTGACACAGCGGGGCCACAGGGAGCCAAGGGGCCACGGGGACATTGCAAGGGCTCAGGGAAGCCAAGGGGCCATTGTGACACTGCAGAAGAAAGGAGAACATTGTGACACTGCAGGGACTCCTGGAATAAAGGAGACCATGGGGACACTGTGGGTCCTCATGGAACCAAGGGCACAGGGAGCAGGTGTGGCTGGTTTGGCCTCCTGGGGGCTGCTGCACAGGTCTGGCTGACCTTGGCATGTCGAGGGCTGCTCCTCATCTGCCCCTGAAGCACTGGGGCTCTGGGCTCTCCTTCCTATGGGACAGAACTGTCCTGATCCTCTTCCAGGGCCCTATGGCCAAAACTGGGATTCCTTCTCCAAATTCCCTTACATGCAAAGATTGTTCCCAGATGAAATCTGCCAGGAGGGGCAGATCTGGCTGCCTTGGCTACCTGGGGCCACCTCTCATCTGCCTTTGAAACGCTGGGACCATGTGCTTTTATTTCTTGTGGGAAAAAACCCTCCATCTCAACCAGGCACTCATGGCCAAAACTGGGCAACTGCCTCTGGAATTCCTTATATCCAAGGATAGCTCCCAGACAAAAGCTGCCAGACCTGACAAGTCTGGCTGGCCTTGGCTTCCTGAGGGCTGGCCCTCATCTGCCTCTGAAACACTGGGGCTGGGTGCTTTCCTTCCTTATGAAAAGAGCTCTTCTTCCTGTCCAGGCACCCACAGCCAAAACTGAGATTGCACCTCCAAAATGCCCAATGTCCAAGGAAAGCCCCTAGACAAAAGGTGCCAGGAGAGACAGGGCTGGCTGGCTTGGCCTGAGGGTGGCCACCTCTCATCTTCTTCCTCAACACTTGGACTTTGTGCTTTACTTTCCTATGGGCAAAACCACCCATCTTGACCATGGCCAAAACTGGAATTCCCCCTCCAAAACTCCGTACATCCAAGGATTGCTCCCAGGTGAAAGCTGCCAGGACAGACAGGTCTGGCTGCCCTTGGCCTCCTGGGGGTGCCTCTCCCCTGCTGTCCAAACACTGGGGCTGGGTGCTTTCCTTCCTATGGAAAAGAACCGTCCTTCTTATCCATGCAAAAATGGCCGAAATTGGGGTTCCACCTCCCAAATTCCCGATATCCAAGGGTTGCTTTCAGACAAAAGCTGCCAGGACAGAGAGGTCTGGCTGGCCTTGGCCTCTGATGGCTGCCTTTCATCTGCCCCTGAGACACCAGCGGTGTTCTGTGCTTTCCTTCCTATGGAAAAGAACCATCCTTCTCCTCCAGTGTCCATGTCTGAAATTGGGATTCCACCTCTGAAATTCTCAATATCCAAGGGTTGCTCCAGTACCGTCAAGGCTGGCTGGCCTTGGCCTCTGGTGGCTGCGCCTGCAACAGTGGGGCTGGGTTCTTTCCTTCCCATGGAGATCCCTGGGACACTGTGGGGACCTCATGGAACCAAGGGGATCATTGGGGCCCCACAGAAGCCCATGGAACCAAGGGGATCATTGTGGCCCCACTGGAGCCCATGGAACCAAGGGAATCATTGTGGCACCACTGCAGCCCAGGGAACCAAGGGGATCATTGTGGCACCACTGGAGCCCAGGGAACCAAGGGGATCATTGTGGCACCACTGGAGCCCAGGGAACCAAGGGGATCATTGTGGCACCACTGGAGCCCAGGGAACCAAAGGGGCCATGGTGACACAGAGGGGCTCCATGGACCCAGAGACCATTGTGGCTCTGTGGGGCCTGATGGAACCATGGAGACCATTCCAACCTTCAGGGCCTGGTGTCACCAAGGGGGCATTATGACACCTCAGGGCCCCATGGAAGCAAGGGACCATTGGGACACTGTGGGACCCCATGGAACCCTGGGAACATGAAACAGCTCTGGCTGGCTTGGCCTCCCAGGGGCCACCTGACAGCTCTGGCTGATCTTGGGGTGTCAAGGGCTGCCTCTCATCAGCTCCTGGAGCACTGGGGCTCTCTGCTTTCTTGCTATGGAAAAGAGCTGTCTGACTTTTCAGATGCCCATTGCCAAAACGGGTGCTCTCCCTAAAATAATTTCCTCTGTGCAAGGGTATCTCACCAAACAAAACCTGCCAGCTCTGGCTGGCCTTGGCCTCTGGTGGTCACCTCTCATCTGCCCCTGAAACACTGGGGCTCTGTTCCTTCATTCCTATGGAAAAGAACCAGCCTTCTTGTCCAGGGACCATGGCCAAAATTAGAATTTGGCCTCCCAAATTATGGATATCCAAGGATTGCCTCCCTGACAAAAGTAGCCAGGACAGACAGGTCGGGCTGGCCCTGTCCTCTGGTGATTTCTTTAGACACTGAGCTGAATGTTTTCATTTGGAAACACCTTGGAGAGGGCCCAGAGATGTCCCAAGGAGGGGTTTGGAGCCCTTGGGCCCATGAGCACTGTACAGGGACAAAGGAGCTCTGTGCTCAGTGGGGTGGAGACTGAGGACAGTGGAGCAGAGCCATGAGAGTGTTTAAAGAGCGATTTCAGGGATGGTGGATCCTTTTGACATAGTGGAAAACAGCCAGAGAGAGAAAGAATCAACGCCAAGGGCAGCTGGGGAGGCCCAGAGTGGCTGCAGGAGAAAGGAATTTCCCTGTCAGGGCAGGGCTGTGGTGCAGCACGGCCCCAGCAGGAGCCTGGAGCAGCCCCAGGCTCTGTGTGGGCAGGCAGGGGCAGGCAGGAGGCAGAGCTGTCAGCAAAGGAAGGGCCCAGCCAGGTGGGGCAGCCGGGGGATGCCCAGAGCCTGCAGGGACAGAGGCCAGGGCAGGGACACCGTGGGACAGCCTGGGCTGCACAGGGCACAGGGATGGGCAGCAGCTGCAAGACAGCCCTGACAGAGCCAACCTGGGCAGCGCTTTGGCCATGGCTGCTGGCCCTGGGCCTGAGCCAGGAGGGGACAAGTGACCCTTGCAGGCCTGGGGCCTCATGGCCTCCTTGTCCCTGCTCAGCAGCCTGGCAGGGGCCACCCCACGCTCCTGCCCTTGGCATTGCCCATCCCCACATGCCAGTGTCCATCCTGGGAAGAGCCCTGAGCAAGGAGGGAGGGACAGGATCTGCCTGGCCAGGCCCTGGGTCTCAGGCCTTGGCTCTTTACATTCCTGAAACAAATCCAGGTTTGCTCAGCACCAGAGACACCTTTGCCTTGTTTGTCCCCAGCTGCCATCAGTGCCTCCAGTGTTCTGCTCTCCCTGGAACCCGGGGACACTTTCTCAGTGCTGTCCCTCACAGGGATCTCTTTAAAGTACAAGAAACTTCAGTATTTCAATCCCACTTGGAGCTCTTGAGAAGTCTTTGAGCCCACTCTGAGGGACTGGGTGTGATGCAAAGAGCAGCAAAGGCCCAGAGGGTGATTAAAGTCCTTGTGCTGTGTCTGTGCTGCTGAGCTGGGCCGGGCTCCTGGCCCAGAGGCAGCTCCTGGCAAGGGCAGCAGAGCTGCAGAGAGACAGCTCTGGCCAGGAGCAGCTCCTGTGCACAGCCCAGCAGGGCTGGGGCACTGCCAGGGCCCCTCAGGGACACGAGCAGGGCACAGACAGAGCTCCCAGGGGCTCAGCACTGGCCGGGGCTGTGGGATGTCCCCGCGGGGGCTGTGTCACAGCAGCACCTCTGGGGCTGTGTCCCAGAGCCACAGAGCAGCTGGGATGGCAGCAAGGGGCTGAGTGACAGCACAGAGTGGGCTGTGTGACAGCACTGAGGGGGTTGTGACAGCACAGAGCGAGCTGTGACATCACAGAAGGCGGCTCTGTGACATCACAATGTGGGTTGTGACACAGAGTCACAGAGCAGCTGTGAGATGTCACAGAGAAGGCTGTGACATCACAAATCTGCTGTGTGACATCACATAGCAGCTGAATGACATCATATGGAGGTTGTGTGACATAAGAGAGTGGTTGTGTGACATCACCAGGGCTGTGTTACATCACAGGTGGCTGTGTGACATCACGGGGGCTGTGTGACATCACAGGCAGCATTGTGACATCACGGGAGCTGTGTGACATCACAGGTGGCACTGTGACATCACAGGGGCTGTGTGACATCACGGGGGCTGTGTGAGGTCCCTGGGGAGGTCACTCTGCCCCAGCCCCCTCACAGCTCCCCCCAGAGCAGTCCAACCCTGCTCGTGCACAGCAGGGTCCCCTGTCCCCCCGGGTCCCCCCGCCCCCAGCCCCGCAGCCTCCCCCAGAGGATGTTCCACGAGATCGACCCCAGAGCCTGACACGGGGACGGGGGGCCGGGGCCCTGGGGGTGGCACAGGGGGACAGGGACCCCCCGGCAGCGTCCCCGTGTCCCCCAGGGCCAGAGCCTGGGCCAGGGCTCCTTCACCCTGTTATAGATAAATATCATAATATTGGCTTTTTGCAAATATTAAAATGGATTTTATATGTGTGATGTTAAAATAACTTTGGCTAAAGATGTAGTTTTTATTTCTGTTTTAATTTAGCATAGACATAGTAGAGAAATAACTGATATAAGTGTGCTTGTGTTAAACTGCCTGCTTGGATGGGATAACATCCAATGCACACAGAATGAGGACACCTGTACAGATCTGCCAACTATCAGCACTCCCCGTCTGAAGGCAGAGTGCACCAAGGCCCAAAAACTGGAGGTGATAAAGAGAAGGAGCCAAAACCACAGCCAAGAAACACACATGCTCTGAAAAGGCAGACCCAGGGAGGGGCCATGTAAAATCATTCCTGGAATATGTAAAGTAGTTTATGGATATGCATGAGGCTCTATGAATATGCACCAGGCTGATATAAGGGGAAAGGTATTTCAGGGGGTCCCCGAAGGTAACAGGGTGCTCCTGGCTGAGTGCCAAGATGCACCCGGCTGTAATAACCTTTGCTCCATGGTCCTGGTCTTCCATTGTCCTTTATTAAACTTTCTACATTTTCACAGGAGAGTGAACGTGTTTTTCACAAATGGAATCTCAAGGAAACAAGGGTCAGTTGTTAAGCCAAGGCTCTGCTTTGACCAAGTGGGGCCTCATGGGATACAGGTGCCACTGGGACATTGCCAGGTCTGGTAGGAACAAGGCTCCATTATTGCACAGTGTTACAGATGAGTAATGTCATAGTTGGGTCTCACAGTGAGGAGATAGATACTATGTGTGTGTTAAGATGTGTAGTGATGTTATTGTCATCTGTCCCCCATAGTCCTCTTCCCCTCCCCTTGTAATGGCCTTGGTGGTTGGGGCATTTGGGGAGGGCAGGTTTGTCACTGGAAGGCAGGCATGGCAACACCTGCTCTCCAGTCAGGGTGCAAGAAAGCATTCTCCACCAATGGACGGCCACAAAGAGTTACCTGACAGACTTTGGGTGGGGCTAGGATTGCCTGGTGCAACACCAAAAGCCTAAAAGGAGGAGCAGCCAATTTGTGAAGGAGCCATGTGGCTGATAGCCACGGGGTGGGGAAGGGCTCCCAGTGCTGTGATTTCTCCTGTTTCAGTCCTTTGTTGTCATTTTTTTCAAGGTTGAATCAACCTTAAAATTTTAAAAGTAGCGGTCATTTGTCACAGACAGCAAGGCCTCAGGGCGCCCAGGAGAGCGGCGTGACAATGACATCTTGGGGAACCAAGTGTCACCTGCAAACACAACGGGGCCTCATGGAAGCCAGGGGCCACTTGGATATTGCCAGGGCAGGTGGAACTCAGTGTCCATTGTGACACAGCACAGCCTCGTGGAACTCAGCAGAGCATTGGGACAGCCTGGAATCTCATGGAGCCAAGGCTCTGCTTTGGCAAAGTGGGGCCCACAGGACACAGGTGCCACTGGGACATTGCCAGCTCTTGTGGAACCCAGTGTCCACTGTGACACAGCAGAACCTCATGGAAACATGGGGGCCACTGTGACGCAATGGAATCCCATGGAAGCAAGTGTCAGTTGTGAACGCAGCAGGGCCTCACAGAACCCAGGGGCAACGGGGACCGTGCTGTGGCTCGTGGGAGCAAGGGGCCATTGTGACCCAGCGGGGCCTCCTGGAACCCAGGAGAACATTGTGGGCCCATGGATCCTCATAGAAGCACGGCCCCGTTGTGACAAAGTGCAGCATCACAATGGTCTCCTGGGTTCCATGAGTCCTCGCTGTGTTTAGAATTGACACTTGGTTCCCCAAGATTCCATGGCAGCCCTCTGCTCTCCTGTGATTTGAGGCTGTGCTGTGTCACAATGGACACTTGCTTCCTCCAAGGCTGGAGATGTCCCAGTGGCACTGGGTTTCCATGAGGCCGCGCTTTGTCACAATGGGGCCTTGCTTCCATGAGATTCCATTGTCCCACAATGGTCTCCTGGGTGCCACAAGGCCTGCCTTTGTCACAGTGGAACCTTGCTTGCACCAGCCCTGGCAATGTCCCAGTGGCACAGGGGTTCCAGGAGACCCTGCCGTGTCACAATGGGCCCTTGGTTCCATCAGGTTCCATTGTGTCCCAGGGCTCTCCTAGGTCCCATGAGGCCTTGGTCTGACACAGTGGTGTCTTGCTCCTACCAGGCCTGACAATGTCCCAGTGGCACCTGTGTCCCATGAGACCCCACTTGATCAAAGCAGAGCCTTGCTCCCATGAGATTCCACTGTGTCACAATGTTCTGCTTGGTTTCATGGGAACCTGATGTGTTGACAATTGATCCTTGGATCCTAGAGATTCCATTGCATCACGGCTGTGTCCTTGGTTCCGTGAGGCCCAGCTTTGTCACAACTGGACCCTGGTTCCATGAGATTCCATTGTATCACAGCGGTGTCCTTGGTTCCATGAGGCCCTGCTGGGTCACAGTGAAGCCTTTGTGCCATTCGTTTCCATGGTGCCACAATGGTCTCCAGCATTCCATGAGGCCATGCAGCAAAAGAGTGGACTCTTGAATCCATGAGTTTCCATTCCATCAGGATGATCTCTTGCATTCCATGAGGCCCTGCTGTGTCACTAAGGAGCCTTTGTTCCATGTGTTCCCTTTGGGACACCATGGTCTCCAGTGCTCCATGAGGCTGAGCCGTGAAACTCTGGGCTCTTGGTTCCATGAGATCCCAGCACGGTGTCACCATGGTCTCCTGGGTCCTGTAACAATTCACACTTGGTTCCATGAGATCCCACCATGGTGTCACCATGGTCTCCTGGGTCCCATGAGGGCCCCTCTCTGTGCCACAGTGTTTGCCTTGGTTTCCTGAGAAGCTGATGTGTTGACAGTTGACCCTTGGTTCCTTGAGATTCCATTGCATCCCAGCGGTGTCCTTGGTTTCATAAAGCCCAGGTTTGTCACAAGGGAGCTGTGGTTTCAGGATATTCCATGGTGCCACAATGGTCTCACCACTCTCTGAGGCTGCACAGTGAAACAGTGGACACCTGGTTCCATGAGATTCCGTGGGGTAACAGTCAATTCTTTTGCTTCTTTTCTGCCAAGGTCGGGATGAAATCCCAAGACAGCATTTCTTGTTTGGACTCAGGTGTTCATTAGCTCTTGTCTCTAGAACAGTCTCACAAGCTGTGAGTTCTGCAGCACTTTGCTAACAAGGTAAAAATGGAGCCCCATCTCTCTCTCTCTGCAAGGTCTTTTGAGGATAAACTGTCCAATTAAGAAATGACACCTAAATTACTTTTACTTTTAACCCAATAACCAAGCAGCCGTGCCCAACATAAGGGACTTTTTTATCCAATTACACAATACCACCCAAACCCGAGGAGGAGGAGGAGGAGGAGAAGGAGGAGGAGCAGGAGGAGGAGGAGGAGAAGAAGAAGAAGAAGGAGATGAAGGAGATGAAGGAGAAGAAGGTAAAGAAGGAGGAGAAGGAGGAGAAGGAGAAGGAGAAGGAGAAGGAGAAGGAGAAGGAGAAGGAGAAGGAGAAGAAGGCAAAGAAAAAGGATCAGCCTCCGCCCTAAAACCTCCATCTTGCTTTATCTATATTACTATATTCTAAAACTTTAACTCCAAGTTGTCCACCATGTGATATTCCACCCTTCTAATCAAACTCCACACCCATAATCCCAGTTCTATCATTCCATTTTGGAAGCCTTCTCCACAGCCTCAGGTCAAATGCAGTGTTCTCTTGGGGGTCAGTGTCTGCCAGCTCAGAAAGTCCAAAATTCTCAGCAGCCCGGGTTCCAACAGGTAACAATGTTCTCCTGTGTTCCAGTAGGTTCCATTGGGCCTGGCTCTGTCACCATGGACACCTGGTTCCATGGATTCCATGGGGTGACAATGTTCTCCAGTGTCATCATGGACACCTGCTTCCATGGATTCCATGGGGTGACAATGTTCTCCCGTGTCACCATGGACACCTGGTTCCATGGATTCCATGGGGTGACAATGTTCTCCAGTGTCACCATGGACACCTGGTTCCATGGATTCCATGGGGTGACAATGTTCTCCAGTGTCACCATGGACACCTGGTTCCATGGATTCCATGGGGTGACAATGTTCTCCAGTGTCACCATGGACACCTGGTTCCATGGATTCCATGGGGTGACAATGTTCTCCAGTGTCACCATGGACACCTGGTTCCATGGATTCCATTGGGTGACAATGTTCTCCAGTGTCACCATGGACACCTGGTTCCATGGATTCCATGGGGTGACAATGTTCTCCAGTGTCACCATGGACACCTGGTTCCATGGGATTCCATGGGGTGACAATGTTCTCCAGTGTTCCATCAGGCCCGGCTCTGTCCCCATGGACACTCGGTTCCATGGGCAGTGTCCGTGTCCCAGTGGCACCTGTGTTCCATGGCACCCCTGTCTGACCAGGGACAGTTTGTTCCAGGACATTCCATGGAGTCCCAGCGGTCACTTGGGTTCCATGCAGGTGCCTGGGCAGCGGGAGCTCAGCCCAAATATCCTGGGGGTCCCTGGGCTGGTGTTTGTTGGGGGGAACCTTTGGATCTTGCAGGGCTCCAAAGCTGAGCTGCGGATGCCCCTTGGGACAGAGTGGAGCAGCATGGAAGCCAGGAGACCCTGATGGAGCCAGGAGAGGCTCATGGAAGCCAGGAGACCCTGATGGAGCCAGGAGACCCTGATGGAGCCAGGAGAGCCTGATGGAAGCCAGGAGACCCTGATGGAGCCAGGAGACCCTGATGGAGCCAGGAGACCCTGATGGATCCAAAGCTGCAGCGGGACACAGAGGGACCTCATGGGAGCCCGGGCTGGGGGAATCCTCAGGGCTGTGCAAGGAAAGGTTCAGCACAAGCAGCCCTGGAGCGAGATGTGCAGTGTGAAACAGGCCCATCACTTGTTTTTTAAATTTTAAAAGTTTAATAGAAATAAAATGGTTATAAAAATAGCAATACAATTAGAGTAACAATAATTTGGACAATTTGAATTTGGACAATATGAGACAATAGAGAGAAAGGGTTATGGAGGTCCGGGTACCTTTTTCTGGGCACCACGAGCCCGAAAAGGGACACCCGTTAACAAAGGATTAACCCTTAAAAACAACAGCCTGTTGCATATTCATACACTTCATCCAGGATGCATAAATTCCATTCAAACACAGGATTCTGTCTGGGCAGTGCCACCTTCTTCCTCCGAATCCTAACAGCGCCTTCGAGGCGGGAAAAAGTTCATTTCTTCTGATAAGAGGGCAAGAAATTCCTTTTCTCTGAAAGATTTAGGTGTCCTGTGGCTGCTATCACACTGCAAGTCCTTTCTTTAAAAAAAGAATCCTTCATAGCATCATTTCTATTTTAACATTTTTTATAACCTAAAACTATATTTAACACAAGAGAATTAATACAGCATTGCTTTCTAACACAAGACATATAATATTAATTTTAATATTTGCGAAAAGCCAATCATAAAATACATGCATTTTTCACATGCAGGCAAAGCCAGCGAGGCAGCAGAGCAAGAGAGAGAGCAGAGCCAGCGACACAACAAACGCACCGAGAGCGAGAGAGCAAGTTTGAACAGAGCTTGCAAAGGGCAAAATCAGCTCAGACCAGGTTAGACTGAAGAACAAGGAGCACCAGGCATGGGCTGATGGTCCAGGTAAAAAGTTCCAGCGTGAGGAGGACGACAGAAGCCTTCATCAAAAGAGCACCAGAAGACTGAGGGCCGCCACAGGAGGAACGGACGCAGGCGCTGAAGCCACACACGGCTGTAAAACCGGGACACAGCTTTATGCAAATGTGAGTATGCTAATGAAGTGTTGTAATTGTGACTTTTAAAATGGAGCTGAAGGCCAAAGGAGACCGAGTGGGTTTTTGCCAGAGAGATCCCCCTCGCTCCCAGCGCTGGATACACAAATCCCTGCTCTGTCTGACTGCAGAGTTTGATTTCCTCGCCCAGTTTGTCCCACTCCCCCTTTCCCTGCCCTCTCCTCCCCTCTCCCAATCCCATTTATGGGATTTGGGGTCATTTATTGGATTTGGGGTCATTTGGGGCATTTGGGGTCATTTGGGGGATTTGGGTTCTTTGTGCGCCTTTGGGGTTATTTGGGGGTTTTTTTTGGGGTTATTCAGGGTAAATTTGGGATAATTTGGGGTAGTTTTTCACATTTTGGGGTTTTTAGGGCCGTGTGTGTGGGGGATAATTCAGGGCCAGTTCCGTGTGGGTTTGGGATCATTTTATGGGATTGGAGGGGATTTTAATGGATTTAAATAGGAATTTAGTAGGATTTTAATGGGATGTAATGGGGTTTAATAGGAATTTAATGGGATTTAATGGGATTTTAATGGGATTTTATGGACTTTTAATGGAATTTGATGGGATTGTAATGGAATTTTATGGGATTTTAATGAGATGTCATGGGATTTTAATGGAATTTAATAGTATTTTATTGGATTTTAATGGTGTTTAATGGGAATGGAGTGGAATTTAATGGGATTTTTATGGGATTTTAATGGGATTTGATGGGGGTTTCCCCCAGTCCACAGCATTGCCCCAGTCCACAGCTCCCTCCCACCTCAATTTGGGGGTCCCATCCCCCTCTTCCCCCCGCTCTCCCGCCCCTTCCCCATCGTTCCCCCAGTCCCCAATCCCCTCCCCCGTGCTTGGTTTTGGGGGTTCCAGGCCCCTCCTGCTCCCTTTGGGGGTCCCGACCCCCCTTTGGTTGAATTTGGGGCCCCCCCGCCCCCCTTCTCCCCGCGCCCCCCGCTCCCCCCGCGGCCGGGGGGGCTCCCAGCGCCCCCAGTGCCACCAGTGCGGCCCCAGCTGCCCCCGCACGCCCCATCCCCACCGCCGGGGTCACCGCCCCCCGCCCCAAATTCCGCTCCTGGGCACTGAGAGCCATCAGCGACAAACGCTCTGATTGGCTGGGAATGGCCCCGCGCAGTCTCTGATTGGCCAGCGCTGTGAGAGGCGCTGGGTTCTGCCCGGCACGCGATGAGTCACAGCCGAGCCGGGCGCTGATTCGCTGGAAATCGCCGGGCGGGGCCAGTGCGCCGAGTGTCTGCCCGGCAACGGGATCGTCATCAGCGCCCCGCGCTCTGATTGGCCAGGATCTGTTTCGGGCTGGGGACGGGAGGAACTGGGCACCCCCAGGAGCCACTCTGGTTTGGGGCTTTCGATCCCCCCTCGGCCCTCGGGGCGGCCCTGGGGCCACCCCAACACCCCCAAAATGGGGAGGGTCCGCGGGGCCCTTTGGAACCCCCAGAAATGGGCGGGGAGCGGCAGGAGCCGCCCCAAAAAGGGATGGAAGGGTCCGGGCCGGGAATGGGGGAGGCTCTGGGGATGGCTCCGGCCCGGATCGGGGCGGGCTGGGATTGAGGGAGGCTCCGTTCAGCGGCTGGGGAGGGGCTGGGCCTGGGGAGGGCTCCGGGATTGTGGGGATGGGGCCATTCCGGGACTGCGGCGGGGCCTCTCCCGGGGGTTGGGGTCCGGCATTGGCTCAGGGACCCTCCCCGTTCCTGTTCCGCTTCCCGATCCCGTTCCCGATCCCGATCCCGCCGCTGGCTCCAGGGAATGTCCCTGATCTTAACCCCGACCCCAAACCCGAGGTGAGGTCAAACATTGGGGTCAAACACCCCAAATCCTGGGGTCAACTCCCCGGACCCCAAATCGTGGGGGTTCAAACACTGGGGGGGGCCAAACACCCCCAGACCCAAACTCTGCGATCTCAACCTCCCCCCCTCCGCCCCCCAGCCCGAACCCCAAATTTTAGGCCTTAAACCCCCCAAATCGCAGATCCTGGGGTGTCAAACACTCTGCAATTTGCAAATGTTGGGGTTAAATCCCCCTGACCCCAAATCCTGGGGTTTGAAACATTTGGGGTGTCCAACACCCCCTGTTCCCAAAGTCTGGGGTCAAACACCCCCAAATCCCAAATCCTGAGATGTCAAACACCCCCAACCCCCAAAGTTTGGGGTCTAAAGCCCCAATCCCCAACTCCAGGGGTTTGAAATATCTGGGGTGTCCAACCCTCCTCATCCCCAAAGTTTGGGGTCAAAGCCCCCAATCCTAAAACTTTGGGGTCAAAGCCCCCCCGATCCCAAACTCTGGGGTGTCAAATCCCCCTGATCCCCTCAACTTTGGGGTTAAGTCCCCCCAATTCCCAAACTTTGGGGTCAAAACCCCCTGACCCCAAATCCTGGGGTTTGAAACATCTGGGGTGTCCAACCGCCCTGATCCCAAATTTTGGGGCTCAAACCCCTTTGATCCCCAAATCCTCGGGACAAAAGCTCTTAAACCCCAAATCCTGGGAACAAAAACCCCCAAATCCCAAACCCAGGGGTGTCAAACGTCCCCAATTCCCAAAGTTTGGGGTCAAAAATCCCCAAACCCTGAGGTGTCAACATCCCCTAAACCCCAAATTTTAGGATCAAACCCCCCAATTCCCAAAGTTTAGGGTTAAACACCCCCAAACCCTGAATTTTAGTATCACCCACCCCCGGTCCCAAAATTTGGGGTTATTTGCGGTTTATTTGGGGCAGCTCCAGGTGCAATGTCTGCAGAGAGACCCTGGGTACAATGCTGGGAAAAACCCCAATAACCCCTCAGGAACCCCAAAACCCCTGGGGGCTGGGAAAGGGGATTTGGGGTGAAAGAAGAAGGATTTGGAATGCACAAAGAAGGATTTGGGATGGAGAGAGGGGATTTGGGTGGGAAACTGGGTCCCTTTTTGGCGCAGGAGATCTTCCTGGCGCTGCTCTGGGTGATGCTGAAGCCCTGCAGGGCCTCGCGGGCGGCGCCCGCCTGCACCTCGGGCTCCAAGTGCACCCAGGCGATGTCGCGGGGCCCGGGCACCAGGGCAGCTCCTGAACCCCGGGAACCTGGGCTGGGAACGGGGCCAGGAGAGCCCCAGACACCCGGGAGTGTTCCCCAGACACCCGGGAGTGTTCCCCAGACACCCGGGAATGTTCCCCAGAAACCTGGGAATGTTCCACAGATACCCGGGAGTGTTCCCCAGAAACCTGGGAATGTTCCCCAGACACCCAGGAATGTTCCCCAGAAACCCGGGAATGTTCCCCAGACACCTGGGAATGTTCCCCAGACACCTGGGAATATTCTCCCCCAAAAATCCAGAAATGTTCCCCCCCAAATGGAGAAATGTTCCCCAAAAAATCCAGAAAGGTTCTCAAAAGAACGCCTGAAACTTTTCCCCCAAAAATCCTGAAACATTCCCAAAGAAATCCAGAAATGTTCCTCCAAAAATCCTGGAACATTCCCAAAAAATGAGGAACTTTCCCCAGAAAATCCAGAAACATTCCTCCCCAAGCTATACAAAACTAACCCCATTCCCCATGCAGAAACATTCCCAAAAACTCCAGAAACATCCCCCAAAATCCAGAAATCCCTCCCCAAAAAATCCAGAAGAGCCCCACAAAAAATTCAGAAAATTCTCCCTAAAAAATCCAGAAATTTCTACCAAAATTCAAGAAATTTCCTCCCTAAAATATCCAGAATTCCTCCCCCCCAAATCCTGGTCTTTCCCAAAACTCCAGACATTCCCCCAAAATCCCGATCCTTTCCCCAGACAATCCAGCCCCAAGCCCCCCTCACCCCTCTCGCCCCCCAAGCCCCAGAAGCCCCCAATGCCCAAAGGGCCCGGAATGCCCGGGATGCCCGGGATGCCGGGATTGCCCCAGATCTCCCTGGGTGCAGAGCATGGGGAGCAGCAGCTCCTTGGGCTCCTCAGGGAGCGGGGCAGGAACAGGATGTGCTTCGGGGCTCTGCCCACAGCTGGGGAAACGGGAGAAAAACCCCAACAGCAGCAACAAATCTGCCCCAAACCTGCCCCAAGCAGGCCCCAAATCTGCCCAAAGTCACTCTGGATACACACCAAACCATCTGCCCAAAATCCCACCAAAATCCTCCATGCTTTGACCCAGGGCTGTCTCGTCATTTTTAAGTCTTTTTCACAGTTCCAAGAAATGATATCTCAGCTTGGTGGGAAGCCTCCTCTAAACTGATGGCATTGTGACATCTACTCTCAGCAATCAGATGCAGCCCCAATGATTATTACAGAACCACTCCCACAGTTTGCTGGGTTTAAAGCATCTCTGTGCTGAGGGAATTTTGGAGGAGACAGCTCTTGCATGGTTCATTAGTCTGTCGCCCCCAGACCTTTACTCCTCAGCGCTGTTCTCAAGAGCCTTGTTTTAAATGACGTTCAGGGAATTCTCTCCCACTTAGAGCTTGGGTGGGGGCCAGGCCTTGGCTCTGCCTGGACGGGAATTTGCCAACAGACCCAGATGTTTTCTGCATCAAAACTGGATTTGAGTTGCTTTGGCTTGGCCATCTGACCCTCTAGACATGACAGTTGAACTCTTTTTAAAGGCAGCTTGGGAATTATTATCTGGAAATAATGATCCAAGTCCCCCCTGAATCGAGGTTTGTCAGCTGTTTGCAGACTCTGGGATGATGGTACATTATTGCAGACATTGCTATTTACCTCATTCCACCTACGTTGTTAGCTTTGTCTGCTATTTGAAATGTTCCTGATTGTTGTATCCAAATTCTTCCTAATTGCTCTAAGTTTCTTGTCCACTGCATGTATTATTTTACTTTGATGTTGCTTCATGCTCATAACAAAAGACATGCATCTCATTCTTAAAAAACAAAAAAGAAGAGGAATGAGCACCTTAAGAACATTCAAATAATGCAATATGAACATGAGACATTTGGACAAGGAATCATTTTGAATAATGCAATATTTACATGAGGAATTTGGAAACAAGATCATCCCATCTAAATCCCAATGGAGTGTACCACAGTGCAGCCTGATTGATTCATTCCCTTCAGAAGATGTGCCTGTGTTTTATCACCAGCAGCTCAAAGCAGTCACCTGTTCATTCCATCAGATACTGATCAGCTCTGAAGAAATGAGGCCCAGTGCAGAGAGAAATAACCTCATCCCCTTGCAGCCTTTGTGGCCAGAGCAGGAGCAGGAGGAGGCCTGGCCAGACACGGCTGTGTCTGGAAACTGCCAGAGGCAATTTGCCAGCAAAAGCCTCCTGGCATCCTCATGGTACAGAGCTCCTACAAACCTTCTCCAGTTATTCCCTGTTCCAGCTGCCAGGGGACATTCAGTGGTGTCAAAGATCAACATTTCCAGCTCAAAGACTTTCTCACACTTCTCAACTCATTGGAAACAATGGCCATTTCTTTCCATTTCCCTAAGAGACATTGGACATTATTCTTTTGCCTTCTCATGCTGCAATACCCTGTGTCAATGACTTGATGGAATTTGGTAAGTTTTGTGGATTGTAAGTGGTCTTTTATCCATCTTATCCCATATCTAACAGATAACCAGTGATAACCTTGATGAGATAATGCCCTGACAAGAGTGAGCTGTTTCAGCATCAGAACATAGGAGCCTTTTTTAAATGAACAAGAAGGGGGAGATGTCACAGGCAGGTGGGATAATGATAAAAGAAAGGCCTTATGAAATCAGGCCTTGTTCTGCCACATTAACAGCTGGCCTGCCATCTCTTCTGAGTGCAGCTAAGCAGTTACAAGTTCCCATGGGAAGCTCTTGTGAGAATGAGACTTTGTGAACAATCTGTTCTGAGAGTGAAAAACAAATGCACCTGCAACAACAAGGGATTTGTCCGTGAGAATCAGTGAAGAGAACAGGTAAACAATACAACAGAGAGATTTGATGCACAAGTAAAATCTATTTTATTAACAAGTAATAGAATAACCTGCAAGAAATCTATGAACTAACTAAAGTTGCACATGAGGTCTGTCAAACTGTGTAAAATGAGTTGTGTGAATAAAGAGTAAAGAGTTCTTCTCCAGCTCAGCTGTGTCCTCTGGGATTTGAGTTCCCCCCTTCTTTGGGGCTTTGGGTTCCCCCTTCTTTGAGGCTTTGGTTTTCTTCTTCTCTGGGATTTTGGTTTCCTTCTTCTTTGGGGCCTTGGTTTCCTTCTTCTCTGGGTCTTTCTTTTCCTTCTTCTCTGGGGCCTTGGTTTCCTTATTTGGGATTTTGGTTTCCTTCTTCTCTGGGGCCTTGGCTTCCTTCTTCTGTGGTTGTTTGCTTTTCCCCTTCTCTGGTTTTGGGGGTTGCTTCCCCACAGAGACACCCTTCTTTCCTTCTTCTGCCTCTCTTCCTCCTTCCCCCTCTCTCCCTCCTCTAAGGCTTTTGCCTCCTCCTCAAGCTTTTGAGCCGGCTGCTTCAGCTCCCTTGTGCAGACAAAACAGAAACCATGGCTGAGAGTCCCCACCAGAAACTTGGGCTCCCCAGTCCTGGCTGGCCCTGCACTTCATTCCTTGACCCTGAGGCCATTCCCGTGAATTCTCCTCCAGCCACAGGGCTTGGGAACATCCCAAGGGAGGGCATTGGTGGAAGGGGACCTCCAGGCCCAGCCAAACCTCAGCTTTGCCATCAGAGGCTCTTGACTGTGCCAGCTCCCTCTGAAGGCACAGCCAGACCCCTCCAGGCCCTGCCCAAGGCTGATCCAGCAGCTCTCTGTGCTGCTGCCTGAAAACGCCCTTTGTCTCTTGGCTTCCCAGTTTAGAGCAGAGCACAGATTGCTGACAGCTGCTCATCTCCCCTACAATTCTTACTCAGCTCATTCAGCCCCCTTCCCCCTGGGCATGGCTGAAGCATGATTTTAAAGAGTTCAGATTTCAGCTGAGGCTTAGAAGCAATTCCCATTGATCAGGATGTAAGTTAGACAGGCAGACCATAGGTTAATGATTGTGAGATGCTTAAGCCGGAGCTGATTGTTCTATTGTTTACCATTAGGAGCTTCTTTCTAGAAGGAAGTGGAGTCAGTGAAGTGTTATAAGAACATCTTGAAACCAGGAGAACAATGGTTTAGCACCTGGGCTTGATGTCAATCAGTCACTAAGCAGGGGACCTTGGATGGTGCCAGAGGGTCACAGAGACCTGATGAAGACATTCCTGACTTCATCCCTTAAGACCACGGACCCAATTCGAGACCACGGACCCAATTCAAGGGAAGAATTGCACAGGTGTGAAGGACCAATGAGCTCATTTGAATACAGAGCGGGGATGGGAGGTGCTGGGCTTGTGCAGATGTGTTGTATGTAAGATCTTGGGCAATAAAGAGAGGGCAAAGAACCTTGGGCAGCGCGGTCGCGCCTTTTAGGGACGGCTCTGGTGCCGCCCGCCGGTGTTAATAAACACACCACTGTCTAACTCTAATTAGTTAGAGAGTCTCTGCCCGTGATCTTGGGCTTTAACGACCCATAGCCTGCTCCTTCATGAGAACAATGCTGTCAGTCAGAAAGCAGAGGCTGCAGGAACTCCTCTCCTGCAAGGCAGGCTCTTGTCAGGCAGATTTCCTGCTGGAGCCCAGCTGGGACCAAGCAAACCAGTGCTGGCTGCCACGGAAACCATTGGAAGCAGCCTCGTCCCTCTCCTCCCCATGAAACCAACTCCAGCCTGGCCTGAAGAAGTCCTGATGCACAGGCTGGCTTGGAGCACCTCCACTCCCAGCTCCAGCCTGGGCCTGTGTGTCCTGGGCTGGGCTGCCTTGCTGGAGCTGAGCTTCTCCTGTGCTTGCCCACGGCTGCAGCTGCAGGGGAGCCTAAAGGACAGGAGCTTTTCTGGCTGCTGTCCCAGCATAAGGAGAGCCCTGGCACATCAGCAGTGCAAGGGCTTCATCTGGGGCAGGAGCAGGGCCCAAAGCAAGGTTTGCTCTGTGCCCCATGCCTGCCCATAGCACAATCCCAGTGCTTTGGTGAAGAAGGGAGATGATGGAGAAGATGCCACTCAACACCATGGACTTGCAGACCCCTCTAGAGGCAGTGCCAAGGCAAGCCCAGAGCCCAGCTCCCTGCAGGCAGCAGCTGAGCCAGGAGGGCTCAGCACTCAGATAGAGAAGAAGATGTTGTGTCTCAACAGGAGAAGGTCCTTCCTCTCTTGGCAGCCAGGGAGCTCAGAGTGGCCATGCCTGTGTTGCTGCTGCCTTTGCTGTGCAGCACCTCTGAGCTCAGAGTCCTTGGAGCAGGGGAGCCCTGCAGGGACAATAACCCATGGCAGAGCAGGAGCCCATGGAAGGCTGACTCACCTGTCCCTGAGAGGGGCCTGGGAGCCACAGTTGATCTCGGGGGGCTCAGGGAGGAGCTGACACGTGAGGCCTCCCCGGGCACCAGCCCCTCGTAGCTGGGGCCTCCCTCCACGTGGCACAGCTCCGGGACACTGCAGGTGCTGCTGAGGTGGCCAGAGAAGGTGGAGGAGACCTGCTGGCTCTCTCCTGGCTGCAGCACACCTGGCAGGGGCAGGATACTGAAAGCCTGGGGGGAAGACAGGAGAGATTGAGGTGCTGAGCATGGAAATGGATGCAGAAGAGCATCTTGGAGCAAAGGGCAGCTGTAGCCGGAGGGGCCTATTCCCCAAACACTGCCAGAATCACCCTCACCTCATCCTGCATCCATGCCACTGACCAGGGCAGGGACCATGGGCAAAATCTTCTCCCACACTCACGGGCCAATGCCTTAATTAGTACATGACATGAAAGGGAGCTGGGATGTCTCCTGGCAGTAGAAATTCTCTCTGATGCACAATTTGCCTTTAAAAAGTTTAAAAGCTTCCTGCTTTTAGAAAAGGAGGAGACTCAGAGTGAGAGCTCCTGGAGCTGAGGGAAGGAGTCCAGCCCAGCTCATCTGACTCCTGAGGCTCTTGCCCTCTCTCTCTGATTTAAATGCTGCTTTCTCAAGGTGCTGCAGCAAAAGCTCCTGCCAAAATTTCCTGTGGAGCACCTGAGGAGTTCCAGGGGGAGCAGTGCCCTGCACAGGTGCTGCCCAGCGTCCTTGGGCAGCCCTGCAACGTGTCCTGCACGGCCTCTCCAACAAGCAGCTGCTCCAGCAGCCCTTTGTGATGGGCCTGCAGGGATGGGAGGCCCCTCTGTGGCCAGTGCTGAGGGCCCCCAGCGGCACTGGCAGCTCCAGCCCTGCTGGCCACGCTGACAATGGGCAGGGAGACAGATTCCCTCCTGCCTTCTCCGCTCCCAGGGGAGCGTGCGCCACGTCCAGGGAGCACCTGAACCCCTCCGAGCCTCGTGGCAGGTGAGGGTGCTCAGGAGTTGGTGCTGGCACCTGGAAAACAAGCCATTTTCTGTGCTGGGAGGCAGAGACAGCCACTTTGCAAAGTCTCCCTTTGTCAGACAGCTCCAGGGCCAGCAGGGCAGCAGCAGCTCTGGGGGAAAGCAGAGCCCTGCAAACAGGGAGTCTGGCTGCCTTGGGAAGAGGCTCCATGGAGATCAGGATCATCCCAGCTGGCTCTGGGAGGGAAGCTGGAGATCTGACCAGGATGATGCAGGGAAAAGCCTCATCTTACACTGGGAAGGAAACAAGGCACAAAATCCCACACTCAGCACAGGCCTGTAGGATCTGAGTCAGCTTCTCCAAGGAAAACTCTCCTGTTTCTCCCTCCCCCTCAGCCCATGTCCAGCCACTGGCCCTGCTGCCCAGCCCACTGTCAGGGCACAGCCCAGCAGGGCAGCAAAAAGGGAGCTCAGCATGAGCAGGACTTGGTGCTGGCAGGCTGGGGAGGAGCACAAGCACGGCATGGACAAGAAAATCCACCTCTGCTCCTGAAGAGTGGGGAAAATCCTGCACTTCTTTCAGGGCTGCGGCTGGCTCCTCCACTTTTCTGACCTTGGAATGCCTCCATTGAGATGCCAAGGAACCCAAACTGCTTCTCTTCCCCTTTGGTGGGTGGGGTTTGACTTTAGGAGGGTAAAGCTCATCTCTGGAAAATAAGATAACCATGAACAGGGACCTGCAGTGGGAGGGAGGGACACCTGCACCAGCAGGAGCTGTTTGTGCCTCCCATCCCTCCTGTCCTTCTCCACAGCAGCCTGGGCCTGTTTTCCCCGGCAGAATCTCTGTCCCTGTGCACCCTGCCAGGAGCAGCTGCACACAAAAAATCCAGGAGGGTCTGAGTGGGATTTTTTGGGATTTTTGGGGGGATCTCACCTGTTTTTTGTTTTATTTTTGGGGGTTTCTCCTGGATTTTTTGGGGTGGGTTTGGGATTTATTTGGGGTTTTTTTTGGGGGGGTCTCACCTGGATTTTTTGGGGGGGGTCTCACTTGTTTTCTTCGGGAAAAAAAAATCTTTGGGATTTTTGGGGGGGGTCTCACTGGGATTTTCGGGGGGGGGTCTCCCCTGAATTTTTGAAATTTTTTTTGCTGAGGTGTCTCACCTGGACTTCGGGTTTTTGGGGATTTTTTGGGGAGGATCTCACCTGGATTTTTTGGCATTTTTGGGGAATCTCACCCAGATTGTTTGAGATTTTTCAGGGGGGGTCTGACTGGGATTTTTTGGGATTTTGAGGGGTCTCCCCTGGATTTTTTGGGATATTTTTGGGGTGTCTCCCCTGTTTTTTGGGGATATTTTGGGGTCTCAGCAGCCGCAGCTCTGCCGGGCGGGGGCCGGAGCCCTCCGGGGCTGCCGGGGCTGCCGGAGCGACGCGTCCCCGTATTGGATCCCCGAGCCACCCGCTCGGGACCCAGCTCATCCCCGAACACGCCGGTGACAGCGCTGGGGCCGTGAGTGCCCAGGGCCTGCACTGCCACCACAGCTGGGATCTCTGCTGAGCTCTGGGGCTGCACAATCCCACAGGGCTTGGGGCTGGGGTCGAGCACAGCAGAGTCCTCCTTGCCTTTCTGGCAGGGACAGAATGAAATGCAGCTTCAGAGGCACCTCTGGAGAAACTTTAGACTCCTCAACATGCACCGCAACAGCAACTTACACACACGTTTCAAACTCCCCAGGACAAAGGTAAAAGGCACAAACAAGATGCAAGAATTGTAGGCTCAGCACTCCCAGGGGATCCTGCAAGGAGGCTGCCAGCACAGGCACTGGTGTCTGTGGATGCAGCAGCTTTTCACAACCCTCTCACATCTCCCACAAGAAAAGCCCCTGAAGACCAGAACATCAACTGTTTCCTCAGGAGCTTCAACTGCCTCCTAAAGTTTACATTCGGGTAGGATCCTGTTCTCAGCTGATCTTTAAGGCTGAATAGAAACCAGCAAGGTCTTATCCAAACCCTTTTTTCCCTTAATAATCTCCTCAGTAATATTTGACAGGAGGAGGTGGGTGTGATGCCAAACCTGGGGAATGAGCCCGTAGCAGCCAGGAAGGTGGCTGGGATTCCTCATGAGGATCTTCCTCTCCTAGGGCACCTTCAGGTGGCACTCATCGTACAGCAGCACCTGGGGGGACACTTGGAGCTCAGGAACGAGACATCTGGGCAGAGAGATGACCCCAGGGCAATCAGAGATCCTGAGAGAATGGAGAACGTTTCCCCCCAGAGATTGTGCAATGGAGCAGAACACATTGGTCACTGTCCAATGCACATTGAACAGCCCTACAGGGATAAATTGCCTTCTACCTCTTCCCACTCCAACACGTCTTGTCAAGGAGGCCCAAACCCTGAGAGGCAGCACCCAGAGGCTGCCCAGTGCCCCAGGCAGAGCCCTTTGCCCCACAGCTGCCTCAGCCCCTCCTGTACCCCAGAAGGCTTGCAAGGACTCCTGGAACAGTCCCAGTGAGCCACGAGCTCTGGGGGAGCCTTCCCAACAAGGATCAGGGCTCCCCAAGGCCCGAGGAACACACAACCCCAGTGTCTCAGTACAAATGACTCCCTTCTCTGCCATGGTGCTGCTGCCCTGCCTGAGAACTCAGCTCTTTGCCCCAGCCCTGGAGGGCACGAGACAGCAGCTGCCCCACAGAGGGGCTGATCAGCCCCTGCCAGGCCCTGCAGCTCCCTGGCTCCTGCACTGCACAGCTCCAGGCCCTGCCTGGCCCCAGCTCCACCTGCTTTACAGAATGGCAGCCCAGGCACTGCCTGCATGGCTCTGCCTGGGACAGGGAACAGCCCCAGGGAGCTGCATCCCTCTGGGCATCACACTGACACCCACAGCAGCACAGCAGCATGGAATTCTGCTGCAGCAACAACGACTTTTGGGCTCAGCTCTGACAACATTAAAGCTCAAAATGGGAAGCAGAGGGAAGGAGAAAATCTGGAGCTGACCTGCCCCACCAAGGGCTGCTTTCCCCTCGTCAGACCTTGCCCTCCCCACTCTTGCTGGGAGCCACTTCCCCCCTGCCATGGGCCCTCATGGACAGAGCCAGACCCTGACTCTCAGCAGCTGCTTGGTGTGGCCCAAACCCGTGCACGGTGCTCACCACCAGCACAACTCCACCTCTTGCAGGAAGAAGGAGAGGAGGCCCTCGGGAAATTTGTTCCCCTTCACGCACCAAAGCCCAGGCCAATCAATGATATCATTGCTGGTGCCTTTAGAAGAGGGCCCAGGCCCGAG
Source organism: Agelaius phoeniceus (assembly GCF_051311805.1). NCBI lineage: Eukaryota > Metazoa > Chordata > Aves > Passeriformes > Icteridae > Agelaius > Agelaius phoeniceus. The sequence goes on along the minus strand of NC_135279.1, from coordinate 19,762,792 downwards.
CTGGGCTGTGAGCAGGGGTGCTTTTCACCACAGGCTGCTGCCCAAGCACTGCTGTTCTCATGTCCAGCTGGCACAACATGAGGGCATCCAGCAGCACTTCTCCTTGGCAGCTGCAGCCAGCAAAGCCTGGGCAAGGCAGTGCCTGGGGGAGCCAGGCAAGGGCTGGGACCTGGCTGTGATGATCAGGGCTGCCCCTCCCTTGCCAACACCCTCCAGGTGCACCAGCATTCTCTGGTAGAACTCCATCACCGTGTTGGAGCACAGGGTCACCTGGTGGGAGAGAAGAACAGTCAATTTTCCCTTACAAAAGCTCCTTACCCACGTGTGATATCCTCCAGATCCTGAGGGAGGATTTGGCCTTAATTCTTCTGCTGCTCCATGTGCAGAGCACAGTCTGAGAGTCACAAAAGCCTTCTGGCAATACCAGATTTGTTAAACACCCCTTGCTATCAGGGCACAGGTCAGCTACATTAAAACATTAGACTACAGCTCTATGCACTACTGCATTCAAATTAAGGGGCCAATTTCTCATCTGACTACAGTGACATCCATGCAGAGGAAATCTGATTGAACACAATGAGTTCAGCTTCACAGCAGGAACCAGCTCACCTTGCTGTTCATTCAAATCAGCCTGGCCATTCTCTTCTTGATCATCTTCATGGTCCTTCACATCTCCTTCAAGTCTTTGCAGGTCCTCTGGAAGTGAAGCCTTCTCTGCTCCATTTCCATCCTGCGCCTTCTGGCCTCTTCTTCAGCTCTCCGGGCCGCTGCTCCCTGCTTCATGGCCGCCCTTCTGGGCCTGAGGCAGAGGAAGAAAGGCAGGAAGAGCAGCTCAGCAGCAGCCCAGTAGGGCCCCTGCTGCACGGCTGCCCAGAGCAGGGGTCCCCAGGCAGGCTCGGGTGCCTCTGGGGTAGCCTGCTCCAGGTCCTCTTTGCCCAGCTCTGCATCCTCATCCCAACTGATCACCACGGGCCGTGGGAAGTGGAAGAGGAGCAGCACCAGCAGGGCAGGGACTGATTTGGACACCATGGTCTGCAGGAGGAGAGAGACAATTTGTGTTGCTTTGCACAAGAGTTGCAAACCCGTGTGTTATTAGGGAATGGCCGCTCCTGCTGTGCCAGAGCGCTCGAGCAGGGGTGAGAATCTGGTGTCAAAGTGCATTCATGTGCTCCATGTTGCATGGGGCACCCGTGTGCAGGAATAGAGAACACCTTCCCTCAGATGGGATCTGCTGTGGCAAGGCCCCTCTGGTTTTCTCCTCCACGCAGCAGTTTGCATGCAGAATGTGGGCAGATGTGACTTGGAGGTCCTCCTGCTCACCCTTGGGTTCCCCTTGCAGAGCCTCAGCCCCTGCGTTCTGTCAGGGCCCCTGGGCAGGTGGGATATTCCCAGAGGAGAGGGGCCGGCTGTGTCCCCATTGCCCCTGTCCCTTATGTGCCTGTGCTCAGGAGGGCACAGAGAGGATGGGGACTCCTGCCTGCCCCGTGTCCTGTCTGCCTGCCGGGCCTGTCCCAGGGCAGCCGGGCTGTGATTGCTGTGCTGTGTCCCCCTGTCCCTGCTGTCCCTGCTGTCCCTGCTGTCATGGCCCACTGCAGGTTCCACACCTACACAGCCATGGTGGCTCCTGAGCTCTGCAGGGACCCGAGTGACAGTCTGAGTGGTGGCACTCCTGGTTTTCTTGCATTTGGCATCGCGCAGAGCAGAGGCTGGATCACAGCACCAAAGGAGCAGCTGCTGCAGGGGAGGAAAGGAGCCTCTGCATGGCCAAGGGCTGCTGTGGTGCCCCTGTGTCAGGAATTCCCCACAGCTGACACCTGAGTCCAGCATGGACACTCACAGACACAGCGTTTGTTCAGGCATTGCCTTTATTGCATCTTGACAGGGACTGCAGCTGCCTGAGGGAAGTCACCCTCCCGAGACAGGAGGGCAGAGAGTGTAATTTAAATTAACCAATTGTGATTATAGGCATTCGTAGCAACAGTCTATATACTGTATATATGAATATTAAACAAGACACAAAATAATTATTGGATCATGAAGATTAAGCAACATTTGCTGGTTTAGATACAAAGAAAGTATACTTCAGTTTTGCTTAACTGCAATAATTCTTGGTAACTTTGGTGAATTATAAGTTCTATGTAATCTAAAGAAAAGTGCCATTATTTATTTACTACTTATTATTAAAATATTTATGTTATCTTACAAGAGTAGTAATCTACATTATAGTAATAAAAACTTTGGAAAATGTTGCTAAAGACAATTATTTTTAAATAAGATATTTTAAATATTTCAAAACTATTTAAGAATTTGAATCGATCTCCAATCATTGGCCCGATGCCTTCAGATGGTGCTTTCCTCCGAGCAGATGCAAAGGCTCTCTATGGAAAAGGGTTAAAATCGATGCAGTTACGACGTGAGGAGAGAGAGGGCAGAGGGGCAGGGTGTGTCAGGAGCCCGGAGCCTGTGCCCCGGCGCAGGGCTGTGCTGGGCAGCAAGCGCAGCTCTGTGCGCCGGCTGCTCACAAAGATGTGCGGCTCGCCTTGGCCGGCCCAGAGAGCATCTCCAGCAGGAAGCTTTTCTTCACACAGCCACTGCCTGTGCTCCTCCAAAAGCCTGCCCTGCCTACCTTCAGCATCCTGTTTGTATCCCTATTCATTCCAATCAGCCTGGCCATTTGCTTTTCTATTTCTTTTGTGGCCCGGCGCATTTGCTCCATGTCTTTGAATCTCTTCCTAAGGAGCCGCCTTCTCCGCTCGCTTTCCACCTTCCTCCTTCTGGCCTTTTCCTCAGCTCTCTGGGCCGCTGCTCTCTGCCTCGTGGCTGCCCTTCTGCACCTGAGCCACCAGCCCAAAAGCAGGAGCAGCGGCTGAGCAATTTGCCAGAGCTGGTGCAGGTAGCGCAAGGCAGCCAGGAGCCAGGGTCCCCAGCCAGGCTCAGCTGGCTCTGGGGGGGCCGCTTTCATCTCCTCTGCACGGGGCTGCCCATCCCCGTGAAATCTGTCCACCACGGAAAGTGGGAACAGGAAGAGGAGCAGCACAAGCCCAGCCAGGACTGCTCTGTGCGCCATGGTCTGCAGGAGGAGAGAGACAAGGCTTTCACTGGGGCTGCCAAGGGAGCTTGTGGGGGCTGAAGTGAGGCCCGGAGGCGCAGGGATGTGAGGGCAGAAGCAGAGGGCCCCGGGCAGCTGGCAGGCAGCAGGGCCTGTGCCAGTGGGCCAGCAGCAGCAGCCCCGTGCCCCGGCCAAGGCGCCGGCCCCAGGGGCTGGCCCTGGGTGCAGGGGGACAATGCAGGCCCGGGTGCGGCGCTTGTGGCCCGGCCCTGGCCCGGCCCAGCCCCGCCACGTGTGCACTCACCGCTTGCCCAGGCTGTGCTGGGCCAGCGTTACCTGCGGGGGCCTTTTCCAGCTGCCCCCATTGTGACACGCTGCCCCTGGTGTCACAGGGACAAAGGGATTGCAGAGCCAAAAGCATCTGTGTAGCCACCATGGTGTTCAGCGGCTGCTGCTCGGGGAAGGGCACTGAGAGGAGGCCACTGCTGCTCTTGTCAGAGCGCTGCTGTGCAGGGATGTCCCTCGCCCTGCTCAGTCCCACATCTGCCCATCTTTTGGCCTGCTCTGAGCTCAGGTGGATGCCATCTGCTCCCAGCAGACCCAGCTGCTCCACGGTAGATGCATAGGCATGGAATCCAAAACCTTGAGTATCCCCTGAGTAGCCAGGCATTCAGCTGTTCAGTTTGTCACGGCCCACATCAGGGGTTAGAACAAGATGGTTTTTCAGATTCCTTGTGACCTGAACCATTCCAGGCTTCTAGGACTTCTCCATGACTGACTTTGGTCCCCTCAAAAGACCTCCTCTCTCCTCTCTTCCCTCCACCTGTGGAGAACGCATTCTGATGCTGCTGCTGCTGTTGGGACAGGTTGGTGGATACTCTTCCTGCCATCCCATGGGAGTAAGCATGACTCCTCTCTGAAGTCTTTGTCCCTGAATCAGTGCCTTCAAAGAACAGTTATCTCCCCTCCTTCCTTTTCCATTCAGCACTTGAGCAGACACAGCATTTCTCATCGTTTTCCACAGAACAGTACAGGTGCCAGTTCCCATCTTGTGGAGCCCTCTGCCATAAATCAGCCTGACAGGTTTATTCTCTACGTAATGGGAAATGATGACAAATGCAGCTGCATAATCTAGTTAGTAACTCTCCATAATGACTGCCTCTGGGGTGATTTATGGGTTTTGTCACATGTGAGCTTTCAGAACTTTAGAGGTTACATTTTTCACACTTTTTTGTTGGAATCTCAGTTTATCAGACTTTACTGCAGCATTAATCACTTGCAGTACAACCCTGGACTTCACAAATGTATCACATCAGCGTGAAAAAGGCAGAGAAAACAAGAACTGTTGTGAATTAATGAGCCAGGTAACACATGTCTCACAACAGCGATGAAACAACCTGTGTTCTTCTTCAAGCCACAACAGAAAGTCCCAAAGTCTGGTTAATTTTTTTTTTTTTCCACAAAACACAAGCAGCAGCAAAGAACTGAAACAACACAGCCAGGCTTGAAACCTGAAAGATCTGCAAGGCTGAGTCTATCCTAGTTAATGGTGAAATGATGTGTGAATCTGTCCTAGATGTTCAAATGAAGAAGATTGATTCAGTTATAATATGGCTTCTAAGCAAAACACTGGGATTATATAGGAGAAATGCACGTGTCATGAAACAACCAAGAAATCAGAGAGACACTTCCAAGCTCTGCTGTGAAGGTCTGGGAAATGTTCAGATTTACCATCTGTGGAGTTTGGTGCAGGATAAGCTGGAACAAAAGGCCATCATTACCCAAATTGATTTCGTTTGGGCTGGTTTGTTGGTTTTTGGTTTGCTTTTTCTTTTTTTTTTTTTTTTGTTTGTTTGCTTTTTGTCAGCTAATGTTTTTTAATACTCCAAGAAATATGTTGAAAAGGTCAGCATGATCCATCAGACACAAGCAGAGGGCTGGGGTAGATGCAACATGTTCCTTGCACTGGAGGGTAGACAGAGGCAAGATCTGGTTTGGGGTCAATCACACCTGGATCAGGGAGGTGGCTGAAACCTGGGCTGGCCAAAGCCTTAGAATCACAAAATATCCTGGGCTGGAAAGGACCCCCAAGGATCACCAAGTCCAGCTCCTGGCCCTGCAGAGGACACCTCCCCAAGAATCCCACGCTGTGCCTTGGCATGTGCTGGTGGGCAGGAGCACACAGCTGGCCGTGGCTTTGGGTGCATGGGTAAGATGAGATGGTGAGGAGCATCCCTGCTCCCTGAGCTCCTGGAGAGCTGCAGACACTGATCACTGGTAAGGACAGCACCAGGGCCATGGCCTGGGGCTGGTGATCTGATGTCTCCTTCCTGCTGCTGCTTTCTGCTACAGATAACAGCCTGGTACCAAGGTCTTGTTGCTGAGCTGATAAACGGCTGGGGAGATTCCCTCCCTGCTCTTGTCTGCACAAGTTCTTATGCTCAGCACCAGGAAGGATTGGGCCAGAATGGAGGCATTTGGGGTCTCAGGGCTGAGGCTGAGACAGCCAGGCAGGCAGAGCAGCTCCTCCTGGCTGATGCAAACATTGGCCCTGTGCTGGCCAGGCCAGCGATCCATAGCTATGGGTCCACAGTGATGGTGGTGCTGGGTATTCACTGGGAGAAGAGGAGGTGTAAAATGAAGCTTCTGAAGCTGCTTGGGATCCTGGAAGCTGCTCAGACCCCACTTGACCACAGTGGTTGTTTGGCCAGCTGAAGTGATGGAATTCATTGGGCTGTGCAGGGACAGTTTTCTGTGCAAACATGAAGGACTTTCAGGGCGGATGAAATACGGCCTCACAGTAGAAACAGCTGGGCTGAACACTCTTTATTCCAGCTATGAATCTTTGCTCTTAAGGGCAACGGATTCCACCTTTCATTAAACCAGAACTTGTTGTTGTTGTTGTTGTTATTTTGAGGAATAAAAATGACCTTTCTTGTTTATTTTATTAGCATTTTTAAATCTTTCTAGTTTATTTCATTAGCATTTTAAATCATCTTGTCACCCACTGGATGCATGAAACATGAGATGTTACCAAAGTGTAGCTCACTTCAGACAGGGAGTGCTGATAGTTGGCAGATCTGTACAGGTGTCCTCATCCTGGGTGCATTGGATGTTATCCCATCCAAGCAGGCAGTTTAACACAAGCAGCTATTTCACTGAGCTTAATTAACAACAGAAATAAAAACTATATCTTTAGAACAAAGTTGCTTTGACATCTACCATCACTCAGCGAGAGGTTTATTGTTATGGACACATAATATTGGCTTTTTGCAGAGATTAAAATGGATTTTCTATCTGTGGTGTTCAAGTAACTTTGTTATTGTCTTGGTTTGAAAAGCCAGGTGTCTGCTAAGGAAGGCAGGAGCCTCCCCTGGAATGGAAAATGTCAACCCCTCCCTCTGAATTGTTATAATTTTGAAATTAAGGAGCTTTCAGGCAAAGATATGGGAATAGGAATAACAGTTCTTTTTTAGGAAAAAATAAAAATATAAATGCAGTAGTACAAATGAAAAAAACCCCACTGACAGAGTCAGAACAGGGCCTGACCCCCTGTGGGTCAGGGTGCTGGCAGCAGTCCCATTCAGTGGTGGCTGCAGCCCTCCTGCAGTGCCAGGTGTGGCTCTGTTGGAGCAGGGATCCTGGAGAAGGGTGGAGTTTCCCTCTGAAGGTCCAGAGCTGCTGTAGATGGGCCTGGGAATCTTCCTTCCTCTGGGAATCCAGGAGGAAAAGGCTGATCCTCTGGGAATCCCGTGGAGAAGAAAGACAGCTGCTCCTCTGGGAATCCAGGAGGAAAAGGCTGATCCTCTGGGAATCCTGTGGAGAAGAAAGACAGCTGCTCCTCTGGGAATCCAGCAGGAAAAGGCTGTCTACAGTGTTCCAAATCTCAGATTCTATCCATGTAGGAATGCTTGGCTCCTCCCCCTGGGCGGAGCATCTCCCAATGCGATGATGTCATTTAATCAGCCATGCAGTGACACTCAGTGGACCATTACCAGAAGATTAATAATTAATAATTAATGGCCTATTAATGGAACACACCTCCCCACAGGGAGGATTGGTTGTGGAAGAGAGAAACTGCCCAGTGAACAGAAGATAACTGCCCCACCACTGACAGATGGCAAACAGAACACACACTTATCTTGCAGTCCAGGACCTGTCCCCACTGGCTGCCCCCATTCTCCAGAGTTCATGGTGTCCAGGGAGGCTGCAGCTGCCGGTGCCAGGAACAAACGAGACGGGTCTGGGTTTCAGAAAGCTCCAGAGTCCATTTCTGACCCCCGAAAGACAGGGCAAAGGCAGGGCTGTGGGGCTTTTATAGAGTATCCCAGGGCTGGAGTTTGGGTTTGTGTTGGATCGGCGGGAGAAATGTGGCATGCAATATGACTGATCAGCAAGTCTCGAACTTTACTGATAGTCACACATATTTATATTGGTGTTAATAAAGCTCATACATATTGCAAAGGAGTGCTCATTATTGGTTAGTTACTTATCGGCCAACTACGCCTCCTTCTGCATTCTTGTGGTTATTCTGTTGAAACTATTCTTCATATTTTTGGCAAAAGAGCCTCTTCCCTATCCTGTTGTTGCATCAAGGGCATAATGTCCTTGCCTTATATGGACACTGACTGCTGACTTCTAGACTTCTCTCCTTCTTGCTTAACCAGGGGTATTATGTCGACGTGACCGTTCTCAGCCAGCCAACTGTCCACAAAGCTCAGCGGGACAAGGCTCCTGTCCATGCTCTCCCACATTCCACAGTGCCCAGGCCACACCAGGAGTGCTCAGAGCTGCAGCCAAAAGCTTCCTATCGATCCTCTCTTGCAGAGGACACCAGCACAGAGGCACAGGTGCCACCTCCTCCAGCTAAGCCCAGGAGATGCACCTCCTCACCAGCTGCAAGAGCAGGATGCTTATGTGCCAGCCGCCCCTCCCAGCCCTGTTCTTCCCCTCGTGCCTTGAAGGCGCATCCCCACCTTGAGACACCCGGGGCAGGAAGAAGAGCTGGCCCCGGACGATGTCCTCGTTGGTGTGGAAAGGAAGGTGCCCTCAGAGCAGCTCATAGAGCAGGATGCCCAGGGACCAGATGGTGGCTGGCTGGCCATGGTAGCAGCCAGAGAGGATCCACTCCGGTGGGCTGTACTCCAGCGTTCCTATGGGACACGGGCGCAGCTCATCAGGCCCATGCTGCTCCCTCCCTCCCAGCCAGCTCCTGTTCCACAACAGCCAGGCCCTGCCCTGCCACAAAGCAACTTCCTTGCAGCTGGCTGAAGATGGATTCCCCCTCCTTCCTTGCCTCCTTCCTTCCCTCCCTCTTCCCCCTCTGCCAGCCAAGGGGGGAACTCCACTGCCCCGCTGGGCCCCGGCTTTGGGCTCACCTGACATCCGGGTGTAGAACGTGTCCTGGAGGATCGTGCCGCAGCCGAAGTCGATGAGCTTCGCCCAGCCCGTGGCCAGGTCGACGAGGACGTTCTCGGCCTTGATGTGGGGGTGCAGGACACCGCGGCTGCTGCAGTGCCCCATGGCCTCCAGCACCTGGCGGAACAGCCCCCGCCCCACGGGCTCCGTCAGGAACCGCCGCTCGTGCAGGAAGTACCAGAGGTGCTGACAGCGCTGCGGACGCTCCATGAGCAGCGCGAAGCCCTCGGGCACCTCGAACCAGTCCAGGAGCCGCACGACGCCGGGGAAGCCAGGCCGCGGCACCTTCCACAGCAGCGCCAGCTCCAGGGCCACAAGGGCGCCCTTGCGCTGCGGGGGGACCGCGATGCCATCAGGAACGAAAGAGAGAAACAAACAAATCACACCCCAAAGTCATTCCTATTAGAGAAGTAACCAAAGAAAACAACGTAGCAATAACGAAGAGTGTTGGCTTCTGGCTTCTTTCTTCTTTGCATGAGACCAAGCTTTTCATGGGGAACAATTGCCTCTTCTCACACTTTTGCCAGAGTGGACAGGAGCAGAGCATTTACTTTTCAAATAGAAAAGGAAAATCGTTGTCAGTAATGTCATCTCTTTTCATCCTCTGTTGACACAGTTGCAGGCTGCCAAAAGACATGGTCTGCAGTGTGGAACTTGGGGCCAAGTTTCTTTTTCTGCCAGAGGATGAGGAGGGGAAGTATCCCAGAATCATGGAGTCATGGCATGGTTTGGCTTGGAAGGGATCTGGAAAATCCCATGGCTGCAACCCCCCTGCTGTGGCTGGGGACCCCTTGCACTGGACCGGCTTGTCTAGAGCTCCATGCAGCCTGGCCTTGAACACTGTCAGGGACGGGACATGCCCACCTTCTCTGGGCAACCTGTTCCAGGAGAGTCTTTTTTCTGAATCCCTTACCTAAACCTAATCTCTCTCCATTTGGATCCATGCTCCCTTGTCCTGTCCTTGCCTGCCCTCGTACAAAGTCCCTGTCCAGCTTTCTTGTGTGTTGCCCTCAGGTACTGGAAGGCCGCAGCTGGATCAAGGCTGGGTCTCTTTCCCAGGCTGAAGAAGCCGAGCTGTGTCAGCCTTTCCTTGCAGGAGAGGAGCTGCAGCCCCGGCACCATCTGGGTGTCCCTGCTGGGCCCCTGCTGCAGCGTGTCCACGTCCTTGCCGTCCGTGCCGGGGAGCCCGGCAGAGGCGGAGGCAGCGCTGCAGGTGCAGGGTCAGCGGCGGGGAGGAGACCCGGCCCTGGCAGCGGCTCCGGGAGCAGCGATTGGCGCTGGGCCGCCCGCACTGCAGAGAGCCGGGGCCCTTGTGCCTGCCCTTGTGCCCAGGGCGCCTTTCCCCGCCGCCCGCCCGCCCGCCCGCTCGGGGGAAATGCCCCCTGTGCCGCCCCTCAGGGCCGCCCCTCGCCGCTGCCCCGGGCGCTCCCGGCGCCGCCTGGAGGGGCCCAGGCCTCGGCCTCACCCTGCTCAGCCCGAGGCCTGGAAAAGCAGATTCAAACACCCACCCAGAAAGTGCCCCAGGATGCCAAGGTCAATCTTTTGTCACCAGCACGGCTTTGCTATCAGAGTCTGGACGGCAGTAGAAAATCACCAGGGGAAAAGAGCATGGACAAGTTCTGCCTTGGCACTACCTCAAGCTGTGGGGTACCAGTTGTTGGTTTCACTGGCTCTGGATTGAAGGCACTTGAGACAGTAATTCATGTTCAGATGCAAGTGTTTATTATTTCTTATCAGTAAAACAGCCTCATTACTGGGAGTTCAGCAGCTTTTCATTAGAAGGCACAAAATGGCCAACAATCTCTTGTTCCAAGGTCTTTTAAGACTAAACTATCCAATTAAGAACTGACACCTAGATTATTTTCCCTTTTAACCCAATAACTGATCCCAAAGAGCCTGCAATGTGGAATTTCTGCCCAATTACAAAAAGCCACCCAAACCCATGAAGAAGAAGGAAGAAGCATGAAGAAGAAACCCAGGACAAAACACTGTGCCCTCCATTTTGCTTCCATCCACAACATACTAAAAATCCCAAAACCTAAATTTCAGAGTCAGAATGGACCAAAGCCCAAAAACTGGAGGTGATAAGAATGGACTAAAGCCACAACCAAGGAATCAGCATCGCCCTGAAATACCTTTCCCCTTACATCAGCCTGGTGCATATTCATAGACCCTCATGCATATCCATAAACTACTTTACATATTCCAGGAATGATTTTACATGGCCCCTCCCTGGGTCTGCCTTTTCAGAGCATGTGTGTTTCTTGGCTGTGGTTTTGGCTCCTTCTCTTTATCACCTCCAGTTTTGGGCCTTGGTGCACTCTGCCTTCAGACGGGGAGTGCTGATAGTTGGCAGATCTGTACAGGTGTCCTCATCCTGGGTGCATTGGATGTTATCCCACCCAAGCAGGCAGTTTAACAGAAGCAGCTATTTCACTGAGCTTAATTAACAACAGAAATAAAAACTTATAACAAAGTTACTTTAAAAAACAGTCCCAGCCCATATTTGATCCCAGTCCAGTTGATCCCAGTCTGTGTGGTCCTGATCCATATGGTCCCAGCCTGTGCAGCCCCAATCCAAAGGATCCCAGCCCATATTTGATCCCAGTCCGTATTTGATCCCAGCCCATCTTTGATCCCAGTCTGTGGGGTCCTGCACACACTCCCAGGGTCTGGAATTCCAGTTCCCAGCCAGGAAAAAATGTTCCTGCCCTTGAACTTCCTTCCTATCCCCGCAACAAATTGCAATAAAATTATAAACAAAGAAATATTAATTGAAATTTTAAAAATTATAATAAAAATAAAATATAAAAATCTCAACTCTTCTTTACAATACTCCAACAATGATTCAAACCAAAGATATAACTATTACTATAATATTACCAATGCATATAAATAAACAAATTATATATCAAGAAATACCTTTTGAAAATTTTAACTCGATGACTAATGTACTTTAGATAAAAAATATCTAAAGAAACTACCAAGCAATCTAACACACCTTAGTAAAACAATTCATATTACAAATATACTAAACACAAAACCAAACACCACTATAATTTCTCAGACATTTCAACCAAACAATTAAACTTTAATAACATCCTTAAGTACTCCAAAACAATTTAAATTATTTTTAAAAAGTTTATTGGGGGTGCGTGGTTTTATTTGGATATTGTTTTTTTAATTGTTAGAGGCTAGATGATTTAAAAAATGGGACTTTTATAAGAATTGAATCAGCTGAAAAGGTGGCACTCTGCAAACAGAACTGACTGAAAATGAACGGGACAGAAATCAGTAACTCTGAAAGTTTTATTTGCTATCAAATATAACCCACACACCCAGGCCCACACAATCCCCATCCCATTGCTCCAAATTGGGATCCCACTTCTCCCAGTCCCCTTCTAAGCCCATCTCACCCTGGTGGCTGTGGAATGGAGAGTTTAGCATGGGATTGAGGTTTTTTGAGGAGGGAACAAGGAATTTGAGGTAGGATTGAGCCTTTTTGGGTAAAAATTCAGTTATTTTCAGAGGGATTTGAGTGCTTTTGAGGTGACAGATTCATCCCTCTTGGCTTTTGGATTGGAAACACATGGAGAAGAGAAAAAAATTCAGGCCAAACAAAAGGACAAGCAGCCAGGTGTATTCCCAACATGGATCACAGGGAATGTGAGTGACCAGGGCTGTGCCCAAAGTGCCTCCTCCAGTGGAGGATGGAGCTGGAGCAGCGCACGAAGCTCTTCCCGCACTCGGGGCACTCGCAGGGCTTCCCTTACCGGTGCCTCCGTTGGTGTTGGGTCAAGTGAGAGCTCCTGGAGAAGCTCTTCCCACACTGGGGACACTCGTAGGGCCTCTCCCCAGTGTGGATGCGCCGGTGCCTGACGAGGGTGGAGTTACGCTGGAATCCCTTCCCACAGTCTGGGCAGCGGAATGGCCTCTCCTCTGTGTGAATCCGATAGTGCCGGAGGAGATTGAAGCTGGTCTGAAACCTCTTCCTGCATTTATCACACTCGTAGGGCCTCTCCCCTGTGTGGATGCGCCGGTGCTTGACGAGGTCAGAGTTGTGCTTGAATCCCTTCCCGCAGTTGGGGCATTGGAAGGGCCTCTCCTCTGTGTGACTCTGATAGTGCAGGAGAAGATGGGAGCTGGTCTGAAAGCTCTTCCCACACTTGGAACACTCATAGGGCCTCTCCCCAGTGTGGGTCCTCTGGTGCCTGATCAGGTTGGAGCTCCAGCTGAAGCTCTTCCCACACTCCCCACACTCGTAGGGCCGTTCCCCAGTGTGGATCCTCTGGTGCCTGATCAGGCTGGAGCTGCAGCTGAAGCTCTTTCCACACTCCCCACACTCGTAGGGCCGTTCCCCAGTGTGGATCCTCTGGTGCACGATCAGCTCGGAGTTCCACCTGAAGCTCTTCCCACACTCCACGCATGTGTGGGGCTTCTCCCCATCCTGGAGCTGCTCATGGAGCACCAGCTCTGAGCTCTGGCTCCATCTCCGGCTGCCTTCCCGGCCCAGGCTGGCTCTTTCCCCCTCACATCCCCTCCATCTGCGTTTGCAGCCCCTCCTCGTGCGGCATCTCCAGGCCTTTTCCTCCCCGTTGGCTTCCTGCGCCGTGGAGCCGCTCAAAACGGCCTCTGCCACCAGGTTCTGCTGCGGGCATTTGTCCTCCCTGCTCTCCATGCTCAGCTCCTGCTCTGGGCGAGGAAGGACAAGGACAGCATGGGATTTGCCTCCGTGCCACAGGCAAGGGCAACCAGATCCCCCCAGGCCGTCTCTGGGGACGCACTGCCCCCTCTTGGCTCTCCCCATTTCAGGATGCCGGGGCTGTTTGGGCTCCCGGGCTCCCTTCTCCCCTCATTCTCTGCTCTGCGCTGCAGCGGCTCCAAGGAGTCCCCCCTGCCCCTCTCCAGGCTCTTGAGGCTCCCGCCAATGGCAGCGCTCCCCCCTCTCTGGCCTCCCCACTTTGGCCTCCTGGGGGACACAGGGCTCTGCTCCTCCAGGCTGCCTCTGCCGGCAGCCGCCACCGCCACCCCCCGATGTCCCCCCGAGGGGCCTTTTCCGCTCAGCCTTGGACTTCTTCATTCTCTAAACATCCCCCCAAAAACCCAACCCAGGGACCCCCCCCGGGATATCCGGGCCGGGCTCCCCCTCCCCGCTCACCGGAGCTATGGGGGGGGGCGATGATCCCACAGGTGGGGGCTGCGAATTCAGGCAGGGATCGAGACCGCGTGGCTCCCGCAGCTCAGCCTTGATCTGCCTTTGTCCCTCCTCTTCCTCTTCCTCCCGCTCCTCCTGTGTCCTATCTCCACCTCCTTCTCCTCCTCCCCCCTAACCCCGCCTCCTTCCCTGCTCTTTCTCCTCCCGCTCCTCCTCTTCCATCCCCCCTCCTCCTCCTCCTCTGTGTTATCCCCACCTCCTGCTCCTCTTCCATCCCGCCCCTTCCATCCCTCCCCCTGCTCCTCCCCCCTTACCCCGCCTCCTCCTCCCCCTCCATCCCTGCCCTTCCCTCCCTCCTCCTCCTCCCCCAGCAGCAGCCACACCCTCGGTGCCCCGTTCCCGCAGCCCTCGCAGCCCGCGGCAGCAGCGGCCATGGAGCTGGGCCAGGTCGGCATGGGCAGCGCGGGGCTCTCGGCTGCTCCCAGCCGCTGTGGGCGGGGGGAACCCAGCCTGGGCCAAAGGAGAGGCAAACTGGGCAAACTGGGGGCTGCACATCCAAACTGGGCCTCAGGTGGGTCTGGGGTGAATTTTGGGGAGAACTGGGGAGGTTTTGGGGGTCCTGGGGAGGGTTTGGGGGTCCAGAGAGGTTCTGGGCCAACACTGGGGGAGCTCTGCGGGGTTGGGCGTTCCTGGAGGGGTCCTGGGGGAGATTTGGGGGTCCCGGGGGGTCCCAGGCCCACCCTGAACCGGGGTCTGGGGGTTTCGGGGGGAGGGGGCACTGCAGGGGTTCCCTCCCCCGTTTTTGGGGTGTCTCCCATGGTGCCCCCTCCCCAAAAACTCCCAGGGCCCCCTGAAGTGGCTCCTGTTCCACCGGCCGGTGCCCCCTGATCCAGGACGGCCCCACTGAGTCTGGGGGGGTTTGTGGGGATTTTGGGGTTCTGAGAGGGTTTTTGGGGATTTGGGGGTGGCTTTTTTGGGCTTTGGGGGATTTTGTTTGGAGTTTGGTGGGAACTATTGGGGTTTTTAGGAAGAATTATTGGGTTTTGTGCTGGTTACGTGATTTTGGGGGGTTTTGTTGATTTGGGGAGGTTTTGGATTTTTGGTGTTTTGTTGGGGTTGTGGGGATTTATTGGAGGAGGATTTATTGAAAATTTTTGGTGTTTTTTAAAATATTCTTGTGTTCCACTGGGATTTTCAGAGATTCTCTGGGGTTTTGGAGGGTTTTCTTGTAATTTTTTGGGGATTTTGTGGGGTTTTAGTGGAATTTTAGGGGGGCTTTGGGGCATTCCCTGGGTGTGGGGAAGGGCTGAGAGGCACCAAAATCTCCTTAAAAGCCGTGAAAGTCCCAATAAAACCCACAAAATCCCAATTAAATCTCTCAAAATCTCATTAGAACACTCTAGAATCCCAATAAAAGCTCACAAAATCCTTTGGAATCCCAATAACCCCAAAAATCCAAATTAAACTACGCAAATCCCCCCAAAATGTCCCCCAAACCATCAAAAGTCCCACAAAATCTCCCACAAGACCCAAAGTAATCCTGGCAACACCCAAAAAAACCCACAAAAACCTTCAAATCCCTCCAAGAATCCAGAAAATCCTCAAATCCCCAATGAATCCCACTAAATGCCACCACAATTCCAATAAAATGCCCCAAAATCTCCTAAAAATCCCAACCAAATCCCAGTAAAAGCCACAAAAAATTTCAATAAACCCCCAAACACCCCCAGAAAAACTCCCCCTCAAAATGCCAAGAAAACCCCCAAAATCCAAACCCCCAAAATCCACAAAACCAGCCACTCCCAGTCAATCCCAGTGTGATTCCAGTCGCTCTCAATGAGATCCCAGTGTAACCCAGCATGGACTCAGCTGCTCTCACTGGGATCCCAGTGTGATCCCAGTTGCTCCCAGCATAATTCCAGATGTTCCCAGTTCCTCCCATGATGATCCCAGTAGCCCCAAGAATAGTCCCAGTCCCTCCCAGCAGGGTCCCAGTCGTGCGCAGTTGCCTCCAGGGTAGATTCAGTTTCCCCCAGCATCGTCCCAGTTGCTCCCAGCATGATCCCAGCTGTTCCCAGGGTGGTTCCAGTGCCCCCAGGATGGTTAGAGACACTCCCAGTATGTTTCAGTTACCTCAGAATGATCCCAGTCTTTCCCAGTTCCTCCCAGTTTCCTCTAGCATCATCCCAGTTTCCATCTGTTGCTCAAAGGGTGGCCCCAATTGCTCCCAGTATGATCCCAGTTGCCCCAGTTGTAGTCTCAGTCCTCTCAGCATGGTTCCAGAACCTTCCAGCCGATCCCAGTTGCTCCCAGTGGGTCACATTTTCCTCCCAACATGGGCCCAGTAGCTCCCAGTAAGCCCCAGTCAGGTTCCATTCACGCCCAGTATAATCCCAGTATGAGTGTAGCCACTCCCAGTATGATCCCAGTCCCTTGCAGTCTAATCCCAGTTGCTCCCAGTCACTCCCAGTCTGATGCCAGTGCCCCCAGTGGGATCCCAGTTGCTCCCAGCATGGGCCCAGCTGTTCCCAGTGTGCTTCCATCACTCCCCTATGGTTACAGACACTCCCAGGATGGTCCCAGTTGAACCCAGTTGCCCCTGCTCTAGTCCCAGTCCCTCCCCAGATGATCCCAGTCCCTCCCAGCATGGTCCCACTCACTCCCAGTTGCCCCCAGTGTGGTCCCAGTTCTCCCCAGCATGGTCCCAGTTGTTCCCAGTGTGGTTCCAGTCCCCCCATGATGGTTCCAGACACTCCCAGTATATCCCAGTTGCCCCCAGCATGTCTGCAGTCATTCCCAGGCACTGCCAGTGGCCCCAGTAAGGTGTCAGTTATCCCAGTATGATCCCCCAGTCATGCCCAGTATATCCCAGTTGCCCCCAGCATGCATCCAGTGCTTCCCAGTTCCTCCAGTTTGCTTACAGCATCATCCCAGTTTCCCTCAGCTGCTCCCAGTAGCCCAAAGTGTGATCCTAGTCGCTCCCTTTCAACCCCAATATGATCCCAGTAAGCTCCAGTTTGATCCCAGTCACATGCCAGCCCTCACAGTGGGGTCCCAGTATAATCCCAGTTGCTTCCAATCTCTCCCAGTATGGTCCCAGCTGCCTCCAGCATGGTTCCAGTTGCTCCCTAGATCAGCCCAGTCAGTCCCAGTCTGATGCCATTTGCTGCCAGCGTGCTCCCAGTTGCTGCCAGTCAGGCCCAGTCTGGGGGATGATGTGCAGGGTGTGCTCCCAGTCCCTCTCAGATCCTCCCAGTATTAGTCCAGTCCCTCCCAGTATGATCCAGAGATGAGCCCAGTGTGCTCCCAGTCCCTGCCAGTATGAACCAGTTGTGCTCCACATGGTTCCAGTTGCTCTCTTTCACCTTCACTTTTGTTCCAGTCAGCCCCAGTATCCCCCAGTGTAGCCCAGTTCCCTTCAGCATCTTTCCAGTTCCTTCCAGTATGATCCCATTTGCTCCCAAGCACTCCCAGTCAGCCTCAGTGGAGTGGCACTCACTGCCAGAATGATCCCAGTCAGCTCCAGCCTGATCCCAGTTCATCCCAGTATAAGCCCAGCAGTTTCCAGTCACTCCCAGCGTGCACCCAGTCACTCCCAGTTGCTCCTGGCATGATCCCAGTTGTTCACAGCTGTTCCCAGTCACCCTCTGCATAATCCCAGTCACCCTCTGTACGATCCCAGTGCAGCCCAGTCCCTGGCAGTGCTGCCACTGCTGGGATCCCCCAGGCCTGTGTGCGTTCCCCCCTGGCGCATGTGCCGAGAGGAGCCCCAAGGGCTGGCAGGGGCCAGGCAGGGTCCCCAGCAAGGCCCAGTTTGGATGTGCAGCCCCCAGTTTGCCCAGTTTGCCTCTCCTTTGGCCCGGGCCGGGTTCCCCCCGCCCGCAGCGGCTGGGAGCAGCCGAGAGCCCCGCGCTGCCCATGCCGACCTGGCCCGGCTCCATCGCCGCTCCTGCCGCGGGCTGCGAGGGCTGCGGGAACGGGGCACCGAGGGTGTGGCTGCTGCTGGGGGAGGAGGAGGAGGGAGGGAAGGGCAGGGACGGAGGGGGAGGAGGAGGCGGGTAAGGGGGGAGGAGCAGGGGCAGGGATGAAGGCGGAGAGAGAGCAGCGATGGAAGGAGAAGAAGGAGGTGGGGTTAGGGAGGAGGAGGAGAAGGAGAAGGGATGGAAGGGGAGGGATGGAAGAGGAGAAGGAGGTGGAGATAACAGAGAGGACGGGGAGGGGGGATGGAAGAGGAGGCGTGGGAGGAGAAAGAGCAGTGAAGGAGGCGGGGTTAGGGGGGAGGAGGAGAGGGAGGTGGAGATAGGACAGAGGAAGAGCGGGAGGAAGAGGAAGAGGAGGGACAAAGGCAGATCAAGGCTGAGCTGCGGGAGCCACGCGGTCTCGATCCCTGCCTGAATTCGCAGCCCCCACCTGTGGGATCATCGCCCCCCCCATGGCTCCGGTGAGCGGGGAGGGGGAGCCCGGCCCGGATATCCCGGGGGGTCCCTGGGTTGGGTTTTTGGGGGGATGTTTGGAGAATGAAGAAGTCCAAGGCTGAGCGGAAAAGGCCCCTCGGGGGGACATCGGGGGGTGGCGGTGGCGGCTGCCGGCAGAGGCAGCCTGGAGGAGCAGAGCCCTGTGTCCCCCAGGAGGCCAAAGTGGGGAGGCCAGAGAGGGGGGAGTGCCGCCATTGGCGGGAGCCTCAAGAGCCTGGAGAGGGGCAGGGGGGACTCCTTGGAGCCGCTGCAGCGCAGAGCAGAGAATGAGGGGAGAAGGGAGCCCGGGAGCCCAAACAGCCCCGGCATCCCGAAATGGGGAGAGCCAAGAGGGAGGAGCTTTTGGCATTGCTGGCACTGCCAGCAGCCTGGGCAGGGCGGGCACCCAGGAGAAGGGGGACCCCCAATCCAAGCATGACCGCAGCAGCTGGGACAGAGGGGAACCCCTGAACACCAGAGGGAAGGCACCAGGGACGGGGAACCCCTGGGAGGTTTTTCAGGGCTGAATCTTGGTGTTTCGGAGGGTTTTCTGGAGCCCAGATGGCCGGTGACTTGTAGAGATGGACTTGGGTGGGGGGTCTTCAAACTCCAGGTGCTCATCCCTTGTTTTCTCCAAACTAGGATTTCACATTGCCAACCCCTGTGAGGCTGCGAGGAAGAGGAAGATGCTCTGGGACACTGAGGCAGGTGAGGAGGAAGTCAGTGCCCCTTTCCCCTCTGTGCTGCTCCATCTCCCAGCCCAGCAGGGCCCCTGGCTGCAGCAGAGCCCTGGGGGGATCTCGTTGCCCTTGCCTGTGGCACGGAGGCAAATCCCATGCTGTCCTTGTCCTTCCTCACCCAGAGCAGGAGCTGAGCATGGAGAGCAGGGAGGACAAATGCCCGCGGCAGAACCTGGTGGCAGAGGCCGTTCTGAGCGGCTCCACGGTGCAGGAAGCCAACGGGGAGGAAAAGGCCCGGAGATGCCGCACGAGGAGGGGCTGCAAACGCAGATGGCGGGGATGTGAGGGGGAAAGAGGCAGCCTGGGCCGGGAAGGCAGCCGGAGATGGAGCCAGAGCTCAGAGCTGGTGCTCCATGAGCAGCTCCAGGATGGGGAGAAGCCCCACACATGCGTGGAGTGTGGGAAGAGCTTCAGGTGGAACTCCGAGCTGATCGTGCACCAGAGGATCCACACTGGGGAACGGCCCTACGAGTGTGGGGAGTGTGGAAAGAGCTTCAGCTGCAGCTCCAGCCTGATCAGGCACCAGAGGACCCACACTGGGGAGAGGCCCTATGAGTGCTCCGAGTGTGGGAAGAGGTTTCAGACCAGCTCTGATCTCCTCCGGCACTATCAGAGTCACACAGAGGAGAGGCCCTTCCAATGCCCCAACTGCGGGAAGGGATTCAAGCACAACTCTGACCTTGTGAAGCACCGGCGCATCCACACAGGGGAGAGGCCCTACGAGTGTGATAAATGCAGGAAGAGGTTTCAGACCAGCTTCAATCTCCTCCGGCACTATCGGATTCACACAGAGGAGAGGCCCTTCCAATGCCCCAACTGTGGGAAGGGATTCCAGCGTAACTCCACCCTCGTCAGGCACCGGCGCATCCACACTGGGGAGAGGCCCTACGAGTGTCCCCAGTGTGGGAAGAGCTTCTCCTGCAGCTCTACCTTGACCCAACACCAACGGAGGCACCGGTAAGGGAAGCCCTGCGAGTGCCCCGAGTGCGGGAAGAGCTTCGTGCGCTGCTGCAGCTCCATCCCCCACTGGAGGAGGCACTTTGGGCACAGCCCTGGTCACTCACATTCCCTGTGATCCATGTTGGGAATACACCTGGCTGCTTCTCCTTTGGTTTGGCCTGAATTTTTTTCTCTTCTCCATGTGTTTCCACTCCAAAAGCCAAGAGGGATGAATCTGTCACCTCAAAAGCACTCAAATCCCTCTGAAAATAACTGAATTTTAACCCAAAAAGGCTCAATCCTACCTCAAATTCCTTGTTCCCTCCTCAAAAAACCTCAATTCCATGCTAAACTCTCCATTCCACAGCCACCAGGGTAAAATGGGGTTAGAAGGGGACTGGGAGAAGTGGGATCCCAATTTGGAGCAATGGGATGGGGATTGTGTGGGCCTGGGTGTGTGGGTTGTATTTGATAGCAAATAAAACTTTCAGAGTTACTGATTTCTGTCCCGTTCATTTTCAGTCAGTTCTGTTTGCAGAGTGCCACCTTTTCAGCTGATTCAATTCTTATAAAAGTCCCATTTTTTAAATCATCTAGCCTCTAACAATTAAAAAAACAATATCCAAATAAAACCACGCACCCCCAATAAACCTTTTAAAAATAATTTTAATTATTTTGGAGTACTTAAGGATGTTATTAAAGTTTAATTGTTTGGTTGAAATGTCTGAGAAATTATAGTGGTGTTTGGTTTTGTGTTTAGTATATTTGTAATATGAATTGTTTTACTAAGGTGTGTTAGATTGCTTGGTAGTTTCTTTAGATATTTTTTATCTAAAGTACATTAGTCATCGAGTTAAAATTTTCAAAAGGTATTTCTTGATATATAATTTGTTTATTTATATACATTGGTAATATTATAGTAATAGTTGTTGCTTTGGTTTGAATCACTGTTGGAGTATTGTAAAGAAGAGTTGAGATTTTTATATTTTATTTTTATTATAATTTTTTAAATTTCAATTATTATTTCTTTGTTTATAATTTTATTGCAATTTGTTGAGGGGATAGGAAGGACGTTCAAGGGCAGGAACATTTTTTCCTGGCTGGGAACTGGAATTCCAGACCCTGGGAGTGTGTGCAGGACCCCACAGACTGGGATCAAAGATGGGCTGGGATCAAATACGGACTGGGATCAAATATGGGCTGGGATCAAATATGGGCTGGGATCACCTGGACTGGGATCACATGGATGGGGATCCTGTGCATCAGAACCCTCCAGACCAGGATAGCCTGAAGTGGGATCAAATATGGACTGGGACTGTATGGACTGGGATCCCAGGGACTGGGACCATATGGATCAGGACCACACAGACTGGGATCAAATATGGGCTGGGACTGTTTTTTAAAGGAACTTTGTTCTATAGTTTTTATTTCTGTTGTTAATTAAGCTCAGTGAAATAGCTGCTTGTGTTAAACTGCCTGCTTGGGTGGGATAACATCCAATGCACACGGGATGAGGACACCTGTACAGATCTGCCAACTATCAGCACTCCCTGTCTGAAGGCAGAGTGCACCAAGGCCCAAAACCTGGAGGCGATAAAGAGAATGGACTAAAACCACAGCCAAGAAACACACATGCTCTGAAAAGGCAGACCCAGGGAGGGGCCATGTAAAATTATTCCTGGAATATGTAAAGTAGTTGATGGATATGCATGAGGGTCTATGAATATGCACCAGGCTGATGTAAGGGGAAAGGTATTTCAGGGCAATGCAGATTCCTTGGTTGTGGTTTTAGTCCATTCTTATCACCTCCAGTTTTTGGGCTTTGGTCCACTCTGACTCTGAGAAATTGAGGTTTTGGGATTTTTAGTATGTTGTGGATGGAAGCAAAATGGAGGGCACAGTGTTTCGTCCTGGGTTTCTTCTTCATGCTTCTTCCTTCTTCTTCATGAGTTGGGGTGGCTTTTTGTATTTGGGCAGAAATTCCACATTGCAGGCTCTTTGGGATCAGTTATTAGGTTAAAAGGGAAAATAATCTAGGTGTCAGTTCTTAATTGGATAGTTTAGTCTTAAAAGACCTTGGAACAAGAGATTGTTGGCCATTTTGTGCCTTCTAATGAAAAGCTGCTGAACTCCCAGTAATGAGGCTGTTTTACTGATAAGAAATAATAAACACTTGCATCTGAACATGAATTACTGTCTCAAGTGCCTTCAATCCAGAGCCAGTGAAACCAACAACTGGTACCCCACAGCTTGAGGTAGTGCCAAGGCAGAACTTGTCCATGCTCTTTTCCCCTGGTGATTTTCTACTGCCGTCCAGACTCTGATAGCAAAGCCGTGCTGGTGACAAAAGATTGACCTTGGCATCCTGGGGCACTTTCTGGGTGGGTGTTTGAATCTGCTTTTCCAGGCCTCGGGCTGAGCAGGGTGAGGCCGAGGCCTGGGCCCCTCCAGGCGGCGCCGGGAGCGCCCGGGGCAGCGGCGAGGGGCGGCCCTGAGGGGCGGCACAGGGGGCATTTCCCCCGAGCGGGCGGGCGGGCGGGCGGCGGGGAAAGGCGCCCTGGGCACAAGGGCAGGCACAAGGGCCCCGGCTCTCTGCAGTGCGGGCGGCCCAGCGCCAATCGCTGCTCCCGGAGCCGCTGCCAGGGCCGGGTCTCCTCCCCGCCGCTGACCCTGCACCTGCAGCGCTGCCTCCGCCTCTGCCGGGCTCCCCGGCACGGACGGCAAGGACGTGGACACGCTGCAGCAGGGGCCCAGCAGGGACACCCAGATGGTGCCGGGGCTGCAGCTCCTCTCCTGCAAGGAAAGGCTGACACAGCTCGGCTTCTTCAGCCTGGGAAAGAGACCCAGCCTTGATCCAGCTGTGGCCTTCCAGTACCTGAGGGCAACACACAAGAAAGCTGGACAGGGACTTTGTACGAGGGCAGGCAAGGACAGGACAAGGGAGCATGGATCCAAATGGAGAGAGATTAGGTTTAGGTAAGGGATTCAGAAAAAAGACTCTCCTGGAACAGGTTGCCCAGAGAAGGTGGGCATGTCCCGTCCCTGACAGTGTTCAAGGCCAGGCTGCATGGAGCTCTAGACAAGCCGGTCCAGTGCAAGGGGTCCCCAGCCACAGCAGGGGGTTGCAGCCATGGGATTTTCCAGATCCCTTCCAAGCCAAACCATGCCACGACTCCATGATTCTGGGATACTTCCCCTCCTCATCCTCTGGCAGAAAAAGGAACTTGACCCCAAGTTCCACACTGCAGACCATGTCTTTTGACAGCCTGCAACTGTGTCAACAGAGGATGAAAAGAGATGACATTACTGACACGATTTCCCTTTTCTACTTGAAAAGTAAATGCTCTGCTCCAG
This sequence comes from Agelaius phoeniceus, assembly GCF_051311805.1. Taxonomy (NCBI): domain Eukaryota; kingdom Metazoa; phylum Chordata; class Aves; order Passeriformes; family Icteridae; genus Agelaius; species Agelaius phoeniceus. Next base: position 19,739,683 of record NC_135279.1, on the reverse strand, counting down.
TCCACTCTGGCAAAATTGTCAGAAGAGGCAATTGTTCCCCATGAAATGCTTGGTCTCATGCAAAGAAGAAAGAAGCCAGAAGCCAACAGTCTTCGTTATTGCTACATTGTTTTCTTTGGTTACTTCTCTAATAGGAATGACTTTGGGATGTGATTTGTTTGTTTCTCTCTTTCGTTCCTTGGGGCGCTTCTCTTGATTGGTTTTACACTCGACTTCCCACTCGCTCGACATCCCCTTCTCCCTCTCACACTAACTCTATTCCCGTCCCTTGCTGTGCCGTCCGTGTTCCACCTCTCCCAGCCCGGCTGATGCTGCGTCCTGCAAGGCGCCCCTCGGCGGGGCCGCCCCGTGCCCGCCCGTGCCCGGCCCGCCGTGGTTCCGCCTCGGCCGGGCTCTCTCCGTCCTGGCTGTGGCGCCGCTGGAAGAGCCGCTCGCTCTGGTGCTGGCGGAGCAGTGCGGGCTTTTGGCTGCGTCTGGCGCGGGCTCTGGCCCAGCCCCGGCTGAGGCCCCGGCCCCGAACGAAGCCCCTGCCGCGGTTCCGCCCGCAGCCGCCCCGCTGCCGCCCGGCTCCCGCCCCGTGGCCAAGAGCGTGGCCGGCAGCTGCCCCGCTCCGAGCTCCGCCGCTCGCCAGCTCGGCCGCCGGCCCCGAGCCACCGCAGCCTGGGGCGCCTCGGCAAGCAGCAGCGCGCCGGGCGGGCGGGTGCCCGGGGCAGAAGAGCGGCAGCGCGGTGCCACCCGCACGGGCGGAGAGGCCTCCCCTGGAGCAGCTCTAGCAGCAGGGCCCGCTGCTGGGCAGCGGCGGCTGCGGCAGCGTTTACTCCGGTCCCCGCCTCGCCAATGGCGCCCCGGGAAGAGACGGGGCCGACTCAGAGGGTGGCGGCGGACGGCGGGCGACGAGCTCAGCCCGCCTCTGGCCTTGGCTCGCAGGCGGCCATCAAGCGAGTGTCCCGGGAGCGCATCTCGGAGTGGGCGCGGCTGGGGAGTGAGCGGGGCCAGCGGGAGGAGCCGGCGGGGCGTGCCGGGCGGGGCTGAGGCAAGGCCCGGCAGGGCGGCAGCCGGAACGCTGCGAGGGCAGCGAGCGTGGAGTGAGCGGGGGCCGCGCAGCGCCCCGGGCCGGGCCATGGCGAACCACGGCGGGGCCGGGCAGGGGCTGCCCGAGGCACAGCGCAGCATCAGCCCCGCTGACGGCATCGCGGTCCCCCCGCAGCGCAAGGGCGCCCTTGTGCCCCTGGAGCTGGCGCTGCTGTGGATGGTGTCGCGGCCTGGCTTCCCCGGCGTCGTGCGGCTCCTGGACTGGTTCGAGGTGCCCGAGGGCTTTGTGCTGCTCATGGAGCGTCCGCAGCGCTGTCAGCACCTCTGGTACTTCCTGCACGAGCGGCGGTTCCTGACGGAGCCCGTGGCGCAGGGGCTGTTCCGCCAGGTGCTGGAGGCCATGGGGCACTGCAGCAGCCGCGGCGTCCTGCACCCCCACATCAAGGCCGAGAACGTCCTCGTCGACCTGGCCACGGGCGAGGTGAAGCTCATCGACTTCGGCTGCGGCACGATCCTCCAGGACACGTTCTACACCCGGATGTCAGGTGAGCCCAAAGCCGGGGCCCAGCGGGGCAGTGGAGTTCCCCCCTTGGCTGGCAGAGGGGGAAGAGGGAGGGAAGGAAGGAGGCAAGGAAAGAGGGGGAATCCATCTTCAGCCAGCTGCAGCCAAGTTGCTTTATGGCAGGGCAGGGGCTGGCTGTTGTGGAACAGGAGCTGGCTGGGAGGGAGGGAGCAGCATGGGCCTGATGAGCTGCGCCCGTGTCCCATAGGAACGCTGGAGTACAGCCCACCGGAGTGGATCCTCTTTGGCTGCTACCATGGCCAGCCAGCCACCATCTGGTCCCTGGGCATCCTGCTCTATGAGCTGCTCTGTGGGCACCTTCCTTTCCACACCAACGAGGACATCGTCCGGGGCCAGCTCTTCTTCCCACCCCGGGTGTCTCAAGGTGGGGATGCGCCTTCAAGTCACGAAGGGAAGAACGGGGTTGGGAGGGGCGGCTGGCACATAAGCGTCCTGCTCTTGCAGCTGGTGAGGAGGTGCATCTCCTGGGCTTAGCTGGAGGAGGTGGCACCTGTGCCTCTGTGCTGGTGTCCTCTGCAAGAGAGGATCGATAGGAAGCTTTTGGCTGCAGCTCTGAGCACTCCTGGTGTGGCCTGGGCACTGTGGAATGTGGGAGAGCACGGACAGGAGCCTTGTCCCGCTGAGCTTTGTGGACAGTTGGCTAGCTGAGAAAGGTCACGTCAACATAATACCCCTGGTTAAGCAAGAAGGAGAGAAGTCTAGAAGTCAGCAGTCAGTGTCCATATAAGGCAAGGACATTATGCCCTTGATGCAACAACAGGATAGGGAAGAGGCTCTTTTGCCAAAAATATGAAGAATAGTTTCAACAGAATAACCACAAGAATGCAGAAGGAGGCGTAGTTGGCCGATAAGTAACTAACCAATAATGAGCACTCGTTTGCAATATGTATGAGCTTTATTAACACCAATATAAATATGTGTGACTCTCAGTAAAGTTCGAGACTTGCTGATCAGTCATACTGCATGCCACATTTCTCCCGCCGATCCAACACAAACCCAAACTCCAGCCCTGGGATACCCTATAAAAACCTCACGGCCCTGCCTTTGCCCTGTCTTTCGGGGGTCAGAAATGGACTCTGGAGCTTTCTGAAACCCAGACCCGTCTCGTTTGTTCCTGGCACCGGCAGCTGCAGCCTCTCTGGACACCATGAACTCTGGAGAATGGGGGCAGCCAGTGGGGACAGGTCCTGGACTGCAAGATAAGTGTGTGTTCTGTTTGCCATCTGTCAGTGGTGGGGCAGTTATCTTCTGTTCATTGGGCAGTTTCTCTCTTCCACAACCAATCCTCCCTCTGGGGAGGTGTGTTCCATTAATAGGCCATTAATTATTAATTATCTTCTGGTATTGGGCCACTGAGTATCACTGCATGGCTGATTAAATGACATCATCCCATTGGGAGATGCTCCGCCCAGGGGGAGGAGCCAAGCATTCCTACCTGGACAGAATCTGAGATTTGGAACACTGTAGGCAGCCTTTTCCTCCTGGATTCCCAGAGGAGCAGCTGTCTTCCTTCTCCATGGGATTCCCAGAGGATCAGCCTTTTCCAACTGGATTCCCAGAGGAGCAGCTGTCTTTCTTCTCCACGGGATTCCCAGAGGATCAGCCTTTTCCAACTGGATTCCCAGAGGAAGGAAGATTCCCAGGCCCATCTACAGCAGCCCTGGACCTTCAGAGGAAAACTCCACCCTTCTCCAGGATCCCTGCTCCAACAGAGCCACACCTGGCACTGCAGGAGGGCTGCAGCCACCACTGAATGGGACTGCTGCCAGCACCCTGACCCACAGGGGGTCAGGCCCTGTTCTGACTCTGTCAGTGGGGTTTTTTTCATTTGTACTACTGCATTTATATTTTTAATTTTTCCTAAAAAAGAACTGTTATTCCTATTCCCATATCTTTGCCTGAAAGCTCCTTAATTTCAAAATTATAACAATTCAGAGGGAGGGGTTCACATTTTCCACTCCAGGGGAGGCTCCTGCCTTCCTTAGCAGACACCTGGCTTTTCAAACCAAGACAATAACAAAGTTACTTGAACACCACAGATAGAAAATCCATTTTAATCTCTGCAAAAAGCCAATATTATGTGTCCATAACAATAAACCTCTCGCTGAGTGATGGTAGATGTCAAAGTAACTTTGTTCTAAAGATATAGTTTTTATTTCTGTTGTTAATTAAGCTTAGTGAAATAGCTGCTTGTGTTAAACTGCCTGCTTGGATGGGATAACATCCAATGCACACAGGATGAGGACACCTGTACAGATCTGCCAACTATCAGCACTCCCTGTCTGAAGTGAGCTACACTTTGGTAACATCTCATGTTTCATGCATGCAGTGGGTGACCAGATGATTTAAAATGCTAATGAAATAAACAACAAAGATTTTAAAATGCTCATAAACTAAACAAGAAAGGTCATTTATGTTCCTCAAAATAACAACAACAACAACAAGAAGTTCTGGTTTAATGAAAGGTGGAATCTGTTGCTCTTAAGAGCAAAGATTCATAGCTGGAATAAAGAGTGTTCAGCCCAGCTGTTTCCACTATGAGGCCGTATTTCATCCCCCCTGAAAGTCCTTCATGTTTGCACAGAAAACTGTCCCTGCACAGCCCAATAAATTCCATCACTTCAGCTGGCCAAACAACCACTGTGGTCAAGTGGGGTCTGAGCAGCTTCCAGGATCCCAAGCAGCTTCAGAAGCTTCATTTTACACCTCCTCTTCTCCCAGTGAATACCCAGCACCACCATCACTGTGGACCCATAGCTATGGATCACTGGCCTGGCCAGCACAGGGCTAATGTTTGCATCAGCCAGGAGGAGCTGCTCTGCCTGCCTGTCTGTCTCAGCCTCAGCCCTGAGACCCCAAATGCCTCCATTCTGGCCCAATCCTTCCTGGTGCTGAGCATAAGAACTCGTGCAGACAAGAGCAGGGAGGGAATCTCCCCAGCCGTTTATCACCTCAGCAACAAGACCTTGGTACCAGGCTGTTATCTGTAGCAGAAAGCAGCAGCAGGAAGGAGGCACCAGATCACCAGCCCCAGGCCATGGCCCTGGTGCTGTCCTTACCAGTGATCAGTGTCTGCAGCTCTCCAGGAGCTCAGGGAGCAGGGATGCTCCTCACCATCTCATCTTACCCATGCACCCAAAGCCACAGCCAGCTGTGTGCTCCTGCCCACCAGCACATGCCAAGGCACAGCGTGGGGTTCTTGGGGAGGTGTCCTCTGCAGGGCCAGGAGCTGGACTTGGTGATCCTTGGGGGTCCTTTCCAGCCCAGGATATTTTGTGATTCTAAGGCTTTGGCCAGCCCAGGTTTCAGCCACCTCCCTGATCCAGGTGTGATTGACCCCAAACCAGATCTTGCCTCTGTCTACCCTCCAGTGCAAGGAACATGTTGCATCTACCCCAGCCCCCCTGCTTGTGTCTGATGGATCATGCTGACCTTTTCAACATATTTCTTGCAGTATTATAAAACATTATCTGACAAACAATAAACCAAAAAAAAAAAAACAACCAAAAAAACCCCAAAAAAATAAGAAAAAACAAACCAAAAAACCAACAGACCAGCCCAAAGGAAATCAATTTGGGTAATGATGGCCTTTTGTTCCAGTTTATCCTGCACCAAACTCCACAGATGGTAACTCTGAACATTTCCCAGACCTTCACAGCAGAGCTTGGAACTGTCTCTCTGATTTATTGGTTGTTTCATGACACGTGCATTTCTCCTATATAATCCCAGTGTTTTGCTTAGAAGCCATATTATAACTGGGAATCAATCTTCTTCATTTGAACATCTAGGACAGATTCACACATCATTTCACCATTAACTAGGATAGACTCAGCCTTTCAGATCTTTCAGGTTTCAAGCCGGGCTGTGTTGTTTCAGTTCTTTGCTGCTGCTTGTGTTTTGTGAAAAAAAAAAAAAAAAATTAAATAACCAGGCTTTGGGACTTTCTGTTGCGGCTTGAAGAAGAACACAGGTTGTTTCATTGCTGTTGTGAGACATGTGTTACCCGGCTCATTAATTCACAACAGTTCTTGTTTTCTCTGCCTTTTTCACGCTGATGTGAGACATTTGTGAAGTCCAGGGTTGTACTGCAAGTGATAATGCTGCAGTAAAGTCTGATAAACTGAGATTCCAACAAAAAAGTATGAAAAATGTAATCTCTAAAGTTCTGAAAGCTCACATGTGACAAAACCCATAAATCAGCCCAGAAGCAGTCATTATGGTGAGTTACTAACTAGATTATGCAGCTGCATTTGTCATCATTTCCCATTACGTAGAGAATAAACCTGTCAGGCTGATTTATGGCAGAGGGCTCCACAAGATGGGAACTGGCACCTGTACTGTTCTGTGGAAAACGATGAGAAATGCTGTGTCTGCTCAAGTGCTGAATGGAAAAGGAAGGAGGGGAGATAACTGTTATTTGAAGGCACTGATTCAGGGACAAAGACTTCAGAGAGGAGTCATGCTTACTCCCATGGGATGGCAGGAAGAGTATCCACCAACCTGTCCCAACAGCAGCAGCAGCATCAGAATGCGTTCTCCACAGGTGGAGGGAAGAGAGGAGAGAGGAGGTCTTTTGAGGAGACCAAAGTCAATCATGGAGAAATCCTAGAATTCTGGAATGGTTTGGGTCACAAGGAATCTGAAAAACCATCTTGTTCTAACCCCTGATGTGGGCAGTGACAAACTGAACAGCTGAATGCCTGGCTACTCAGGGGATACTCAAGGTTTTGGATTCCATGCCTGTGCATCTACCGTGGAGCAGCTGGGTCTGCTGGGAGCAGATGGCATCCACCTGAGCCCAGACCAGGCCAAAAGATGGGCAGATGTGGGACTGAGCAGGGCGAGGGACATCCCTGCACAGCAGCGCTCTGACAAGAGCAGCAGTGGCCTCCTCTCAGTGCCCTTCCCCGAGCAGCAGCCGCTGAACACCATGGTGGCTACACAGATGCTTTTGGCTCTGCAATCCCTTTGTACTCAAAGGCCACGCTGGGCATTTCAGCTGGGCTGGAAGGTCTGGCTGGGCAGGGAACAGGCAAGAGGCACTGCTGGTGTGACCTCCATGTGCTCACTGGGGACACAAGGAAGATTCTGTTCATCCAAAGAAAAACACAAGCAGCCAGTCCCTGCTAACACAGCAGTGCGACTCTGTCCAGAGCAGCTCAAATTCTCTGCCAGAACCACCCCCCTGCACCTTCTTGATCTGAAGGGGACTAGAAGTGGTTTCACTGCAGTTCTTTATTTCTGCTGTCTGATAATGGGAAGGTTTCAGAGAAGTCTTGGATGGACTGGATCAGGGAATAGTCAAGCAAGAACAACTGAGCAACCATCACCCAACCCCACTGACAGAAGAACAAGTCCCATTAGGAAAAGCACCTCAGGTGTTTTCATAGTTGATAATATGTATCCTACTCAACATTATTGATTATAATCTTTTCCCTTTGGAAACTTATCAGTGGGGACTTCTGCCTGCTTTGTGAAGGGAGCCCCTGGGGCCCATTCCCTCCCAGAGGGGCTGCACTTGCTGCCTGCCGGGGCTTTCATTGCTGGGCCCACTGGGAGCCCCTGAGCTGGGCTGGGCACCAAGGGCAGGGCTGGCCCGGCTGTGATGCCTCTGGCCCCTGTGACACCAGGGGCAGCGTGTCACAATGGGGGCAGCTGGAAAAGGCCCCCGCAGGTAACGCTGGCCCAGCACAGCCTGGGCAAGCGGTGAGTGCGCACGTGGCGGGGCTGGGCCGGGCCAGGGCCGGGCCACAAGCGCCGCACCCGGGCCTGCATTGTCCCCCTGCACCCAGGGCCAGCCCCTGGGGCCGGCGCCTTGGCCGGGGCACGGGGCTGCTGCTGCTGGCCCACTGGCACAGGCCCTGCTGCCTGCCAGCTGCCCGGGGCCCTCTGCTTCTGCCCTCACATCCCTGCGCCTCCGGGCCTCACTTCAGCCCCCACAAGCTCCCTTGGCAGCCCCAGTGAAAGCCTTGTCTCTCTCCTCCTGCAGACCATGGCGCACAGAGCAGTCCTGGCTGGGCTTGTGCTGCTCCTCTTCCTGTTCCCACTTTCCGTGGTGGACAGATTTCACGGGGATGGGCAGCCCCGTGCAGAGGAGATGAAAGCGGCCCCCCCAGAGCCAGCTGAGCCTGGCTGGGGAGCCTGGCTCCTGGCTGCCTTGCGCTACCTGCACCAGCTCTGGCAAATTGCTCAGCCGCTGCTCCTGCTTTTGGGCTGGTGGCTCAGGCGCAGAAGGGCAGCCACGAGGCAGAGAGCAGCGGCCCAGAGAGCTGAGGAAAAGGCCAGAAGGAGGAAGGTGGAAAGCGAGCGGAGAAGGCGGCTACTTAGGAAGAGATTCAAAGACATGGAGCAAATGCGCCGGGCCACGAAAGAAATAGAAAAGCAAATGGCCAGGCTGATTGGAATGAATAGGGATACAAACAGGATGCTGAAGGTAGGCAGGGCAGGCTTTTGGAGGAGCACAGGCAGTGGCTGTGTGAAGAAAAGCTTCCTGCTGGAGATGCTCTCTGGGCCGGCCAAGGCGAGCCGCACATCTTTGTGAGCAGCCGGCGCACAGAGCTGCGCTTGCTGCCCAGCACAGCCCTGCGCCGGGGCACAGGCTCCGGGCTCCTGACACACCCTGCCCCTCTGCCCTCTCTCTCCTCACGGGATCTGTAGTAACTGCATCGATTTTAACCCTTTTCCATACAGAGCCTTTGCATCTGCTCGGAGGAAAGCTCCATCTGAAGGCATCAGGCCCAATTATTGGAGATTGATTCAGATTCTTCAATAGTTTTGAAATATTTAAAATAACTTATTTAAAAATAGTTGTCTTTAGAAACATTTTCCAAATTTTTTATTTCTATAATGTAGATTAATACTCTTGTAAGATATCATAAATATTTTAATAATATGTAGTAATTAAAGAATGGCACTTTTCTTTAGATTATATAGAACTTATAATTCATCAAAATTACCAAGAATTATTGCAGTTAAGCAAAACTGAAGTATACTTTATTTCTGTTTAAAACAGCAAATGTTGCTTAATCTCCATGGTCCGATAATTATTTTGTGTCTTGTTTAATATTCATATATACAGTATATAGACTGTCGCTACGAATGCCTATAATCACAATTGGTTAATTTAAATTACACTCTCTGCCCTCCTGTCTCGGGAGGGTGACTTCCCTCAGGCAGCTGCAGTCCCTGTCAAGATGCAATAAAGGCAATGCCTGAACAAACGCTGTGTCTGTGAGTGTCCATGCTGGACTCAGGTGTCAGCTGTGGGGAATTCCTGACACAGGGGCACCACAGCAGCCCTTGGCCATGCAGAGGCTCCTTTCCTCCCCTGCAGCAGCTGCTCCTTTGGTGCTGTGATCCAGCCTCTGCTCTGCGCGATGCCAAATGCAAGAAAACCAGGAGTGCCACCACTCAGACTGTCACTCGGGTCCCTGCAGAGCTCAGGAGCCACCATGGCTGTGTAGGTGTGGAACCTGCAGTGGGCCATGACAGCAGGGACAGCAGGGACAGGGGGACACAGCACAGCAATCACAGCCCGGCTGCCCTGGGACAGGCCCAGCAGGCGGACAGGACACGGGGCAGGCAGGAGTCCCCATCCTCTCTGTGCCCTCCTGAGCACAGGCACATAAGGGACAGGGGCAATGGGGACACAGCCGGCCCCTCTCCTCTGGGAATATCCCACCTGCCCAGGGGCCCTGACAGAACGCAGGGGCTGAGGCTCTGCAAGGGGAACCCAAGGGTGAGCAGGAGGACCTCCAAGTCACATCTGCCCACATTCTGCATGCAAACTGCTGCGTGGAGGAGAAAACCAGAGGGGCCTTGCCACAGCAGATCCCATCTGAGGGAAGGTGTTCTCTATTCCTGCACACGGGTGCCCCATGCAACATGGAGCACATGAATGCACTTTGACACCAGATTCTCACCCCTGCTCGAGCGCTCTGGCACAGCAGGAGCGGCCATTCCCTAATAACACACGGGTTTGCAACTCTTGTGCAAAGCAACACAAATTGTCTCTCTCCTCCTGCAGACCATGGTGTCCAAATCAGTCCCTGCCCTGCTGGTGCTCCTCCTCTTCCACTTCCCACGGCCCGTGGTGATCAGTGGGGATGAGGATGCAGAGCTGGGCAAAGAGGGCCTGGAGCAGGCTACCCCAGAGGCACCCGAGCCTGCCTGGGGACCCCTGCTCTGGGCAGCCGTGCAGCAGGGGCCCTACTGGGCTGCTGCTGAGCTGCTCCTCCTGCCTTTCTTCCTCAGCCTCAGGCCCAGAAGGGCGGCCATGAAGCAGAGAGCAGTGGCCCGGAGAGCTGAAGAAGAGGCCAGAAGGCGCAGGATGGAAATGGAGCAGAGAAGGCTTCGCTTCAAGAGGACATGCAAAGACTTGAAGGAGATGTGGAGTACCATGAAGATGATCAAGAAGAAAATGGCCAGGCTGATTTGAATGAACAGCAAGGTGAGCTGGTTCCTGCTGTGCAGCTGAACTCATTGTGTTCAATCAGATTTCCTCTGCACGGATGTCATTGTAGTCAGATGAGAAATTGGCCCCTTAATTGGAATGCAGTGGTGCATAGAGCTGTAGTCTAATGTTTTAATGTAGCTGACCTGTGCCCTGATAGCAAGGGGTGTTTAACAAATCTGGTATTGCCAGAAGGCTTTTGTTACTCTCAGACTGTGCTCTGCACATGGAGCAGCAGAAGAATTAAGGCCAAATCCTCCCTCGGGAACTGGAGGATATCACACGTGGGTAAGGAGCTTTTGTAAGGGTGAATTGACTGTTCTTCTCTCCCACCAGGTGACCCTGTGCTCCAACACGGTGATGGAGTTCTACCAGAGAATGCTGGTGGACCTGGAGGGTGTTGGCAAGGGAGGGGCAACCCTGATCATCACAGCCAGGGCCCAGCCCTTGCCTGGCTCCCCCAGGCACTGCCTTGCCCAGGCTTTGCTGGCTGCAGCTGCCAAGGAGAAGTGCTGCTGAATGCCCTCATGTTGTGCCAGCTGGACATGAGAACAGCAGTGCTTGGGCAGCAGCCTGTGGTGAAAAGCACCCCTGCTCACAGCCAGCACGGGCCTGGGCCCTCTTCTAAAGGCACCAGCAATGATATCATTGATTGGCCTGGGCTTTGGTGCGTGAGGGGGAACAAATTTCCCGAGGGCCTCCTCTCCTTCTTCCTGCAAGAGGTGGAGTTGTGCTGGTGGTGAGCACCGTGCACGGGTTTGGGCCACACCAAGCAGCTGCTGAGAGTCAGGGTCTGGCTCTGTCCATGAGGGCCCATGGCAGGGGGGAAGTGGCTCCCAGCAAGAGTGGGGAGGGCAAGGTCTGACGAGGGGAAAGCAGCCCTTGGTGGGGCAGGTCAGCTCCAGATTTTCTCCTTCCCTCTGCTTCCCATTTTGAGCTTTAATGTTGTCAGAGCTGAGCCCAACAGTCGTGGTTGCTGCAGCAGAATTCCATGCTGCTGTGCTGCTGTGGGTGTCAGTGTGATGCCCAGAGGGATGCAGCTCCCTGGGGCTGTTCCCTGTCCCAGGCAGAGCCATGCAGGCAGTGCCTGGGCTGCCATTCTGTAAAGCAGGTGGAGCTGGGGCCAGGCAGGGCCTGGAGCTGTGCAGTGGAGGAGCCAGGGAGCTGCAGGGCCTGGCAGGGGCTGATCAGCCCCTCTGTGGGGCAGCTGCGGTCTCGTGCCCTCCAGGGCTGGGGCAAAGAGCTGAGTTCTCAGGCAGGGCAGCAGCACCATGGCAGAGAAGGGAGTCATTTGTACTGAGACACTGGGGTTGTGGACCCGCGGACCCTCCCCATTTTGGGGGTGTTGGGGGGGCCCCAGGGCCGCCCCGAGGGCCGAGGGGGGATCGAAAGCCCCAAACCCGAGGGGCTCCTGGGGGTGCCCAGTTCCTCCCGTCCCCACCCCGAAACAGATCCTGACCAATCAGAGCGCGGGACGCTGATGACGATCCCGTTGCCGGGCAGAAACTCGGCGCACTGGCCCCGCCCGGCGATTTCCAGCGAATCAGCGCCCGGCTCGGCTGTGACTCATCGCGTGCCGGGCAGAACCCAGCGCCTCTCGGAGCGCTGGCCAATCAGAGACTGCGCGGGGCCATTCCCAGCCAATCAGAGCGTTTGTCGCTGATGGCTCTCAGTGTCCAGGAGCGGAATTTGGGGCGGGGGGCGGTGACCCCGGCGATGGGGATGGGGCGTGCGGGGGCAGCTGGGGCCGCACTGGTGGCACTGGGGGCGCTGGGAGCCCCCCCGGCCGCGGGGGGAGCGGGGGGCGCGGGGAGAAGGGGGCGGGGGGGCCCCAAATTCAACCAAAGGGGGGTCGGGACCCCCAAAGGGAGCAGGCGGGGCCTGGAACCCCCAAAACCAAGCACGGGGGAGGGGATTTGGGACTGGGGGAACGATGGGGAAGGGGCGGGAGAGCGGCGGGAAGAGGGGGATGGGACCCCCAAATTGAGGTGGCAGGGAGCTGTGGACTGGGGGAAACCCCCATCAAATCCCATTAAAATCCCATAAAAATCCCATTAAATTCCACTCAATTCCCATTAAATACCATTAAAATCCTATTAAAATATCGTGACATCTCATTAAAATCCCATAAAATTCCATTACAATCCCATCAAATTCCATTAAAAGTCCATAAAATCCAATTAAAATCCCATTAAATCCTATTAAATTCCTATTAAGTCCCATTAAAATCCTACTAAATTCCTATTTAAATCCATTAAAATCCCATCCAATCCCATAAAATGATCCCAAACCCACACAGAATTGGCCCTGAATTACCCCCCACACACACGGCCCTAAAAACCCAACAATGTGAAAATTTACCCCAAATTATCCCAAATTTACCCTGAATTACCCCAAAAAACCCCCAAATAACCCCAAAGGCACAGAAAGAACCCAAATCCCCCAAATGTCCCCAAATCCCCCAAATGACCCCAATCCCATAAATGATCCCTAATCCCATAAATTACCCCAAATCCCATAAATGGGATTGGGAGAGGGGAGGAGAGGGCAGGGAAAGGGGGAGTGGGACAAACTGGGCGAGGAAATCAAACTCTGCAGTCAGACAGAGCAGGGATTTGTGTATCCAGCGCTGGGAGCGAGGGGGATCTCTCTGGCAAAAACCCACTCGGTCTCCTTTAGCCTTCAGCTCCATTTTAAAAGTCACAATTACAACACTTCATTAGCATAGTCACATTTGCATAAAGCTGTGTCCCGGTTTTACAGCCGTGTGTGGCTTCAGCGCCTGCGTCCGTTCCTCCTGTGGCGGCCCTCAGTCTTCTGGTGCTCTTTTGATGAAGGCTTCTGTCGTCCTCCTCACGTTGGAACTTTTTACCTGGACCATCAGCCCATGCCTGGTGCTCCTTGTTCTTCAGTCTAACCTGGTCTGAGCTGATTTTGCCCTTTGCAAGCTCTGTTCAAACTTGCTCTCTCGCTCTCGGTGCGTTTGTTGTGTCGCTGGCTCTGCTCTCTCTCTTGCTCTGCTGCCTCGCTGGCTTTGCCTGCATGTGAAAAATGCATGTATTTTATGATTGGCTTTTCGCAAATATTAAAATTAATATTAGATGTCTTGTGTTAGAAAGCAATGCTGTATTAATTCTCTTAAGTACTGTGTTAAATATAGTTTTAGGTTATAAAAAATGTTAAAATAGAAACGATGCTATGTAGGATTCTTTTTTTACAGAAAGGACTCACAGTGAGATAGCAGCCACAGGACACCTAAATCTTTCAGAGAAAAAGAATTTCTTGCCCTCTTATCAGAAGAAATGAACTTCTTCCCACCTCGAAGGCGCTGTTAGGACTTGGAGGAAGAAGGTGGCACTGCCCAGACAGAATCCTGTGTTTGAATGGAATTTATGCATCATGGATGAAGTGTATGAATATGCTGTTGTTTTTAAGGGTTAATCCTTTGTTAACGGGTTCCTTTTTCAGGCTCGTGGTGCCCAGAAAAAGGTACCCGGACCTCCATAACCCTTTCTCTCTATTGTCTCATATTGTCCTAATTCAAATTGTCCAAATTATTATTACTCTAATTGTATTACTGTTTTTATAACCACTTTATTACTAATGAACTTTTACAATTTCAAAATCAAGTGATTGGCGTGTTTCACACTGCACATCTAGCTCCAGGGCTGCTTGTGCTGAACCTTTCCTTGCACAGCGCTGAGGATTCCCCCAGCCCGGGCTCCCAGCAGCTCCAGGCCCGGCCAGGAGGAGCAGCAGGGCCAGGGCTGGCCGGGCGTCCCCGCAGATGTGGCCCCCGCAGGTGGCACAGCTGGACCCTTGGGAGGCTGCCTCAGGCTTTATTGTCCACCAGCATCCCAGGAGGGAGCAGAAAATCCTCCTGCAGACGCTGATTCCGGAGGCTCCCAGCGCTTCCTCGTCTCCAGGAGCTTCTGCCAAGCCCCAGTGAAACCTCGGTGCCCCATTGTTCCACAGCCTCACAACGCTCTCCTGGCTCCCGTGAGGTCCCTCTGTGTCCCGCTGCTGCCTTGGCTCCATCAGGCTCTCCTGGCTCCATCAGGGTCTCCTGGCTTCCATCAGGGTCTCCTGGCTCCATGAGGCTCTCCTGGCTTCCATCAGGGTCTCCTGGCTTCCATCAGGGTCTCCTGGCTCCATCAGGCTCTCCTGGCTTCCATCAGGGTCTCCTGGCTCCATCAGGGTCTCCTGGTTTCCATCAGGCTCTCCTGGCTTCAATGATGCTCCACTCTGTCCCAAGGGGCATCCGCGGCTCAGCTTTGGAGCCCTGCAAGATCCAAAGGTTCCCCCCAAAAAACACCAGCCCAGGGACCCCCCGGATATTTGGGCTGAGCTCCCGCTGCCCAGGCACCTGCATGGAACCCAAGTGACCGCTGGGACTCCATGGAATGTCCTGGAACAAACTGTCCCTGGTCAGACAGGGGTGCCATGGAACACAGGTGCCACTGGGACACGGACACTGCCCATGGAACCGAGTGTCCATGGGGACAGAGCCGGGCCTGATGGAACACTGGAGAACATTGTCACCCCATGGAATCCATGGAACCAGGTGTCCATGGTGACACTGGAGAACATTGTCACCCCATGGAATCCCATGGAACCAGGTGTCCATGGAACACTGGAGAACATTGTCACCCCATGGAATCCCATGGAACCAGGTGTCCATGGTGACACTGGAGAACATTGTCACCCCATGGAATCCATGGAACCAGGTGTCCATGGTGACATTCGAGAACATTGTCACCCAATGGAATCCATGGAACCAGGTGTCCATGGTGACACTGGAGAACATTGTCACCCAATGGAATCCATGGAACCAGGTGTCCATGGAGACACTGGAGAACATTGTCACCCCATGGAATCCCATGGAACCAGGTGTCCATGGTGACACTGGAGAACATTGTCACCCCATGGAATCCCATGGAACCAGGTGTCCATGGTGACAGAGCCGGGCCCAATGGAACCTACTGGAACACAGGAGAACATTGTTACCTGTTGGAACCCGGGCTGCTGAGAATTTCGGACTTTCTGAGCTGGCAGACACTGACCCCCAAGAGAACACTGCATTTGACCTGAGGCTGTGGAGAAGGCTTCCAAAATGGAATGATGGAGCTGGGATTATGGGTGTGGAGTTTGAATAGAAGGGTGTAATATCACATGGTGGACAACTTGGAGTTTAAGGTTTTAGAATATAGTAATGTATATAAAGCAAGATGGAGGTTTTAGGGTGGAGGCTGATCCGTTTTCTTTGCCTTCTTCACCTGCTTCTTCTTCTTCTTCTTCTTCTTCTTCTTCTCCTCCTTGTTTTACTTCTCCTTCTCCTTCTCCTCCTCCTCCTCCTCCTCAGGTTTGGGTGGTACTGTGTAATTGGATAAAAAAGTCCCTTATGTTGGGCACGGGTGCTTGGTTATTGGGTTAAAAGTAAAAATAATTTAGGTGTCATTTCTTAATTGGACAGTTTATCCTCAGAAGACCTTGCAGAGAGAGAGACGGGGTTCCATTTTCACCTTGTTAGTGAAGTGCTGCAGAACTCACAGCTTGTGAGACTGTTCTAGAGACAAGAGCTAATGAACACCTGAGTCCAAACAAGAAATGCTGTCTTGGGATTTCATCCCGACCTTGGCAGAAAAGAAGCAAAAGAATTGACTGTTACCCCACGGAATCTCATGGAACCAGGTGTCCACTGTTTCACTGTGCAGCCTCAGAGAGTGGTGAGACCATTGTGTCACCATGGAATATCCTGAAACCACGGCTCCCTTGTGACAAACCTGGGCTTTATGAAACCAAGGAAACTGCTGGGATGCAATGGAATCTCAAGGAACCAAGGGTCAGCTGTCAACACATCAGCTTCTCAGGAAACCAAGGCAAACACTGTGACACAGAGAGGGGCCTCATGGGACCCAGGAGACCATGGTGACGCCGTAGTGGGATCTCATGGAACCAAGTGTGAATTGTTACAGGACCCAGGAGACCATGGTGACGCCGTGGTGGGATCTCATGGAACCAAGTGTGAATTGTTACAGGACCCAGGAGACCATGGTGACACCGTGGTGGGATCTCATGGAACCAAGAGCCCAGAGTTTCACAGCTCAGCCTCAAGGAGCGCTGGAGACCATGGTGTCCCAAAGGGAACACATGGAACAAAGGCTCCTTATTGACACAGCAGGGCCTCATGGAATGCAAGAGATCATCCTGATGGAATGGGAACTCATGGATTCAAGGGTCCACTCTTTTGCTGCGTGGCCTCATGGAATGCTGGAAACCATTGTGGCACCATGGAAATGAATGGCACAAAGGCTCCACTGTGACCCAGCAGGGCCTCATGGAACCAAGGACACTGCTGTGATACAATGGAATCTCATGGAACCAAGGTCCAGTTGTGACAAAGCTGGGCCTCCTGGAACCAAGGACAGTGCTGTGATGCAATGGAATCTCTAGGATCCAAGGATCAATTGTCAACCCATCAGGTCTCATGAAACCAAGCAGAACATTGTGACACAGTGGAATCTCATGGGAGCAAGGCTCTGCTTTGATCAAGTGGGGTCTCATGGGACACAGGTGCCACTGGGACATTGTCAGGCTTGGTAGGAACAAGACACCACTGTGTCAGACCAAGGCCTCATGGGACCTAGGAGAGCCCTGGGACACAATGGAACCTGATGGAACCAAGGGCCCATTGTGACACGGCAGGGTCTCCTGGAACCCCTGTGCCACTGGGACATTGCCAGGGCTGGTGCAAGCAAGGTTCCACTGTGACAAAGGAAGGCCTTGTGGCACCCAGGAGACCATTGTGGGACAATGGAATCTCATGGAAGCAAGGCCCCATTGTGACAAAGTGCGGCCTCATGGAAGCCCAGTGCCACTGGGACATCTCCAGCCTTGGAGGAAGCAAGTGTCCATTGTGACACAGCACAGCCTCAAATCACAGGAGAGCAGAGGGATGGAGCCATGGAATCTTGGGGAACCAAGTGTCAATTCTAAACACAGCGAGGACTCATGGAACCCAGGAGACCATTGTGATGCTGCACTTTGTCACAATGGGGCCGTGCTTCTATGAGGATCCATGGGCCCACCATGTCCTCCTGGGTTCCAGGAGGCCCCGCTGGGTCACAATGGCCCCTTGCTCCCACGAGCCACAGCACGGTCCCCGTTGCCCCTGGGTTCTGTGAGGCCCTGCTGCGTTCACAACTGACACTTGCTTCCATGAGATTCCATTGCGTCACAGTGGCCCCCATGTTTCCATGAGGTTCTGCTGTGTCACAGTGGACACTGGGTTCCACAAGAGCTGGCAATGTCCCAGGGGCACCTGTGTCCTGTGGGCCCCACTTTGCCAAAGCAGAGCCTTAGCTCCATGAGATTCCAGGCTGTCCCAATGCTCTGCTGAGTTCCACGAGGCTGTGCTGTGTCACAATGGACACTGAGTTCCACCTGCCCTGGCAATATCCAAGTGGCCCCTGGCTTCCATGAGGCCCCGTTGTGTTGGCAGGTGACACTTGGTTCCCCAAGATGTCATTGTCACGCCGCTCTCCTGGGCGCCCTGAGGCCTTGCTGTGTGTGAGAAATGACCGCTACTTTTAAAATTTTAAGGGTGATTCAACCTTGAAAAAAATGACAACAAAGGACTGAAACAGGAGAAATCACAGCACTGGGAGCCCTTCCCCACCCCGTGGCTATCAGCCACATGGCTCCTTCACAAATTGGCTGCTCCTCCTTTTAGACTTTTGGTGTTGCACCAGGTAATCCTAGCCCCACCCAAAGTCTGTCAGGTAACTCTTTGTGGCCGTCCATTGGTAGAGAATGCTTTCTTGCAACCTGACTGGAGAGCAGGTGTTGCCATGCCTGCCTTCCAGTGACAAACCTGCCCTCCCCAAATGCCCCAACCACCAAGGCCATTACAAGGGGAGGGGAAGAGGACTATGGGGGACAGATGACAATAACATCACTACACATCTTAACACACACATAGGATCTATCTCCTCACTGTGAGACCCAACTATGACATTACTCATCTGTAACACTGTGCAATAATGGAGCCTTGTTCCTACCAGGCCTGGCAATGTCCCAGTGGCACCTGTGTCCCATGAGGCCCCACTTGGTCAAAGCAGAGCCTTGGCTTAAGAATTGACCCTTGTTTCCTTGAGATTCCATCTGTGAAAAACACGTTCACTCTCCTGTGAAAATGCACAAAGTTTAATAGAGGACAATGGGAGAGCAGGACCATGGAGCAAAGGTTATTACGGCCGGGTGCCTCTTGGCACTCAGCCAGGAGCACCCTGTTACCTTTGGGGACCCCCTGAAATACCTTTCCCCTTACATCAGCCTGGTGCATATTCATAGAGCCTCATGCATATCCATAAACTACTTTACATATTCCAGGAATGATTTTACATGGCCCCTCCTTGGGTCTGCCTTTTCAGAGCATGTGTGTTTCTTGGCTGTGGTTTTGGCTCCTTCTCTTTATCACCTCCAGGTCTTGGGCCTTGGTGCACTCTGCCTTCAGACGGGGAGTGCTGATAGTTGGCAGATCTGTACAGGTGTCCTCATCCCGTGTGCATTGGATGTTATCCCACCCAAGCAGGCAGTTTAACACAAGCACACTTCTATCAGTTATTTCTCTACTATGTCTAAGCTAAATTAACAACAGAAATAAAAACTACATCTTTAGAACAAAGTTATTTTAACATCACACATATAAAATCCATTTTAATATTTGCAAAAAGCCAATATTATGATATTTATCTTTAACAGGGTGAAGGAGCCCTGGCCCAGGCTCTGGCCCTGGGGGACACGGGGACGCTGCCGGGGGGTCCCTGTCCCCCTGTGCCTCCCCCAGGGCCCCGGCCCCTGTCCCCGTGTCAGGCTCTGGGGTCGATCTTGTGGAACATCCTCTGGGGGAGGCTGCAGGGCCGGGGCCGGGGGGACCCGGGGGGACAGGGGACCCCGCTGTGCACGAGCAGGGTTGGACTGCTCTGGGGGGAGCTGTGAGGGGGCCGGGGCAGAGTGACCTCCCCAGTGACCTCACACAGCCCCCGTGATGTCACACAGCCCCTGTGATGTCACACGGCCCCTGTGATGTCACACAGCCCCATTGATGTCACACAGCCCCTGTGATGTCACACAGCCACCTGTGATGTAACACAGCCCTGGTGATGTCACACAATCAATCTCTTATGTCACACAACCTCCATATGATGTCATTCAGCTGCTATGTGATGTCACACAGCATATTTCTGATGTCACAGCCTTCTCTGTGACATCTCACTGCTGCTCTGTCACTCTGTGTCACAACCCACATTGTGATGTCACAGAGCCGCCTTCTCTGATGTCACAGCTAGCTCTGTGATGTCACAAGCCCCTCAGTGCTGTCACACAGCCCACTCTGTGCTGTCACACAGCCCCTTGCTGCCATCCCAGCTGCTCTGTGGCTCTGGGACACAGCCCCAGAGGTGCTGCTGTGACACAGCCCCCGCGGGGACATCCCACAGCCCCGGCCAGTGCTGAGCCCCTGTGAGCTCTGTCTGTGCCCTGCTCGTGTCCCTGAGGGGCCCTGGCAGTGCCCCAGCCCTGCTGGGCTGTGCACAGGAGCTGCTCCTGGCCAGAGCTGTCTCTCTGCAGCTCTGCTGCCCTTGCCAGGAGCTGCCTCTGGGCCAGGAGCCCGGCCCAGCTCAGCAGCACAGACACAGCACAAGGACTTTAATCACCCTCTGGGCCTTTGCTGCTCTTTGCATCACACCCAGTCCCTCAGAGTGGGCTCAAAGACTTCTCAAGAGCTCCAAGTCAGATTGAAAGACTGAAGTTTCTTGTACTTTAAAGAGATCCCTGTGAGGGACAGCACTGAGAAAGTGTCCCCAGGTTCCAGGGAGAGCAGAACACTGGAGGCACTGATGGCAGCTGGGGACAAACAAGGCAAAGGTGTCTCTGGTGCTGAGCAAACCTGGATTTGTTTCAGGAATGTAAAGGGCCAAGGCCTGAGCCCCAGGGCCTGGCCAGGCAGATCCTGTCCCTCCCTCCTTGCTCAGGGCTCTTCCCGGGATGGGCCCTGGCATGTGGGGATGGGCAATGCCAAGGGCAGGAGCGTGGGGCGGCCCCTGCCAGGCTGCTGAGCAGGGACAAGGAGGCAATGAGGCCCCAGGCCTGCAAGGGTCACTTGTCCCCTCCTGGCTCAGGCCCAGGGCCAGCAGCCATGGCCAAAGTGCTGCCTAGGCTGGCTCTGTCAGGGCTGTCTTGCAGCTGCTGCCCATCCCTGTGCCCTGTGCAGCCCAGGCTGTCCCACGGTGTCCCTGCCCTGGCCTCTGTCCCTGCAGGCTCTGGGCATCCCCCGGCTGCCCCACCTGGCTGGGCCCTTCCTTTGCTGACAGCTCTGCCTCCTGCCTGCCCCTGCCTGCCCACACAAAGCCTGGGGCTGCTCCAGGCTCCTGCTGGGGACGTGCTGCACCACAGCCCTGCCCTGACAGGGAAATTCCTTTCTCCTGCAGCCACTCTGGGCCTCCCCAGCTGCCCTTGGCGTTGATTCTTTCTCTCTCTGACTGTTTTCCACTATGTCAAAAGGATCCACCATCCCTGAAATCGCTCTTTAAACACTCTCATGGCTCTGCTCCACTGTCCTCAGTCTCCACCCCACTGAGCACAGACCTCCTTTGTCCCTGTACAGTGCTCATGGGCCCAAGGCCTCCAAACTGCCCCTCCTTGGGACATCTCTGGGCCCTCTCCAAGGTGTTTCCAAATGAAAACATTCGGCTCAGAGTCTAAAGAAATCACCAGAGGACAGGGCCAGCCCGACCTGTCTGTCCTGGCTACTTTTGTCTGGGAGCAATCCTTGGATATCCATAATTTGGGAGGCCAAATTCTAATTTTGGCCATGGTCCCTGGACAAGAAGGCTGGTTCTTTTCCATAGGAATGAAGGAACAGAGCCCCAGTGTTTCAGGGGCAGATGAGAGGTGACCACCAGAGGCCAAGGCCAGCCAGAGCTGGCAGGTTTTGTTTGGTGAGATACCCTTGCACAGAGGAAATTATTTTAGGGAGAGTACCCGTTCTGGCAATGGGCATCTGAAAAGTCAGACAGCCCTTTTCCATAGCAAGGAAAGCACAGAGCCCCAGTGCTCCAGGAGCTGATGAGAAGCAGCCCTTGACATCCCAAGATCAGCCAGAGCTGTCAGGTGGCCCCTGGGAGGCCAAGCCAGCCAGAGCTGTTCCATGTTCCCAGGGTTCCATGGGGTCCCACAGTGTCCCAATGGTCCCTTGCTTCCATGGGGCCCTGAGGTGTCATAATGCCCCCTTGGTGACACGAGGCCCTGAAGGCTGGAATGGTCTCCATGGTTCCATCAGGCCCCACAGAGCCACAATGGTCTCTGGGTCCATGGAGCCCCTCTGTGTCACCATGGCCCCTTGGTTCCCTGGGCTCCAGTGGTGCCACAATGATCCCCTTGGTTCCATGGGCTCCAGTGGGGCCACAATGATCCCCTTGGTTCCATGGGCTCCAGTGGTGCCACAATGATCCCCTTGGTTCCATGGGCTCCAGTGGGGCCACAATGATCCCCTTGGTTCCATGAGGTCCCCACAGTGTCCCAGGGATCTCCATGGGAAGGAAAGAACCCAGCCCCGCTGTTGCAGGCGCAGCCACCAGAGGCCCAGGCCAGCCAGCCTTGACGATACTGGCAGATTTTGCCTGGGAGCAACCCTTGGATATTGAGAATTTCAGAGGTGGAATCCCAATTTCAGACATGGACACTGGAGGAGAAGGATGGTTCTTTTCCATAGGAAGGAAAGCACAGAACACCGCTGGTGTCTCAGGGGCAGATGAAAGGCAGCCATCAGAGGCCAAGGCCAGCCAGACCTCTCTGTCCTGGCAGCTTTTGTCTGAAAGCAACCCTTGGATATTGGGAATTTGGGAGGTGGAACCCCAATTTCGGCCGTTTCTGCATGGATAAGAAGGACGGTTCTTTTCCATAGGAAGGAAAGCACCCAGCCCCAGTGTTTGGACAGCAGGGGAGAGGCACCCCCAGGAGGCCAAGGGCAGCCAGACCTGTCTGTCCTGGCAGCTTTCACCTGGGAGCAATCCTTGGATGTACGGAGTTTTGGAGGTGGAATCCCAGTTTTGGCCATGGTCAAGATGGGTGGTTTTGCCCATAGGAAAGTAAAGCACAAAGTCCAAGTGTTGAGGAAGAAGATGAGAGGTGGCCACCCTCAGGCCAAGCCAGCCAGCCCTGTCTCTCCTGGCACCTTTTGTCTAGGGGCTTTCCTTGGACATTGGGCATTTTGGAGGTGCAATCTCAGTTTTGGCTGTGGGTGCCTGGACAGGAAGAAGAGTTCTTTTCATAAGGAAGGAAAGCACCCAGCCCCAGTGTTTCAGAGGCAGATGAGGGCCAGCCCTCAGGAAGCCAAGGCCAGCCAGACTTGTCACTCCTGGCAGCTTTTGTCTGGGAGCTATCCTTGGATATAAGGAATTCCAGAGGCAGTTGCCCAGTTTTGGCCATGAATGCCTGGTTGAGATGGAGGGTTTTTTCCCACAAGAAATAAAAGTGAGAGTGGAGCCCTGGAAAATGTTAAAAATAGTCTTTGAAAATATTGGGCTTTGTGTTTTCTCAGGTCACTGCACCTGCCTAAGCAGTATGATAAAAGATATAATTGTTAGATGTGGTGATTGTTTAGTAATTAAATAGAATTATTATATAACCATAAGAAGAATCGTGAGAAACTCTGTTGGAAATTTAAAGGGGGCTATGTTTAGCTGAAATCTGTGTATACAATAGAAGAATATAAGTTTAATAATTACATGAAAGTTATGTAATGATAGAGTATAAAACACATTCACCTCGAATGTATGGTCAGAATCAGATTTGGGTGGAAACTACCCCGATTCCCAGAGCTCTTGAATAAAAAGCACCGCATATAATCGCTGATGTGATTATGTGTTTCTGAACGCTAACATTTTGGCGACCCCGGATGGGACCCTGCGGGTGCTGCTGAGCGAGTTTCGCGACTCGACCGCGCTCCAGCCCGCACCGAGGGATTCTCGGGGAGCTCGATCGGCCGCGACCGCTTCTGCCGCTCGCCACGTCCCCGGGAGAAAGGTAAGGTGCTTTTTACTTTGGTTTGGGTGCCTGCCAATGAGACGCAGCGAAAGCTACGCTTGGTTGGGCTAAAGGAATTCCTGCTGGTACAAGCCCAGGCGCCGTTCCATAAGACAATCGCGGGAGCGTTGCGGGTTCGGCAATTTGTGGTATATTTGGAATGGAGAAACTGAAAGGGATTTTGGGCGGCAACACCCCTATCCCGCAAAGTTCTCCTTTGGGGTGCTTACTAGCACATTGGAATATGACACTATTTCGCAGTTAATGTTGTTTTGTAAACCAGAAGGAAAATGGGATGAGGTTCCGTATGTTGATTTGTTTTTCTATTTACGGGCAAAGCCAGAATGGCAGGATGAATGTGGATTAATGATGGTTAAAACAACTGCAAGCAATAAGTGTGGGGTTTGTGAGGAACGTTGTTTAGAACACTTGGCGTTGAAAGAAAGTCTGAGTAGGGAAAATTATACAGATATTGATTTACAGGTAGCTCCAATAGGAACAAGAGAACCTAACCCTATCCCACCTGTTCCATCTGTCCCTATCCCACTGCCTGCTCCTACCCCACCTAGTCCTGAACCTGTCTCGTC